>NC_142013.1:13952537-14274037 GCF_049901735.1 Notechis scutatus | reverse complement strand
AATGGTGTTTTGGAGAATAATAAGGAAGACTAGGGTTCCTTTGCATATAGTAGCATTCATTTTTATATTCATGAAGTTATAAAAAGACATTCTCTTTTTTGCAATTCTGAAATTCTTTGGCCAATTAATAGTGACAATTTCCCAGGGTAGAAGAGTTCATAGCCTTTGTCATAATGGTAGTTTTAATTCTGTATGCCACACTTTCTGTGCCACAATCCATACTTGTGATTTTTCTCCTTCCTCTGCTGACTTTCAAATATTCTTAGAGACATGCAAGCACGCCACTTTATTTTTATCTTTTACTATACTTATTTTTAGCTTCTGTCCATCTATGCACATAATTCCCTCTTCCCTTCATTCTTTTCTTCCACCATCCTCAATATTTATTTGCAACCTTTTTGCCCCAAAAAGATATGCTAATGAGAGCTGAAATCCAATTCATCTCAAGGGCATCAGGCTGGGTATAGCTAATGTATTATGTCTCCAGGTCAGCCAGTGACATGAAAGTAATCCAGTTATCTTCTTGGGATATTCTATATTCTAACCAATCTTTTGCAGACCAAAATGCAAAATTGTGTTGTTGATCCAGGAAGGCATGAAATTATCAACTATATTCCAGTACTTTGACCTTGAAAATTTATTTGCATGTAAATCATGGGGTGGAGTTGGGAAAATAATGCACTCCTGAAGATATAATGGACAATCTATACCGTAGAACCTTAGAATAAATTTATTGTCACTTTGAATGTACACTAATTGGCATATATTAAAATGAAATTTTGTTGCATTCAGCTCTCAAAGGGTCTCCATCTCCAATATACACTACATAAACATGAATGAATGAACGAACGAACGAACGAACGAACGAACGAACGAACGAACGAATAAATAAATAAATAAATACAAAAGTATGCATATACCCACATATATTATATGGCACAGAGAAACAACACAGTCTTGTTCAGATGTATACATGTACATGGAAAGAAAAAGTAATATTGCGAGTTTACCAGACAGATGGACTAGGAAACAAAGCTGGTAGTCCTGCTAGAAATACTTTGAAACCTCCTCCCAGAGGGGAGCCACAGAATCAGACCGTAAAGTGGGTGTGTGGGGTCTCTAACAATGCTTCGAGCTCTAAGCACATAGTGCTTATAAGCAGTATCCTGAATATAGCGAAGCGAGCTTCCTATAATCTTCTCCACTGTCCCCACCACTCTCTGTATAGACTTTCTATTTGAGGCACTGCAGCCACCAAACCAAACAGTGATACAGTTTGTTAAAACACTCTCAATCGTTCCTCTGCAAAAAGTGGTCAGGACAGAAGGAGAAAGAAGTGCTCTCCTCAACCGATGCAGGAAATGCAGATGCTGGCTTGCATGCTTTACTAAGGATAATGTTTGAGAGACCAGTTCAGATTGTTAGTTATCTCTACGTAATTTTATTGGTGACAGGAGAAGCTTGACATGATCTTTATCTACATTTTTTCCAGCTTCCCAGTCTAGGATGCTGCCTGAAATCCCTTGGAAGGGATTTTCCAATCCAAGTTTGAATTAACTCTTCTTATTTTATGAGAGTCACATTTTATGTTATTCTGATCCTGGGAACTACAGTTTGTTTAGATAGGCATGTGAAATGTTGAGAGCACTTCATTAATAGGTGGGATCTTTGGTTTAACATACCATCCATGGAGGTATTAACTAATAATGGACAATATTTGTAGCTCAGGGTTGAAATGAAGGGTCCTTGCCACTCTCTGAGCTTTGGAGTTTTCTTGCAGATGTTTCATTACCCAAATGAGGTAACGTCATCAGTATCAGTATGCAATTAATTGGAGGTTTGTATTTGACACTGATAGGTGTAAGTGTGGAAATGTGCCTACAGGCAAATTTTTCCCATTTGCACCCCTTCTGAAGCATTTGACATGCATGTATGGTACCAATAAAAAAGAATATTTGTAACTCATGGTCAGAATGAAGAGTCTTGGTGCTCTCTGAACTTAGTTGCTTTCCTGCAGCCATTTCATTACCCAAAATTAGGTAATGTCATCAGTGCTAGCCATAAGCATTGATGATGTCACCTAGTTTGAGTAATGAAACATATGGAAGAAAACCATCAAGCTCAGAAAGCACCAAAGATATTAACTGTTTTGTTAAAGAGATTTCAATATGGATGTGAAGTATCATAAAAGCCCTTGGGTCTGGGCATGGGTCTGAGGAACTGTCTCACCCCAGGGGTGGTATTCAGCCAGTTCTGACAGGTTCTGGAGAACCGGTAGCGAAAATTTTGAGAAGTTTGTAGAACTGGTAAATACCACCTCTGGTTGGCCCCACCCCCACCTATTCTCCGCCTCCTGAGTCCCAGCTGATTGGCTGGGTCTTCTTTTGTTGCCCTGCACAGGAGAATGGAGCTGGAAAGCAGGTTAGTGGGGTGGGGAGGGAATGGGGATTTTACAGTATCCTTCCCCAGCCACACCCACCAAGCCACGCCCACCAAGCCACTCCCACAGAACTGGCAGTTTAAAAAAAAATTGAATACCACCATTGTCTCACCCCAATGGGATTGGCCTGCCCCACTCATTACGATTGCTTTGGATCCCATTGGCCAGGAATTGCAGCTTACTTGGTGGAATAGAGAACTGATCCGAGAACTCAGAGACCCTTGATTTCAACCAAGCAGTCTTTGCTTAAACATCACATTTGGCCAGGTACATATGTAAAGGGAACTAAAATGACATGTACTATTGTATTATTAAATATGCAATCCCTTCAGAAAACAATAGCCATTGCAGCCTCCTTCTTCAGTCTGGGTTCTTCCAGATAAGCTAGAACTATAAATCCTATCAGCTCAGCTATCTAATTCTAAGATAGTTGCTCATAAGTGTACATCTTACATTATAGTTCACTGTAACACTCTGCAAGACCTGTTCTGTTACTGAATCTGAATTTAATGCGTAGCTAGTAAAATATCGTAGCCAGAAGGCTACATCTGTATAAGCAATTTGGGAGCAACACTCCAGCTGTTGCTTCATTATAACACATGGGGGGGGGGAATGCTTCTGGGTTTTTCCAGCTGTAGTTCCATGCTACTTATGGATGTCCTTAGAGCTGAATTGTTTTGAACTTTGTTTGAATTTTGCTACAGTAAAATATTATATAAAATAGACAAGGGGTTTTTTTTCCCTTAAAAAAGTGGAAATTTGTCTGAACACAATATTAAGTGAAACATTTCATTCAGTACACTACAACACTACAACAAAACTTTCCAGTTAAGAACTTTCCACTTGTCACTCAAAGCACTGGTTCCTCAAATTATCAAGATAACATAAATCTGAAATCAAAAACAGGAATACATTGAAGTTGAAATTGCACACACACACACACACACACACACACACACACACAGAGAGAGAGAGAGAGAGAGAGAGAGAGAGAGAGGTTCCAACTTTTTCCCCAAAAATTTTTTTATACCATGCTGGCCAGATATATGTGAAGAGGACCACTGGACAAATCCCCCACATGACCAAGTAAACAATATTGGAAATATTTTGTTATAATTCTTTCTTTCTTAGTTATTTTCTCCATTTTAATGAGATCCTGTTCTGGGCAAAACACAAGCTACAGATTCCCCGTGTCCATAAAATATATTGAGGGTTTAGATAGTAGGCAAAAATAGCATTAACAAATAAATCAAGTTTAAAGGTTGATGGCCTAAATTTCTTCTCAGCAAAAAGATGGGCTAGAACAAAATCAGACCAGCTGATACAATTACTGGCCAAAGGAATACTACTGGCACTTTGAATTATCTGATTCCCAATAGGGTGAGCAATACCATTTTCTAATTGCTGATAGTGTGATATCTCTGAGGTGTTGTGAGCTTACATATCTAGTGCGCTGATAAGTTACTTATCACAGTATTCCTAAGCAGAAAAAGAGGAACCAATTTTTGAAGAATCTTGAAGCATCTGTTCCAGACCATAAGAAACAGAGCTGGCAAAATCTTTGAATGAGCAAGAGAGCTGCAAGAACAGAAGAGAAAGGGGGCACCTAGAAGTTGGGGTACATTACAGAAGTTCATATGCATTTTAAAAGATAGGATGTTTGTTTTGACTAGGGGTTTAAAATTCTGTAATTGAACATTCTGCTACTCTTCCAAATCATGTTTGGGATTATATCATTCTCCAGATGGACCACCAGAGTGCCGGGGTGAGTTCCTTATCACTCACCCCAGCTCCTGCCCATCCAGCAGTTGGAAAATGGGCGATTGTGAGTAGAGAGATGGTGGGCAACTTAATGTGGACACAAAATGAGACCCCAATCTGGTGTTCCCTGGGCAATGGTGATGTCACCATCTAATCCAGAGGTCTCCAAATTTGGCAACTTTAAGACTTGTGGACTCCAACTCCTAGAATTCCTCAGCCAGCAAAGCTTGCCTAATTTGGGAACCCCTGATCTAATCCTTTCAACCCAGAAGCATCTCAGTGCTTCTGAGAGGAACAGGTTGGGACTAGACCACCAAACCACCATAAGGTATAGTCTGAAGGAAGAATGGAACATATAGATTTCTCAACAACTCTGTTGATGTAGAAGATGACCAGGCTGAGCCCGAGAGAGGAGTCAAATGTGTCATAAGCCATGAGACCCTGCACACCCGCAAGAGATCTAAGTCTAACCCATCTTGAATGCCTTCTTAATTTCCACTCATTTCCCTTAACCATTAGTAGCTCAGATTTTTTGTAGAGCGCTTAAGCTTGCAATAAATCTTTATACTCATGTGAACTGCCTGAATCTCCTGATTTCTCCGACACTTGACAATTGTTGATCATAAGAATAATATCAAACAATACACATATCATACATGATGATGCATATATTACTAAGTGGCATCGTGAAATAGAATCTTAAGCTAGCAGGAATTTGTTTGTTTTGAAGAATGTATGGAACTTCTCTATTATCCTACAGTTATGTTCCAGCAAGTGTATTTTGTGAAATTAAAACATCTTCCCTTGATGTTGCCATCTGTTGAAGATCCACTTTTATATAGAGGACAATTGGACACTGTTGTCCAAAGCCATTATCTAATTGGTTGTGGTTGATGTCTATTCTAGATAGATGTAAACCAGAGTCAAGCAGTCTTGGAGTGGTATTTTGTGGAAGGGGGTCAAGATGTTGGCAATCCAGAGCACAAATTAAACCAGTAATATTTTGTTCGGTTTAAATGAATGCAATTCATTGGCATGGTTTTCTTCTATTTGGTTATGTGCTAAAGTACAACTTTTGAAAGACTCTGGGGACTCCCCTCTGAAGATTTCCTAAAGGGGTTAATAATCCTACTGTCTTAAGTTTGGCCCTCTAGAGCAAAATTCCCCCCCCCCCCCCCCCCCCCAGCCAGCTCTGGCTGGTTTGACTCCCCTCAAGGTGGAGCCCTGCTCTAAAATATCCTCTGGTTTGACTTCAAAGTAAAAAAAAAATCATTCAGAGAATAACTAGTAGAGGATGGCAGAAACAGGAAAGAAGGCATTTGAGTAATATTCACATGGCTGGGAAGCAATATTTCAAAGAAAGAAACTTTTTAAACTTTGATTAGGTACTAGGCAAAATGTGTATGCATCTGTCCAGTGTGATATTTAATCTGCCTCTTTGTACTATCTTGAAAATACTCTCTGATTTAGCATGGTGGCCACATGTGCAAATACAATCCAGGTATGAGAAAGATGCAAAAATCTATGGTTTTTGTAAAGAACCAACAGAACTATTAGGGACAGATGAAAAACTACTGTATTTTTTGGACTACAAGATGCTCCGAAGTATAAGATGCACCTGGCTTTTGGGGAGGAAAACAAGAGAAAAAAATCTGCCTCTGCCTCCCAGCTATCTGCCTCCTTGCAGCAACAGCCTGGTCAGCAGCTGTTTGTCGGTTGGATCCCCCTCCTGACAATCAGCTGTTTCAGGCTGCAGGGATCACCATCGCCTATTGCCATCTCCGCACACCCCATTTTCAGCCTCCGGATCCCATTTTCGGCCTCCACACGCCCCATTTTTTGGCCCGTTCCAGGCAGCGGGGATCGGAATGGGCCAAAAATAGGCATAGAGGCTGAAAATGGGGTGCGCGGAGTCTGAAAACAGGATGCAGAGGCTGAAAATGGGGTGTGCAGGGGTGGCAATAGGCAATGGCGATTCCTGCAGCCTGAAGCAGCTGATTGTCGGGAGCAGAGGTGGTATTCAGCAGATTCTGACCAGTTCTGGAGAACCGGTAGTGGAAATTTTGAGTAGTTCGGAGAATCAGCAAATGCCACCTCTGACTGGAGATTTTTCAGTATCTTTCCCCTGCCACACCCACAGAACCAGTAGTAAAAAAAAATTTGAATCCCACCACTGGTCGGGAGGTGGATCCAACTGACAATCAGCTGTTTGTGCTAATCAGGCTTGCTGAAACTGACCAGGCTGTTTGCTATTTGCTGCAAGGAGGCAAATTGCTGAGAGGCAGAGGGTGAAGGGTGGGGGCCAGCGGGCGGGGTGAGGTTTTGGCAACATTTGCTGTATAAGATGCACAGACATTTCCACCCACTTTTTTGGGGGGGGGGGGGAAATGCGCCTTATGCACTGAAAAATACGGTAACTAAGAAAACGTATAACTATTTATCGAGTGTCAAAATGAAAGAAGAAGAATTGAAAGAAACAATGATAGCATGAACCGAAAACTTTGGATATACTATAGAGTTAGATAAATGGCAGAAACTGTGGGATAGAAATTATAAATTAATAATGTCAACTGCATATAAAGAAAAAAAGAAAAAGGAAATACTCTCTGCAATGCCTATTCATAACCAGTGTGTAAATAATGGTAGTGTGTTTGGCTTGTATATCATAAAGCTAAGAGGTAGTGCTAAGCATGTGTCTTGAGGGAAAATGTTTTCATCCATTACTTACTTTTTTTCCCTGAACTGTTAATGCCCACTATCCCCTACAGGTTCTCTCCTTCTCTGCCCACTGCTCCGTTCCTTTTTATACTTATCTTGGCATTGTGCTTGCTTAGCTGGAGAAGCAGTTGTGCATAAGCTAAGTGCCTGTAGCAGATTCCCCTTGACAACTGCATCAGAACTAAATGGCCTGAGATTAGGAAGCCTAATGGAACTGACAAAGCCATCACCGCCAGTCTCCATGGCAAAGAGGTCAATGCTTGCCTTGAAACACCCAAGAACAAGCAAAGGAAAAAGGTACCTGCTGTTATTTATTTTACAGCAGGAAGCTCTAAACTTCCTGAAGTGTCCTTTTAAAACTCAGTTTGGTAGGTACAAATTCTATGGCTGAGGAAAATAAATACAGGGTGACTTGAGAGGTGGCTTTAGCAAAACTAGACTCTCAGCTTGGCTGCACGATATGGAATCAGAACTATTTATATTTCAAATTGAAACCCAACAATCTCTCTCTCTCTCTCTCTCTCTCTCTCTCTCTCTCTCTCTCTCTCTCTCTCTCTCTCACACACACACACACACACACACACACACCTACATGGGGGAGTAGAAGTAGAGAGACCCAAGATCTAGTCTTCTTTTAGTCACTAGCCAGCAATCACACTTGCTCAACCCAACTTTTTTATTGCATTAGAACTAAATTTTTATTGTGGAGAAATAGGAGCTGAGAATATTAGGCATATTGCTTTGAGTTGAATAAGCTAAGGAATAGCTAAATTAACTCTTGTGTCATATAATATATGTGGGTGTATACATAATTTTGTATTTATTTATTTATTTTGTCATGTTCATGTAGTGTATTTTGGAGGTGGTGACCCTTTGAGACCTGTATGTAATGAAATTTCACTTTAATGCATGTCAATTAGTGTATATTCAAAGTCACAATAAAATTATTGTATTGTATTGTATTGTATTGTATTGTATTGTATTGTATTGTATTGTACTGTACTGTACTGTACTGTACTGTACTGTACTGTACTGTACTGTATTGTATTGTATTGTATTGTATTGTATTGTATTGTATTGTATTGTATTGTATTCCATTCCATTCCACTTCACTCCACTCCACTCCACTCCACTTTACTCTACTCTGTTCCTTCCTTTCTGATGCAGCTGTCTTTATTTCAGAGATTCCTGTGAAGCCTTCAGACTTCAGAGGTCTTTTGTCCGTGTTATTACCAACTCACTGTAAGACTTTAATAGAGGTCTATTCCAAAGGTCTCTAATGACCATAATGCATGGCCATAATATTTTTATTCATGCTACAATGCCATTTAAAATATGTTTTGAACTATTTAAAGTTCAAAACCAATTTATGTGACATTTCACTGCTTGTCCTCCTTAATGCAGTCATAGTAAATTTATTACACAGCTACAAGAAGACATCATTGCCTGCCTGCCTCTACTAAATGTTTTCTGTCATTGAAATGTTCGTAGGTTTCCTGTAACAGAAAGGAGGAGGATAGAAATAATTCAGTTACCTGAGGGGAAGGAGAAGGAAAGATAGAGAATGAGAAGAATGAACCTTACAATATATATAAAAAATGGTTAATATTAGAATTTAGACTCCACCCATTGCATTATGCCCAAATCAGTTACTTCGATCAGGAAGGAATGCTTTCTCCAACTTCAGGATACAGTAGATCTGCTCTTTCAATTGACAGGATGATTGATGAGAGGGAAAGTTGGAGGAATCAATGCTAGATAGAATACAGGCAATCCTCCACTTACAACAGTTCATTTAGTGACCATTCAAAGTTACAACATCACCGAAAAAAGTGACTTATAACTGTTTTTCACACTTACGACCTCTGCAGCATTCCCCTGGTCAGGTGATCAAAACTCAGAGGCTTAGCGGGGAGTTTCCGGTTTGTCGGCTTCGCGGCGGTAGGGATTCGCGAAGCTGCGCGATCCCTGCCGCTAGCCGTTTTGGGGCTCCGACCGGACGGGTGCGGAGCAAGGCTGCCCTGCAGGGGTAGCTGAAGGTAAGGGGATCCGGAGGAAGGGTTTGGGGGTGTTGCAGACCCCTCCCTGGCGCAGAACCCCTGTTACCAGGACGTGCAGCGGCGGTCCGTAATGGCCGCCACAAAGAAGTTGACAGCCGGGCAAGTATGCGCAGGAGGAAGAAGAGAAAGTTATTGAAAGTAAAAGTTCTTCTTGGTCGACCCAGGGCTTTGAGATTTATCTAATTTAATTCCTGGAAAAGATGGTTTTCTGATGATTTCTTTCACAAGAGAAAAAAAAAGCGGCTATTTTGAGGTGTTGAAGGGAAAGTTTACTCTCCCTCCCGACGGAATTAAGCCGGAAGGGAGAGGATAAAGAAAATATATTAATTTGGATCTTGTTGGAGGAGATGCCTTGAAGACTTGAGGACAGAAATACAATCTTAATAAGGCTTTTAAAATATAGACTTGGATTCTTTTTTTTTTATTTGTTTGATACCACCCTGGAAGAGGAAGGGGAATTTTGGCTTGCTTGGATTTATTGAGGATTGTGGATTTTGGGATTGTTTTGCCTTTCTCTCGGAATATTTGGTTGGTGTAAGAAGAAAGAGGAATAAAGAAAAGAAAAGATTTATTTATAATGGCTTTCCTTTTTGAAGACCTGAGGGATGAATATGAGCAAACAAAAGCAGCCTGCAAAGATGGCATGGAAAAAGCTTTTCTATTTCTAGAAATGGCGCTGGTCAATTACCAACAGACAATGGAACAGATGGAAACGGAAGAAGAACAACAAGGAAGAGATGAAGACGCCATCTTCATTGAATCCCAAAACTTATCTAAGGAAGAAGGAAGGAAGAGAGCAAGGAAAATGAAGGACTTAAGATCTAAAAAAACATTTGAGAAAAAGAAAAATATGATGCAAAGTAAATATAATGATAACAAACAAGAGAAAAAGGGAACACAACAGAGAAGGGATCCCAGCAAGGTAGAGGTTAGAAGAAGAAGGGGGGGTAGGAAGATTTGGTGGGGGAAGAAAGAAAGGGGAAAGGCGGAGAAAAGCCTCAAAGCTTTAAAATTGGATGGGAGAAGAGGGATTTTTTTAGAGACAAAGGATGAAATATAATTTTCTGTAAGAAAGATTCTGCTAAGGTACAGAAGATGGTATTGTAACATTTATATTTGAAATAGTAAATTAGAATGGTTTAAGATTTAATAAGAAATTAAAATGTTGAAGTTTTTAATAATGATTGATTTTTAAAATGTAATAAAATATCGAAGGAAAGGAGGATACAATGTATTTAAACATTTTTGGTGGATAGAATGTACCAAGCAGAACCAAATTGGGTATTTGTTATGCTGAATGTTAATTTACTAACTTAGGGGAGGATAGAAAGGCATCATACTCTGATTAGTGATTTCAGGAGAAATTTTTTTTATTATAAGAAGAGATAGAGGGATAATTGAATGGGCAAAAGATACAAATTTAATGATTTAATTAAGATGGATTAAATAAGATAGAAATGTGAAGAGTGATATGTGCTATTATTTTAGCCCATGCAAAGAGAGGTAACTGGGGCCAAGGTACTTTACTAAAAGATTTTTTTTATGTTTGTTTGTGTTTGTTTTGTGTTTTTATGAGAATATTGGGGAAATTATTGTAGAAAGACAGGGAAAGATTCAATATGTAATGATTTGTTTGTTGTTGAAACTTTTAATAAAACTTGTTTTAAAAAAAAAAAAAAAACTCAGAGGCTTAGCAACTGACTCATATTTATGATGGTTGCAATGTCCCTGGATCACGTGATCCCCTTTTGTGACCTTCTGACAAGCAAAGTCCACAGGGAAATCAGATTCAACTTACAATTGTGTTACTAAGTTAACAACTGCAGTGATTCACTTAACAATGGGGGCAAGAAAGCTTGTAAAATGCCCAAAACTATCTGATCAAATGTCTTGCTTAACAACATAAATGTTGGGCTCAATTGTGGTTATAAGTTGAGGACTACCTCTAATTGACTTAAGTAAACAAGCAAACTAGACTTAATCCAAGTTGAACTCAACTTTTTTTCCTGGCAGTTATTTCATTTGAGTACCTCGTGGTCACTTTTAATCTGCCAGATGTTTAACCTACCTAAAAGGCTATTTGTTGATCATCATCTCCTTTTAATGACCTCATAATCCCTTGCAGGGTGGAGTCTGGGCAATTGAATGGAGCTGAGTGTTTACTGGTCAGATGCCATCCCTGTTGCCCATTAGGAGTTTTGTTCAGCAGATATATTCTCATTGTTCCCAGAGAGAGAAATATACGCCTCTACCTAGGATTGAACTCACAGCTTCCTGATTGTGAGGTAAGAGCTCCACCACACCACTCTTTTTGTTGTTAATAGCAGAGCTAGTTTAAATAAAACACAGGCATTTCCCGACTTACAACAGTTCATTCAGGGACGGTTCAAGGTTTCAACAGCACCTAAAAAAGTTATTTATGATTGTTGTTCACACTTATGACCATTGCAGCATCCCTGTGATCATGTGATTAAAATTCAGTTTCTGTTTCCAGTAAGTCAGAGAAATAGTAAAAAAAAAAAAAAATTCCAAATAATGCCCAGGATATTTAAATGCTAGAAGCATTAACACTATGTGTAGTATAGAGTAACAAAAGGCTTACAAACAGAGGTGGTGTTCAGCAGGTTCTGACCAGTTCTGGAGAATTGGTCGTGGAAATTTTGAGTAGTTCGGAGAACCAGCAAATCCCACCTCTGACTGGCCCCGCCCCCATCTATTCTCTGCCTCCAGAGTCCCAGCTGATTGGCTGGGTCTTCTTTTGTTGCCCTGCACAGGAGAACAGAGCTGGAAAGCAGGTTAGTGGGGTCGGAAGGGAATGGGATTTTGCAGTAACCTTCCCCCAGGAATGGGGAGGGAATGGAGATTTTACAGTATCCTTCCCCTGCCAATGCCCACCAAGCCATGTCTACCAAGCCACGCCCACAGAACCAGTAGTAAAAAAAATTGAATCCCACCACTGCTTAAAACTCAATAGAAAATCATTTCTCAAAAACACACAATTTATTTCCAAATAGGTTCATCTGGTAGTCCAGTTCCTCTGCATTGCAAATAGGAATATACTGTATATTAGAGGAATATCGCATTGTTCATTAATTCTGACGAAGCTTCAGCAAAGGGATGATTCAGATGACTTTCTTTTGGCAACCCAAAACCATTTGGCTATCAGAAACAATGCATCTGGAACATTTTATTGATGCAGCTTCAAATTGATTATTACCCAAATGGGCAAGGAAATACTTGGCAACATAAAGCTAATTAAATAGGCATCACAAGTATGGATTGCATCCTTGAACAATGTCACCCTGGTATAATTATGAATTACTGTCAGCTGATCCATAGTAGGTCGTAATAGCAAAGCTATTGTTAGCTCTGTATTATTATTAGCCTCACCAGTACGGGTAGTCCTTGACTTCAGACCACAATGGAGGCCCAAATTTCTGTGGCTAAGTAAACATTTGTTATGGGAGTCTTGCCCCCTTTTACGACCTTTCTTGCCATTGTTGTTAAGTGAATCTCTGCCATTGCAAGATTAGTAACTCGGTTGTTAAGTGAATCTGGCTTCCTCGTTGACTTTGCTTGTCAGGTCATAAAAGTGGAGCGCATGATGGATACTGCAACTGTCATAAATATGAGTCGGTTGCCAAGCGTCTGATCACATGACCAAGGGGATGCTGCAATGGTTGTAAGTGTGAAAAATGGTCCTAAGTCTTTTTTTCAGTGATGTTGTAACTTTGAATGGTCACTAAATGAACTGTTGTAAGTCAAGTATTACCTGTATTCTATCTAGCATTGATTCCTCCAACTTTCCCTCTCATCAATCATCCTGTTAGTTGAAAGAGCAGATCTATATTAATTATATATTATATATTGTAATAATAAATATAAAATAATATAATAGATCTGCTATATATATAAAACCTCAGGATAGATCTGCTCTTTCAACTAACAGGATGATTGATGAGAGGGAATACATACATATATTACATATATGAGAGGGAATTGATTGATGAGAGGGAATACATACATGTATGTATGTATGTATGTATGTGTGTATGTATGTATGTATGTATGTATATTTTTGTAGATTTCACGAGTACAGGAATGCAGGTCTTGGTGTGTTTGGGTCTTTTCCCGTGTAAGATTGAGAGCATTTTGGCAACGTTTCGATGAGGTCCCACTCGCCATCTTCAGGCTGGTGCTTTCGGCTTCATGCTTGTGCGAGCAAAGCGTGTTCGGAGCTGCCGTCTCCCTATATATACTGGTGGGGAGGTTGGCTGTGTTGTTATTTCTTGATTGGTTGATGGAGTTGATGTTTGCAGATTGGCTGGCTTTTTCATAAGAACATGTGTGGCTGAGGTATTGGCTGAAAGCACCAGCCTGAAGATGGTGAGTGGGACCTCGTCGAAACGTTGCCAACTCTCATATATACATGGTATTCAGCTTTGTTCGGGTATTTTCCCACTTCATTATAGTTGTGCTTTTAAAGTTGTAGCAACGTTTCAGCAGAATCTCATCTGCCATCATCAGGCTTCTGTATAGTGTTTGTCTGTGAGTCAGACTTTCACAGCTGTTTCTGTTTTAAATTTGGTGCTAGCCTACTGCTGTGCCAGAATAGTTTTTTCTTCATCCTGATTGGTTGGGAGTCTTGGTCTGTGTTTATTGGTCTTGGAGTTTGCTGTGTTCTGCTTGATTGGTGTTTCTAATATCTTCTGTCTGTTTTGTAGCTTTTTGTATTTTTGTCTTGATTGGCTGGCAACATTGTGTTTCCTGTATTGGAGGCTTTTAGTGCGGCTTGGCTCTGAGTAAATGGACGGCTATCATTTATTAGGAAGCTAGGTTTCATCCGGGTGCCTGGTTGGGGTGTGTTTGAGATGGAGGTATTGGTGGGGTCTGTTTGTGCCCAGGTGTTTGCCTGGCTTGTGGTGTGGAGATTTTTTTGTTTGTGAAAGCCTGCACTCACATACAAAAAAATGTCCCCCCAAAAAAATCTTTCTGGACTTTCTCAACTGTGTTAATATCAGATACATAATGTGGGTTACAGACTGATGAGCTGTATTCGAGTATTGGTCTAGCAAATGTTTTCTATGCTCTAGTTAGTAGTGTGATGTTACCAGAGAAAAAGCTACGTAGGATTGGGTTAACAACTCTTCATGCCTTTTTGGCTATGTACTTACAGTGGGCTCTAGCACTTAGATCATTAGAGATGAGTATTCCAAGGTCCTTTACAGATCTTGGATCAACAACAAGGTCTTGACTATTCAGCTTGTATTTTATTTTCTGATTTTTTTTGCCAATATATAAGACAGCATTTGTTTGTTGAGATTTGAAGTTTCCATTTGTTCGACCATTCTGATACATAGTCGAGGTCTTTTTGAAGGATAGCAGTATTGTCTGTGGTGTTGAATAGCTTTACATCGTCAGTGAAGAGGACGTAGTTGCTCTTAATATGATCACAGAGGTCATTTATGTAGAATATGAAGAGACTTGATCCTAGAACACTGCCTTGAGGGACACCACTGTTGCCAGGTACAGAATTTGATAGGACGCTCCCAATTTTGAACATTTGTTGTCTGTTTGACAGGGATGCTTCTATCCAGTTATGCAGGTGTCCAGAAATACCATAAGAGTTTAGTTTTAGGAGTAGTTTGTCATGTACCACTGAATCAAAGACTTTACAGAAGTCTATGTAGATTGCGTCTACTGCTTTGCCCTGATCGAGTTGTATAGTCCATATGTTTTTGCAGTATGAGTTGCAGATTGCAGGATAGTTTTTTCTGAAACCAAATTGTTTATTAGAGAGTAGGTTGTTTGTCTCTAAGTGGAGGATAATGGATTGGTTAATAATTGATTCCATGACTTTACAGGTGACGCAGCATAAAGAGATTGGTCTGTAATTTTCAACTAAGCTGGGGTCTCCTTTTTTCTTCTTCTAACCACTGTGCCACCATGACTCCTTATATAAATAAAGAAATAAGAAACATTTGTTCTAAGCACATTTACAAACTAAGTGGTAGGCAACAGTAGATAAAATGTATGGACCTGTATAAAATCTAACAGTAATTTGGAAAGGAAATATGTTAGAAAATTAATTTCCTTTAAAGCATGCCAACTTCATTAGAAAAAATCCCCTAATGTAATAGGTTTAAAATAATTTTAAAAAATACAGTAGGTTATAATGTTTAATAAGTGATAAGGATGGGCAGCTTGATGTTCACAGACCCCAAATTGAGAGTCCCAAAATTTAAATGAATCCCTCTAAATCTGCTTCTTCCCCGCTGGGCATAATAGCTAGAAAGTGAATAAAAAGGAACGCGCAAGGTATCAACAGAAAAAAAAATATTTACATGAATTTATCTTCACACAAGGAGCTGCAAGATGCTGAAATGTAAACCTTGAAGCTTGTAAGAGTATAATAGAATATTGTCTGAAATATAATTAGGGGTATCTGAATTAAGGAACTGTATGAAACTCAACAGTTTGATTCTTGTAGAATTAGAATTATAAGTAGAATTTCTTACTGCTCCCTTATTGCTGCACCTCATTGGCTCCCAGCCCAAGAACCTATTATACCAAGCAGCTGTTTAGTTGACCTCTTCATTTTTCTTAGAAAATGAGCCTGTTTTACCCTTCAAAACAATTACAGTGCATAATGTAATATATTTTCTAAATGTGAGATTTTTCACATTGGAAGAGCCACTTATATACCTAACAAATGGATCTGCAACACTTAGTACAGGTAGTCCTCAACTTACGACCGCAACTGAGCCCAGAATTTATGTTGCTAAGTGAGAAATTTGTAAGTAAGAAATTTTGTTCCATTTTCCAACTTTTCTTGCCTCATTCGTCCAAGTGAATCACTGTAGCTAAATTAGTAACACAGTTGTTAAGCAAATCTGGCTTTCCCCATTGACTTGGCTTGTCAGAAGGTCTCAAAAGGGAATCATGTGACCCCCACCCCAGTGCATTGCAACTGTCATAAATATAAGCCAGTTGTCAAGCATTTGTAGGTAAATCACCTGATCATTACGGCTGCAAGTAGATAAATAGGTACCACTTGTTCTGACCAAGGCTTCCTGAGACAGTAACAATCACACGGTCTTTCCAAAAACCTTGTTTTTATTTCAATAGCTGTGAATTATATGCTTTCACAGCCCATAATGAGTCCCAAAGAGTTTATGAATAGTCCAACAGAAGTCTGCCACAGTCTTTCAGGATAAGGCTAATAAGCACCCACCTTTATCTCCCTTGAAATGCTGCCAACACCTAAATTGCCAGTTAGCTGTACAAGGCCAAATGGAGCACAAAGTCAACAGAGAGCTTCAGATTTTATACCGACCAGAATGAATAAAGTTGCTTCCTGCAAAGGCTCATGTCCCTTTGCTCCTCCTTTATGTCTTATGGGAATTCATTCTTTAATAAGGCGAAAACCACGGGAACTAGTTAGAGTTGGTTTTGCTTCCTGTTTGTCAAACTGATGTATTCAATAAAGTAAGGCTTAATAAGACCTCATTGTCTCGACTTGCTGGCTTGGTTGGGTTTGTCAGTCGGAACCTTGACAATTGTGTTCAATGTGATCTGTGAATATAGTCATACACAGAAGAGAATATTTATAGCCTAGGGGTGAACTGTGAGGTCCTTTGTGGTCTTTTACATTTCAATTTTGCTCTTGGAAATTGATAAATGTTATAGCTATCTATTATATATCAGATTTTGGTTATACAATTGAATTAGATAAATGGCAAAAATTGTGGAATAGGAACTATAAATTAACAATATCAACTGCATACAAAGAAAATTTGTATAGATGGCATCTTGCACCAACACGGTTGGCAAGATAGATTAAAGATAGATTGGTTAAATGCTGGAAGTGTCATCAGATATTTGGGTCATATTATCATATGTGGTGAACTTGCACAAAAAACAAAAAAAATACTGGACAAAAATACATATGTGGTTGGAAAAATTGATAAACCAGCATATTTTAAAACCAGAAATATTTCTATTGGGGATTCTATCCAAAAAATATAGTAAGGAAAATTCATATTTAGTTATTCATATATTAACTGCTGCTAGAATTGTATTTGCACAAAGTTGGAAGAGTGAAGAGATACCTACAGTTGAGAATGTGATTAGGAAAATACTAGAATGTGCAGAAATGAACAGATTAACGTTGGTAATTAAGGAGAAAGTGCAAACTGAATACTATATGATATGGCATCTATTTTATCAATGGTTAAATAATAAAATTGGAAGTTAGAAACAGGGAAACAAAATAAAGAAGATAGATTTTAAAAGATAAGTAAATATTATGATTAGTATGTTGAATATTACTATTTTAATATTGTAGAATTAATATGTGGAATATTACTATTTTAATATTGTAGAATTAATATCAATGTAATGAATGATGTTGCAAACTTTTATTATTGTTCAACAAAGATATTTGAACCCAGACAACACACTGTTCAACTGAAGATGCAATTATTATATTAAAAAAATTATATAAAAAAGGAAATTGACAAAGACAGGCAAACAGTCTGAACAGGAGGTTTATAAACTACTCTGTGAATTGTTCTCTCTCTCTCTCTCTTGCATGCTCTTTTTTTGACAAAATAGTGTCTTGTTAGCTCTTCAACATTAATATTATTATATATTACACAATTAGACCGTAGAATCACTATAGGAAGTCCAGTCATTAAGCCTTGTTTTCCCCCACCCCCCAAAGGCTTTGCAGGAAAAAAAATACTACAAAAGCATGCTGGATATTTATAATATCAACAGAGATTATTATATTGTTTGGACTCTGAAATAAAGTCTCACCATGAATTTCCACTGAGAGCAGTGGCAGAATAAATGATAGTTGTTTTTGGCAAATGGGGCAAAATGTATTTAATTTCTGTTCTGTACTTCACATGAAATGGACCGATTACAGTTTGTAGCATTACAGAAGCATCTATCTGTCTTGAAATAATAATAGCCTGACTTGGTTCCAAAATGCATTTGAAGGTTCCTTGGCAAGGGAAAGGAAGGAAGAGGGAGGAAAAAAAAAACATGAGCAATTGTTAAAATGTTGCTCAACAGTTAGAGAATATAGTGCTTAGGGCATCCATCCGTGCTGCTTTTTTACCTAAATGAAACTGTTAAAATATAATGTCTGTGATGGAATGGGTGGTCTGAAACAAAGAAGTTATGCCTGAAATATTTGTGCAGGCAATAGGCTTATGTCAGTGGTGGGATTCAATTTTTTTACTGTGGGCGTGGCTTGGCGGGCGTGGCAGGGGAAGGATACTGTAAAATTTCCAGTCAGAGGTGGTATTTGCCGGTTCTCCGAGCTACTCAAAATTTCAGCTACCGGTTCTCCAGAACTGGTCAGAACCTGCTGAATATCATCTCTGACTTATGTTCTCAAATTCCCATTTTGTGCATAATAATGGGGTGGGATTACAATCCCCAACATTCCCAAATGGTATCAGTTGGATGGTGATTTGGAGAAGTCTGATTTAAATTAAAGGGGGGAAAAGCATGATCTTTTATTTAGTAACTTTGCAGCCTTGTTTAAAGTGTCCTGATAGTTTTCCACTTGATCTATTTTCATCAGGAGTTATCTATCTATCTATCTATCTATCTATCTATCTATCTATCTATCTATCTATTATTTATTTATTAGATTTATGTGCCACCCATCTCATCTAGTTGTCTTCTTACAGATTTTGCCAAGTCCAACCTCTGAAAAGTTGGGTGATGAGGTTAGAATCAAGACCTCAGTTTTTATTCTACTTACCAGGTAAACCAGACAGGAAACATGACCAGATAAACTAATTCTATTTCATTGTGAAGCTACATTAAACTTATCTTGCAAGTCTGAAAGTGACCATTTAGAAAACAACTTCAAAACTCTTGAGAGTATTTCCCAGGACCAGACCCATCAGAGGAAGTAGGAATAAAACCTAGCACTTTCTTTATTTCAACACATGTATTCCAACTTTCCTTTCTCCCTTCCCTCTGCTCCTCAGAAAATAGACTTCTGTAAAGCCTTTGATTCAGTGGTACACGACAAACTACTTAAATGATATTAAGAGCAACTGTGTTCTCTTTGCTGATGATGTAAAGCTGTTCAATACCACAGACAATACTGCTACCCTTCAAAAAGACCTTGACTATGTATCAGAATGGTCAAACAAATGGCAACTTCAAATCTCAACAAATAAATGCCTTACATATTGGCAAAAAAAATCAGAAAATAAAATACAAGCTGAATAGTCAAGACCTTGTTGATGATCCAAGCTCTGTAAAGGACCTTGGAATACTCATCTCTAATGATCTAAGTGCTAGAGCCCACTGTAACTACATAGCCAAAAAGGCATGAAGAGTTGTTAACCTAATCTTATGTAGCTTTTTCTCTGGTAATATTACACTACTAACTAGAGCATAGAAAACATTTGCTAGACCAATACTCGAATACAGCTCATCAGTCTGGAACCCACATTACGTATCTGATATTAGCACAGTTGACAAAGTCCAGAAATATTTCCCAAGAAGAGTTCTCCACTCCTCTGCTCGTTGTAGAATACCTTATGCCACCAGACTTGAAATTCTAGACCTAGAAAACCTTGAATTACACCGTCTTTGGTCTGATCTAAGTATGGTATATAAAATCATACATTGCAATGACTTACCTGTCAATGAATACTTCAGCTTCAACCATAACAACACAAGAGCACACAATAGATACAAACTCAAGGTAAACTGCACCAAACTTGATTGCAGGAAATATGACTTCAGCAACAGAGTGGTCAATGTCTGGAATACTCTACCTGACTCTGTGGTTTCTTCCTCAAACCCCACAAACTTTAACCTTAGACTGTCTACTATTGACCTGATGGGATCTGCAGCATGCTCAGTCTGTTGAATTGGGTTGCAGGTAGAAACTTTTGGAAAAGGAGGGTCCCTCAGGTAACCTAGTGTCAAGCCATATAGGGCTTTAAAAGTGACAATCAGTATCTTTAATTGTACCTGGAAACGCACAGGGAGCCAAAGCAGCTCATGGAATAGTGGTGTCATATAAGGTAGCTGGCACCACTTATTACTCATACATTTTGCACCAGTTGAAGTTTCTGAATCCTCTTTGAGGTCAGCCCCATGTAGGGGTGTTTTACAGTAATCTAAGCAGGAGGTTACAAGGGCAAGGATGATGATAGCAGGACCTCCCAGTCCAGTGTGGGTGTGAAAAAGCTCTCCTATCCACAGCTGCCACCTACTCTTCAAACAGGAGTTGTGAGTCTAGGAGGAATCCCAGATTATCCATTGCATCTGTCTGGGTTAGCACCACCCCATCCAGAACTAAAGGTGGAAGAACTTTATCTCCAGAAGATCCAAATATCCACAGCCAGTCCATCATGCTAGGGTTTAGTCTGCACCTATTTTGCCCTATCAAAACCTGAACTGCCTTCAGACCCTAAGACATCTATGCTGGTGAGGGTGTCAAAAAATGTTAAGATGGTGAGCAACTCTTGCTCTTCTTCACATATAATATACAACATACACTAAAAAGAGGTTACAATGAAGCAGTTGCACTCACTATCTTGATTAAAACAAAAAACAAAAACTCCTTCCCATAAATGCTGCTCTCCAGAGTGACATACCTATAACACTGCCTTGAGTATTTCTCTTGGTCTTGTCTGTTCTGGTTCAGGAAAACAACTTTCTGTTGTAGAAGACAGATCTCTCTCCCTGCAGCTGTTCCCTAATCCTTTCATTCATGATTGAATTCATATCTTTTGCATGCAGAACAGATCCTCTGCCCTTGAATGGTGCTATCTTGCCCCCTTCTTATCCTTTTAACATTTACAGCAGTTACTTCTGTCACAGGAATTCATTTATCTCAATCTTGGGTATGCCATTTTGAAAGTGGTAAAAGGTCTTTCTCTTTGTCTTAAGACCAAAACATCGAGCATTTTCCCCTCCAACTGCAAGATAGATTCATCTGACAGTCAGCAGTGAACTTCAATGAGATTTGAACCCCCTTATCTCCATGCACTAAATTCATAATTTCTCTCATACTATAATGGACCTCGGGATTCTCTTCTCCTATTTTTTTGTCTTTTCCTGTTCTCACAAAATTCTTCAAAGTTTTAACAAGCCTTGTTAAAATCCAGTGTAAGAAAATTATCCAGGTTATTCTCTTGGTTTTGTTATTTGTATATTCCTTTTAATTATTAAGACATCAAACAATTTCCTTTGTATGTCCAGTGTAACTTTTTTCCCATATCTTATCATTTATAAATCCCCTTCCAGATAAGTCTCCATTTTGTCAGATGTAACTTGTTCCTATTTCATTACATCGTTTAAACACAGTGTATTTATGGAGGCATACAATCTTAAAATTAACTTCTGAATCCATTGTCCAAAAATATATTTCAATATGTCCAATGTTAAAATGTTCTACTTCATTCTGTATCTGTAAGTCACATTTAAGTGGTTTTTTTTTCTTCCTTTAATTGTAATTTTTAGTTTTTCAGGTCTGTTCTAACCTTCAGTGTCACATCTTATCTTCCCATTCATGGCTGGCCAAAGGTGCTTTTTCAAGAGGCAACTGGACTTCCTTTGTTTCTTCTTGAAGATGTTTCATTTCTTATCCAAGAAGCTTCTTCAGTTCTGACTGAACGGTGCAAATGGAAGAATTTATATTCCTTGAAGACTGGGAGGTAATGTTTCATAAGATGGGTGCCACAGCAGAGAAGGCTCAGTGCCTAGGACCTGCCAAGGCTGAGCACAGTGGTTAAATTCCAAGGTCTCTTGGAAGTCCTCCATCTTATTTATTTATTATTTATTAAACAAATTTATATAGCATCCAATCTTCAATATCACATTCTGTCTGCCTATGGAGATTCTCACTCATTCAAGTTATGGTTATCCAAAGGTGCTTTTCAAAGGACAACTCAACTTTCTTGACTTTTCTTTTCCCCTTTGAAGACATTTCGCTTCTCATCCGAGAAGTTTCTTCAGTTCTGATTAAATGTTGGGGAATGGAAAGATTTACATTCTTTGCAGTCATCTAGTCATTAGTACTCTGAGAGTCATTGAGACCACTTGGAGGTTTATCTGTACCCTCAAGGTCACTGAATCAGAGTACAAATGGGTGTGGAACTTTCCTGAGACTGCTGAAAGGACTCTGTTGTAGAGAGGAGATAGATAGTATCTTGTTGTGGCTCCGATGCCTGAGCCTGCATTGTTAGAGGAAGAGGACTCGGAAGATGAGGAGGAGGAATTGGGAATGCCTTCCTCCCCAGGACCTTCCTCTTCGGCAATGCCTTCCTCCCTGATAATACCTCAGGTTTCAGCAGATAGCCGAGAGGGACAGCCTGAGACTAATCAGGAGGAGGGGGGCATATCGGAGCAGCCTCTGACAGGGAATCAAGTAGACGAATGCTGGCTTGATCCGAGGCAGCGTCGCAGGAAAAAGTGTGAGCTGCAACGCAGGAGGGGTGGGTGAATCAGAGAGTGAGTTGAGTTATTGACACACCCCACAGGGGATAAAAGTGGGTGTGTTTTCTCTGGGAACTCTGTACGGGACAAAGTGTTACTTTTTGGTCAGGCTTCGGTGTGTTTTGTTTCTTGAAAGCTTTAGTGATTAATTCTTTTGGTTATCTTGTCGGACAGCGTCTGTTATACTGCCAAGAACATTGTCTGTATAAAGGAATTAACTCTGTAAATACTGAATCTTCTTGCCTGCCTGTATTTATCGGAGTTTGGACTTTTCATCTTCCTTGGAAAGGTGAGACATAACAGTATCTTATCTCTTCCTCTCTGTTGATGATCTCTATGTTACATCCTATCTTTTTTTAATGTCGAGTTTTTTTATTTTATATTACTTATACATATCAATGCATGAACAGTGTGATACCTGGGTACCATACGTTTAGTACAGATAAACATTATGTTGCTACTCATAGTTATTACATTTTATTTTCATTGTTTCATGTTATTTAAACATATCTAATACTATTGCCATTCAGTTTCTAGACCTCCCTCGTTTTTATTGCATAGATCTTGTTATATTAAAATATGTATATTGTTGTTCCCCTCTTATTTCTATTTCTATTCTTTCTTATTTTTCCCATTGGTACATTTAAGCATACATAACATTTTTTCCACCATTATTTATTATCCTTTATCTTATATTTGATATTTTAAAAATTACTCATTTTCCCACCATGCTTTCAATATCCCAAATATCCAACACTACTAATCAATCCAAATATTAACAGTATTCAATTGATCCCGGGATTACATCTCCAACTCCCCACAATTTCTAATCTTTAAAAGTTTGAAATTCACAATATATTTTGACACACTGTTAATATTAATAATACACTTAAATTCCCTAATCCTAAACTTCCACCTTCTACCCTAAACTTTTAAATAAAATAAATTATATTTTTCTATTAGTATATATGCTACCGTTTTACATCCTATCATTTTTAAAGGACAATTCAAAACAAAAGCATTTTACCACAGGAAGGATTCCAAAATTTAATTTAAAATCCATCTGAACCCTTAATCAATTTGTAACTTTCAAAATCCAGGTCCGAATATTCCAACAGTTTTTTAAGTCCTTAAACTTGTACTTAAAACTTCCTTTGCTGAGGATTGAAAGAAACCCAGGATTTGCCATTATCCATGGGTCTGTCATTTCAATACTTTGGGAATGCACTCATTTGGGAAAGACTTATGCAGATGAAACTGTATTGGATGGAATGGGTGTTAAGATGATTTTCAGTGCTTTGGAATAACATAGGTTCAAGTACAACTTTTTGGCTTTGAAAAAGCTGTTTACACATAACTGGTTTTGAAATAAGAAAGTAGAATAAATCTGTATAGTCACAGGGACATTCCAGAAAATCCTAGAAAAAATATTTCCAGTATGCAGAGTCTGAGGCTATTGTAAATACACTAGATTTTCACAAAGTTAAGGATACTTAGAGGAATCCTCTAAATTATCTCATACCCTTTAGAATTGTGATGGGATGTGGTTCAGATCCCCAGGAGAAAGGGATTGCATTCCAGAACAGCAACAGACAATTCAGTTCAGAGAGTTTGTGTGAGAGAAAGAGAATGAAGACAATACCTCCATAACAGTTCCCAGAGTATATGCTTTATGAGTGTGGCAGTCTGCTTTAGTTTGGCAAGATAATGTCTATAGGTCAAAAAACAATAAAGAAATCTGCTTGGAAGAATAGCAGTGTATCTTTCTTGATTTTTGTAGCTTGAGAAGAATGTTCTTAACCCCTGAAGGTACTTTAGAGAGGTAGAAGAGAAGCATCAACTGGACTTTGTTCCAGTTACTGTAGAGTTTATCCTACCATCCACTGGGAATGAAATACCAATATTTGTTTCCATTAGGATTTGTATCAAACAATATTTAATGCAAGTCTGAATCTGTTTTCTCTCGCAAGAATTTTATAGACATCTACAAGGGGCAGAGGAGAAAAGGAATACAAGTGACAAAATATTTGTCATGGCTTTGTGACATGAAAACTCTGTCAGATATTAAGATACAAGTACAAAAAGGAAGAGTTTGCATCATAATATTATTGAGCATGTCATTGATGCCATCCTGATTTGCCCTGAATACCTATGTTGAATCTATGACCGCAAGCCATATTTTTAGTAATTCAATTTAAGCGAATTCACTGAATTACAATGTAATAATAAGTATGCTCTTGTACCAAAGATTTTAATTTCTTCCAAAGACATTATTTTTCTCTACTTACTTTCAGATATTGCTTTCCCTTTTATGGAAGGAAGGATCCTTAGGGAGAAAAAAAAGTTTTAAAACTAATTTATAATGGATATTAAAAGTACTGCTGCTGTCTCATCATTTGGATAAGATAAAGGTATCATTCAGTTATTAGAAATTTAATAACTTGATCCTAATGATTCATTGTATAATGGATTTTTCATTATGGATAATGCAGTTTGTTGTGACCAAATGATATAATTTGCGGATAGCTCAAAGCATGTCCAAATCTTTTCAGCATCAACATCCCTGCAGTAAGACCTTCGTTTGTGCTCAAATGTCTCCAATGGAACAGAGGCTACCATCTCTTTATTTAACATTATTATAATGGTTTATAGTGGGTGTGTGGGCTGGGACTCTTTGAAGGTTTTTGTACTCTTAGAAGAGTCAGACACCTTTTTTTTTTTAATCCAATCAACTTTGCACAAGCAGAATCGGATGTTTTCAGAAATTGCCCAATACTTTCTCATCACTTTTCCTGCACAGATGGACAGCTGCAACACCACAATATTTGAGAACCTCAGCAATACAGACATTAAAGTGTAATTATGCAAAGTAAGTGGTTTATTTATTCTTTGATAAGCCGTAGTCCTAATGAAATCATTAGTCTGATTCATGGTAGACAGCCACCAACAGTCATTTACCATTTGAACAGGTTATGGGTTAAAGTTAATTTGATAATCTTTGGTTTTATGCTATTAGCAAATCCCACTATAATGCATTTGAGACCACTAATATAAGTAACAGAGGAGCAACACAAGCCAGGCACATATTGTGTTCTTGTGTTCTCGTGTTCTCTCTCTCTCTCCCTCCCTCCCTCCCTCTCTCTCTCTCTCTCTCTCTCTCTCTCACACACACACACACACACACACACACACACACACACACGAAGAAACTACAGAAATCTTAACTATCTCTCTGGAAGTATGTATTCCCTATTCCAGATAGTCCCTGTCCAGATTTCTCTCTCTCTCTCTCTTCTTTCTTTCACACATTTATTTCTTAATTTAAAAAACAGTAACTTTTCTTTCAGGTACCTGAAGTTCAAGTTTTAAATTATCATTGCAACTTTGCACTTTAAAAAGTCAACTTGAAAATGCAACTAGGTTAACATACACCTGTCAACTTGTTAGCTGTTGATCCAAAGCTCACTGGAGACATAATGAGACATTTTAAGGCAAGGGTCAATATCCATAGTAACTTCCTTTTTTGTCTGCTGCTTCTGCTGCCTTCACACCTTGCCTATTTTCCTACAGGATGAGCCTCATTACTAAAGCTGAGCTATCATAGAGCCTTAATTTCATCTATAGAAAATAGCAGAGGCTAAGAACATTACTCTGACTTTGTACTCTTCTAGCGATCCTCTGAATTTCTTTCCATTTGGATAAGAAAGCAAAATCTTTCTTATATAATTATCTTCTTTAATTGTTATACTTCTTGCTGTTAGATACATTCCCAAGTATCTTACTTTCTTAACTATATGAAGATCTATCCATTTTGTCAATTCACCTTTCTGTTTATCTGTAAGATTTTTAACTATTATTTTAGTTTTATGTTTATTTATTTTCAGTCTGGCAACTTCTCCATATTCTTCTATTTTTTCATTAACTTAGGGCCAGTTTCCAGTTGTTCTTCTGGAATGAATACCAGATCATCTGCAAATGCTTGTAGTTTACATTTCTCCTTTTTATTTCCATACCTTTTATCTCTGAGTCTTGTTAATATTTCTATTTAACACTTCCAATGTTAATATAAATAGTAATGGGACGGTGGACATCCTTGCCTTGTGCCTTTTTTAATATCTAAATTCTCCGTAAAGTAAAATATTTCTAATGATTTATTTAGAGCTGAAGAAGCTTCTTGGGTGAGAAGCGAAACATCTTCAAAGAAAAACAAGAAAGTCCAGTTGCCAGGTATAAAGATGAATTGGTTTTCATATGTGCAAATACATTCAAGGTATGATAAATATGTTAAAACAGAAGGTTTCTATGATAAATTGACTGATTTAGATAAGATTTTGACAGATACTGATGAAAAGGTGATTAAAAAATTGTATGGAAATCTATTAGAAATTAAACTAGAAGAAGAACAAGTTAAAGAAACAATGATTGCTTGGGGGAAGAATTTTGGATATGGGATTGATCTAGAGAAATGGCAAAAATTGTGATCTCAAAATTATAAAATGACATTGTCAACAGCATATAAAGAAAATTTATATAAGATGTTTTACAGGTGGCATTTTCCCCCAACAAGAATAGCAAGAATGTTCAAGAATAAATCTGAAAAATGTTGGAAATGTCATCAAGTACCTGGCTCATATTACCATATGTGGTGGACTTGTGCAGATGCCAAAAAATATTGGACTAAAATCCACACAGGGTTGGAAAAAATGACAAAAAAGCATATAGACTTGAAACCAGAGATATTTTTACTGGGAATTTTACCTGAAATATATAGTAAAGAATTGAAATAGCTGATTGTAAATGTATTAACAGCGGCCAGGATTGTATTTGCCAAAAACTGGAAAAATGAGAAAGTACCATCACAGGAGGAAATTATTAAGAAAATATTGGAATGTGCTGAAATGAGTAGATTGACATTTGAAATCAGAGAACAAGATGATAAACAATTTTATAAAATTTGGGATCTATTCTATCAATGGTTAGACAATAAAACATGGTAATGAAATATGTAGATTTTTAGAACATAATGAATATATAAAAATGTATTTTTTTTAATTATATCTACAAAATGATTGTAGGATAGATCTGAGATGATAATATGAACTGTCACAAAACAAATAAAATAAAATATGGATTATCTTGTAAAACATGAATGAATAATAGTATAGTCAAATGATTGATTAATAATGATATTAATGTTTTTAGGAATATTTGATTGACAATATGAGAATATATACAATGTAATTGTAATTGAAAACTACGAAGTGGAAGCACAAAACAATTTGTAAACCAACCGACACACTGTATGTATATATATGGGAGATGGCTTGATGTTTTTATGTTTTGTTTGTCTATGTTTGTCTTAAAAAACAATAAAACTTGATTAAAAAAAGAAAAGAAAGTCCAGTTGCCTCTTGAAAAAAACACCTTTGGGATTAATTTAGGGTTTTCTAAAGAAGATAATGGGAAGACTGAACTGATTTCATTTATGGTATCTAAACTTCAAATTTCATGGATCTTCCCAGGTTTCCACATTTGTTCAGAAAAATAGATACATATTGCTTCTTCAAGGATATTTCCTTTTTTTCTCAGGATTTTCATTTAACACAGAAAATATAGTTCTTCTCATTCAGTTTATGTCATCACCAATGCAGTAATTCACCCTTAATTGAGAATGCTGGGCAGATTGGATTGTTGTGACAAAACAAATTAGCCCAGCAGAGTCTTGAGAAAATTCATTAAGTAATTATACTCTATCTCCCTTCTAAGCTATTTGTTTTTCAAAAGTAGAAGCCAAAAATAATGGGGGAAAACGTTGAAACTTCAACCAGCTATTTTGATAAAACTATTGCAGGATTAAGGAATAGCAAATGCCACTATTAAGGGCAAATACATGTTCATATATTTTGCACCAGCTTGTTCAACCATACTGCTCTAGTCTCTTTAAATCAGTTTCAATGGTACTTTAATTAGAAAATCCACATTACTGAACCATCAGCTCACAGCCTCCAAGCTAACTATCACAATTTCTTCTCAACTCTTCAGATTCTTGGCATGAAGTCCAAAATGTGATTTATATATGAGATTAATGAAAGGTCAGCTTCATAATACACAACCATGAAACATATGGGTAATGATACTGTATTTACCAAAGTTATCAGAGTGAATCATACTATTTGGATAGCAGTTTGTTTTTGATCAGATGGAGGTTGATGTACCATAATGATGTAGCATGCATGTCCAGAGCTGTTTTTCAAAATGTTCTTTTAAACAAAGGAACAACAAAGGACATTTATTTTAACAACTTGGAAAATTAATCTCCCCAACTTTCTAGATCAGAAAGTAGCTTGGATGGCAAAGCAACAAAAAAACAGTGTAAAATCTTAAACTGAGACCTGATTGAGGGGGTTAGGATACCAGCTATTTGATTGCACACATGTTACCAATTGGTCCATCATTAATCATTTATTGCTTGACTATAATACAAAATGAGAAGCATGTCATAATGCTGCCATTTCCGGTTTGATGCCATTTAGATATTTTGGGGCTAGAATTCCCAGTTCATATGAAGATGTCCCAAAATACCTGGATAAGAGAAGATTCAAATAGGTTAACATAAAGATAGGAATGGTAAGTCTACTTCTTAACTGCATGATGCTACTCATAATAATTACAGGGCCGATGGCTTTTGTGATCCAACCTTGTAGGAATTAATCACACAGGCACATGGATAAATGTGTACGTTTAACAGAAAATCAAAATTGTTAGGGACCAACCACCTACTCAAACAATACAATTTCAGACAAATGGCTGTCCAATCTCTTCATAAAAACCTCCAGTGTTAGAGCACCCACAACTTTTGGAGGTAAGCCACTCCACTGATTAATAATTCAGGAAATTTCTCCTTAGTTCAGGATTGCTTCCCTCCTTGATTAATTTCCATCTATTGCTCCTTGTCCTGCCTTCAGGTGCTTTGAAGAAAAGGTCCCCTTTCTTTGGGGCAGCTCTTCAGATATTGGAACACTGCTATTTGTCACCCACAGTCCTTGCACATGGATAAAATGTATATGTATTTAAATACATGTGGACATGTGAAGGGGCAAACTGCCTGCCTGCCTCCCAATCTATCTAATCTGATCTGATTTATCTACCGTATTTGCCGGCGTATAAGACGACTTTTTGCCCTAAAAACATGCCTCCAAGTGGGGGTCGTCTTATACGCCGGTAAATACATTGTCACTCGGTGCAAGAGCGACGGGGCGGAGCTCCGCAACTTGCGAAGCCCCTTCAAGCCCAGCCGAAGTCTCTCTTCCTCCTCCTCCTCCCACCCACCCACCCACCCTCCGCCCGGCTCGGGCGCTGCGGAGGCCAATCTGGAGGTCGGGTGGGGGTGGAGCGGGAGGGTCTCTGGCGGGGCCGCTCGCCCAGCCAGCCCCGAGCCGCGTAATGGCCCGGGGAGTGGGGGGAGAAGGTGGTGGGGTGGACTGTGGCGCCCCTCCTTCTGGGCAGCGGGCGGGGCGGCAATTTGCTCCTCCCGCTTCTCCCTCCCTCTTTGAAAGACCGGGAGGGCTGTGCTTGGGGCGGGGGGTGTCCTCAGGAAGTTCCTGATGGGACCCCGCTGGGCAGGGCCACCCAGCTCCCGAGCTGCTTTCCAGGGTCCCCTTGGGAAGAAAAGGGTCCAGTGGGCGGTGGAAGAAGGCGAGCGCCTCCTCCCGCCCCCTGTCCCATCCCGTCCCTCCTCTTGTCCCCTCCTCCTCCCCGCTTAAGAGAGAAAGATCTGCCTCCCCTGCACCGAGCTTCCACCCGGCGCCGCGTCTCCCGGCCAGCGCGCGCTGCGACTTGGAACCGGCCAAGCGACTTTAAAACCGAGCGGAGGCCAGAGATAGCCGGAATTACCCTCCACACCACACACACACACACAGAGAGAGAGAGAGAGAGAGAGAGAGTTGGCAGCTGTCCATCCCCACCCTTGGAGTCCCGATGGCACGCACGCGGGGCTGTCACAAAGAAAGGGAGAGGAATTGAGTGCCAGCCTGAGAAAGGCGAAGCTGCCTCTCTAAAGCATTTTGGTGGCTTTGTAAGTTTGGGGGAAAGGGGTTGGGGGTGTCAATCAAGAATTATATCCAGAATACCCCAAGTGTTACAACTTACCGTATTTGCCGGCGTATGAGACGACTTTTTGCCTTGAAAAGCATGCCTCCAAGTGGGGGTCGTCTTATACTGCGAGTATATAACAAAAACTATATTTTGAGTGGAAATGTTGGGGGCTCGTCTTATACGCCCAGTCGTCTTATACGCCGGCAAATACGGTAATCTGTTTTCCCTTTCTGTCTCTCTCTCTCTCTTCTATCTATCATCTGCCAATCTCGACCATTATGACTCTGGATGGCATACAACAGTGAACTAGAAGAAAACCCAATAAATATATAAAATAAATCAACATTAAAACCTATAAAAACTATAAAAATCATGATAGCAATTTACTGAAAGTTCTCACAGTATGAACTCAAATAGACTTTGAAACTAACCAACCAATAAAATATCAGGGAAACTCTCCATATGGAGTTTTAACTCCCTCTTTCTTGGTTAAATAATATAATCCATCTTGAAAATGGTCAATAACCTATCCACTAAATATATATATATATATATTTAATCAATCATTGGAAGCCTGCACTCACAAACAAAAAAATCTCCACACCACAAGCCAGGCAAACACCTAGGCACAAACAGATCCCCCTGATACCTCCAGCTCAAACACACCCCAACCAGGCACCCAGATGAAACCCAGCTTCCTAACTAATGATAGCCGTCCATTTACCTGAAGCCAAGCTGCACTAAAGGCCTCCATTAAAGTAACACAATGCTGCCAGCCAATCAAGATACAAAAGAGCCAAAAACAGACAGAAGATATCAGAGACACCCATCAAGCAGAACACAGCAAACTCCGAGACCAATAAACACAGACCAAGACTCCCAACCAATCAGGATGAAGAAAAAACCATTCTGGCACAGCAATAGGCTGCCCCAAATTTAAATCTGAAACCACTGTAAAAGTCTGACCCACAGACGGACACAATACAGAAGCCTGATGATGGCAGATGAGATTCTGCTGAAACGTTGCTACAACTTTAAAAGAACTACAATGACGTGGGAAAATACCCGAACCAAGCCGCTACTTCTGCTGATCTCTGGCTGTCAGCAGTTTGGCAGTTTGGGTCTCACCGGCTCAAGGTTGACTCAGCCTTCCATCCTTCCAAGGTGGGTAAAATGAGGACATAGATTGTTGGGGGAAATAGGCTGACTCTGTAGACTGCTTAGAGAAGGCTGTGAAACAGTATACAAGTCTAAGTGCTGTTGCTATTGCTATATGTATTGAGGAATAGCTTCTGGTCACAACCCTACTGCTCACAACTAGGTGTGTGATCAAATAACCTACAACAATGGTCTTTTCCAAACCCTGAATCCCATAATGCAGAAAAGGGAAGATCTATTGAGTGTCCTGTCATTACAGATGTATTTTGAGAACATTTATTCATTTGTGGAAATATTTTCTGCCAGGCCATCTTGTCAAACACAGCCAATCTTTCTCCTACGCACCCATTCCCAGCCGCACTGTGGCCATTAACTCTCAGGAACAGTGATGGGATTCAAATATTTTTACTACCGGTTCTGTGAGGGTGGCTTGGTGGGCATGCCATGAGAAGGATACAGTAAAATCTCCAGTGAGAAGTGGTATTTGGCAGTTTTCTGAACTACTCAAAATTTCTGCTACCAGTTCTCCAGAACTGGTCAGAACCTGCTGAATACCACCTCTGCTCAGGAACCCTCCCTCAACTTGACAAATATAGGATGGCTGATAATGATGGTCAGCAGCTCACAAGATTGAGAACCATAGGAAGTCATGGAGGATGAAGCAGATGTTCATCTGGAAGAGAAGTAGGGAAAGAACTTCCCACCCATTCTGGTCCGCTACCCAAAACAGCTGCTTTGTTCCACCTAATGGTAGAGTTGGTCCTGCATGCCACTTTGACAAATCAAGCCACATATCTCCACCCCACCCCCCCAAAAAACCAGCAGAACTATCTGCACCCAACAATGGGGAAGTAATATCTAATTAGATTCTCCCTCCCATTTGTGAACCTAAGCACATTCCAGCTGTCCGTTTTGAGGAAGTGTTGTCTGTTTAAGCTCCGCCGACTCTGACTTTCAATTATTGGTAGCACCCACAGCTGGGCTGATGCAAAAATATTTAGCATGTGGCAAGCCCATCTGTTCAGGAGGAGTGATCTGTAAGAACTCAATTTGGACAAAAGCTGCTTTATCACTCACAACTCCTAAATAGAACTCAGAAATAATGATGCTCAGTTTCCACATTTAGATCCCAGGGAGATTGCATTTGTCTAGACAGATTGAGGAAGCAAGGACAGCTGAGAGGAAAGTGAAAGGGGTTAGCATGGCACATGCTTTCATTACCGCCTCCTGTCTGAGGAGAGAGGTGATTACTGACTGTTTTCTGCCCTCTTGGGACAAAGGAAGCAAAGTCGCAGGAATAAAATACAAAACGGGAGCAAATCATGTCCTGGATGGAAAGGCAGCTAAAACATGCAGGAAGACTATTCTATGATGATGCATTTTTCCCCATAGAAATGACAGAAAGGGAATAGATTTTTGGATTTTTTGTTTCCTGAATTACCTCAGTATTATTTATTTTTCATTTAGGAGAACTTGTATCTCCAATCTGGAAAAAAGCCTTTTTACAATACTGATTTAGTCCAAACGAAGCTGATCTTGTTCCCCATGCATTCAGGCTGCAACACTAAATTGAAGTGATTAACATTTCCCCATTTTATAGGCCAGATGTTCTCATGAGCTTTGATGTTGCATTCTGTCCTAACTGCACTTCTGTGCATGTTAAAGAATTGAAAAAAAAAACCACATAAGATCCTTTTTTTTTTTCTGTGTGGTCTGCAAATGTAATATAGAATCCAAGAATTGGAAGGATTCAGGCCAGCCATCGAGTCCAACTCTGTGCATCTAAACGCAAGCATCCCTGAGAAAATGGCTCTCTAGACTTTGCTTGAACACATCCAGTGAAAGGGGAATTCATCAACTCCCTTGTACAGGTAAACCTCAACTTACAACTGTTCATTTAGTGACCGTTTGAAATTACAACGGCACTGAAAAAAGTCACTTTATAACCATTTTTGACACAACCATTGCAGCATCTCCATGTGGCCTAAAGGTGGCGCTCTTGCCTCACAATCAGGAGGCTGTGAGGTCAATCCTAGCTAGAGGCTAATACAGTGATGGCTAACCTATGACACGCGTGTCACTCGTGACACGCCGAGGCACTTTGACTGACACGCCTGTTGGTGTGGGGAAAACCTGCACATTTAGAGGCTGCCTGTGCTCTGCTCCAATCCCTGCTCCCTGCTTGTTGCGTGGAGGCGTGGTATCACCGCTGCCGCAAGATCTTTGCAGCAGAGAACCAGTTTTAACCGCCATAAACTGAGGTTTGTCAGTTTCATTACCTCAGGAACGCTACAGGAGGAAAGGAGATCCATGAGGTTCACAGCCCTGTAAGGTGGCCTTCCGATCCCCACATCCTGCACCTGCAGCCCTGAGACCAGGGAGACGAGTTTCACAGCCCTGTGTGATCACCCCAGCCCAGTCCGTCATAAACCAAATTATTGATATTTCTTGAAGTGACACACAACCCGAGGAAGGCTACACTTTTTCCCGATTTTCGACACACCAAGCTGAAAAGGTTAGCCATCACTGGGCTAATATTTCGAATAGACTCTCCTGCCCCAGCAGTGGGTTGGACTAGATCAGCAGTCACCAACCGGTTGTCTGTGCAGCCCACCGGTTGTCTGTGAGAAAATTTTGGTAGTCCGCAGAGAAATGTCACCCCCAGAGCACCCCCCAAAATAATTAATACCAGGATGAGCGGGAACACAAAAGCTGCGCTGCCCACATAACCCATGGGAATCCTCCCTGCCCACTCACTCCTTACTTGGCAAACTTGCCTGCTAAGTTGCTATTTTTCCTTTTTTTTTTCCCCGACCATCAGCTGTTCTGCTGTGCAGGGAGATTTAGATTTCTTGCTTTCTAGCTAGTCTTTAGATCTTCGGCTCTGCTTTAAAGCAGAGCCAAGCTTTCCTTAGGACTGAAGCAGTGCAGACTCAGATAGCCGATGGCAGAAACACAGATCTCTAAGTGAATCTGATTCTGTGAGCAACTCAATTTGCCTGCCTGCTTTGCCTGATTTTGGGTAAAAGTTGCTCTTTTTTATATATATATAAAAAATCATTATTTACATACAGTGAGTTAATTTTATGAGTTTGCTTACTAGGAAATTGTATGAGTTTGCTTGCAAGCAAATTTTATGTGACAGACTCAGGTAGCCGATGGCAGATACATAGATCTATGAATGATTCTGTGAGCAACTCAATCTGCCTGCCTGCTTTGCCTGATTTTGGGTAAAAGTTGCTCTTTTTTATGAAAAATTCAATATTTACATAAATATTTATAATATTTATATACAAGCCATGCCTAGCCAGTCACATGACCACCAAGCCACACCCACAAATTAGGCCATGCCCACAGAACCAGTTGTTAAGAAATCTGAATCCCACCCCTGCCTCTGTGTGTTTGTGTGTGTGTGTGTGAAAGAGAGAGAGAGGGGGAGGGAAGGAGGGAGAGAGAGGGGTTAGATCAGATCTCTCTCTCTCTCTCTCCCACCAACATCAGCAAGCCACCGTCAGTCAAAATTCATATTAGCAGTCCCCGGGATTTAAAATTATGAGTTTGGTGGTCCCTGAGTTCCAAAAGGTTGGCGACCCTTGGACTAGATGACCTCCAAGGTCCCTTCCAACTCTGTTATTCTATGTTCTATGTTCATATGATCAAAATTCAGGTGCTTGGCAACTGACTCATATTTATGACAGTTGCAGTGTCCCATGGTTGTATGATCATCTTTTGTGTCCGTCTGACAAGCAAAGTCAGTGGGGAAGTCAGTTACATTTAACAACTGAGTTACTCACTTAACAACTAAAGCGATGCACTTAACTGTGGCAGATTCTAAATATTGTAAAATGGGGAAAAATTCTCTTAACTATCTCACTTAGCAACAGAAATTTTGGGCTCAATTGTGGTCGTAAGTTGAGGACTACCAGTAATTGGTCCAACTTTTAAATTAATTGTTGATTAAGACGGTCTTCCTAATTTTCAACTGAAATCTTCTTTATTAATTTATTATTTTATATCTGCACACTGAAATTCTGGCTATGGCTTTCTTTCAAATAAGCTCAAGTCTTCTACGTAAGTTTTCTCTAATCTTATCCTCTTTCCTTCTAAGAAAGTTCAATTCTCTGATCACCTCTGTTCAGGGGTGGGATTCTACCGGTTCTATCTGGATCTGTAGATCCGGTAGCTCCGAAGAGCAGCAGACATAGAACCGGTTCTATTTCTGCTGCTGTTTTGGCCCACCCACCCACTCGGGCTCTTACCTGACCTTTATTTCCTACTTTTTCAACCTCAGCTGCTTTGCGTGGCACAGCTGAGGTTGAAAAAGCAGGAAAGAAGAGGATTTCAAACGCTGCACACCTGTGCGCAGCGCTGCTCAGCTGTCCAGGCAGCAAGCTGATGACGTTTCACACGCGCGCGCAGCAAAATGTAAATTACCGAATCGGTAGTTACACTGGTTGGATCCCACCCCTGCCCCTGTTGCTTTCTTTTGCACTCGCTCCGTTTTCACTGAAATTGTCCTCAAGTATGGTGCCCAGAACCAGTTATTATGGTATCCCCAAAGTGCTTTTTCAAAAGGCAACTTTCCACTAAATGTTGGAAATGTAATCAAACTTCGGGTACATATTATCATATGTGGTGAACATGTACAAAAGCACCTTGTTGGAAGCCAATGAGGAGGTCAACATGGAGATCAGGTAATCCTGGGATGTTGTAATTGTCCTAAATAAATGCTGGTTGCCAAGCACTCAAATTTTGATCACATGACTCTAGGGATGTGATAAGTGTGAGAACTGGTTGTAAGTCACTTTTTTCAGTGCCATCGTAACTTCAAATGGTTGTAAGACAAGAACTATCTGTAATTCATGGTCATTGGTAGGGATCGCACAATGCAGTTGCATGATCGAAATATTTGATGACCAGCATGCAACAACAGCATTCAGCAACAGTGAATATAAATACATAGGTTATTCATTAACATGCTGGTGGCATTTTTTAAACTGCAAACAGACATCAAAAGAGGAATTGGGGGAGGTGGGATCTTGGACTGACAAATGGGGAACAGTTGGCTGCTTCTCTGCTCCCAAATTCTTAAGCCTATGGAAGATTACAAACTTATCTTTCCACCATAATGGAGTTAAGTTCTGTGTTCATCAGATGACATGCAACAACAGTGAGTGTTTCAGAGCTTTTTGCAATACTGCAACCGATACAAGTTCATATCTGATGCCTGTCAAATACCATCAAGAAATCTAAGTGTGCTTGAAATTGTGCTTGATGGCTTTGTGCATACAAACCAATTCCTGTTTTCGGTATAACCAATCACATACAAGATTGCATCTGAAACATTCATTGCACAGGAAGAACGAAGCCGTGAAGGCATCTCTTTGCCTCTAAAATAAGTCTATGACAACATTCTACAAAGAAGACACATTCCCATAGGACTGTTCTCAGTGTGTGAGACCTACAGAGCAATCAGAATTCAGAATTCAGATATTGGACAGAAACTAGAATGGCATCACTGAGCTTCTTTCTGATGAATATAGCAATGGCATTGACATTGCCATATTTTCAATTCATATCCAGCCTCTTTGCCCAGAGGGTGTTCTTCCAATTCAGCAATGTGTTCTCTCCAGGTCTGCCTTATCCATCAATATGGATGCTTCTTACACTGTGACTTCTAAGTCTAAAACCAAGGATAAATGTCTCAGTTTAAATTGGCACTTTATATTAGTTAAGTTCTAAATTAGTATTTTATAAATACGCTCAGCTAAATTAGTATATTCCTTGTCCTTGCAAATAGTGAGAGAAAGACAGAGACAGAGAGAGACAGAGAAAGACAGAGAGATGGAGGGGAGGCAGTGATTGGTATAATGATTAATGTGGTGGCCTAGAAACCAGGAAATGGTGAGTTGTAGTCCTACCTCAGACATGAAAGCCAACTGGGTAACTTCGGGCCAGTGACTATCCCTCTGCCCATCCTACCTCACAGCAATATCATTAGCACTTAGACTTATATACTACTTCCCAGCCCCCTCTAAGCGGTTTACAGAGTCAGCATATATTGCACCCAGCAATCTGGGTCCTCATTTTACTGGCCTCGCAAGGAAGGAAGGCTGGGTCAACCTTAAGCCAGTGAGACTTGAAGTGCTGGCAGCTGGCAGTCAGCCGAAGTAGCTTGCAGTACTGCATTATAACCACTGCGCCACCATGGCTTTTAAAACAGAGTTGTTCTAGTGGAGAAAATAGCAAGAAGAAAGAATATGATGCATGTCTGCTGCTTTGAGTTACTTACAAAGTAATAAAAGCAGGATAAAAATCAAATAAATAAATAAAATGATGCAATCCTGTATCCTCTTCAGGTAGCTTCCACTCATATAGTCAAATATATTTTCCTGTGGTAGGACCAAATTTCTGACATCCAGCTTAATAGATTTTGTTTCTCATACAGTAACTGGACAATACTTCAGTTTGGGGTTCCCGTATCTGGATTGCACAAATTCAGATGATTTCAAGATAGCACCCAAGAGTTTGAGTTTTCTATATCTCTTAAAAAACTCACTGCTACAAAATGGCCACCTGGATTTTTAGAGCTCCCATATGTGGTCACTCTAATTTTATTTTATTGGCATTTCCTTCCTTCTGCACTATACTTATCTCCTCTTTCAATCTTTACTCCTGCCTGGGAATTTCCTTTCCCCTCCATCAGCTACCTATGCCATCATTTTTTGATTGTGTGGCCAGTATCTCTAGAAGTGTATGCCTCACAATCATTTACTCCATTCAGCAGGTGAGTTTATCAACATGGAAATTGCTGTGGGCTTTTTTTTTTAAATCAACATGGCAATATAGCCACTGATGTGGACTTCATTTCAGAGAAGTCTTTAATACAGAAGCTGCAAACTTTCAATGGAAAAGCCTCGCTTTCTAGCAGAAAGAAGGGAAAAAAGCATTCTTTTTATTTTTATCACAAGGAAGTTGCTATGCTGTGTACATATCTGCTTCTAGTGCTGCAAGAAATTTATTTTATTTTTGGCCCCCTGGTCAGATCAGTTGCTGGAAAATCATAGCTTAATATAATTTGTATATTGCACAGTGGCATCTGTTCATTTTCAGGATTTTCTCTCTCTCAAGTTCTGCTTCTTACTGATTTTTTTAAAAAATTATATTTTAATATTTTATATAATGCCTTGAGACCATCTGAAGAAAAGTTGAATATAAATGATTTACATTATAATTAAACCTAAAAGTAAATCTGTACATGTGGAGGATAAGGGGTTGAAGGTTGAAACATTTCTACTCTCCTTCCCCCAAAAGAAATGAAGGAGACCACTGAATTTCAAACACCATCCGAAACACAAAATGCATCCTCAGAAAGGAAATAAAACACAAAACAGCTTATACAAGAGCTACAAGATTTGCATTGCATTAAGGTCAACTGGGTTGATCTAAAATTGGTAAGCAGGCTGAACCTTGTTAGTATGATAGTTAGATGAGGGGAACACTAGTAGATCCCAGGGCTTTAGGACAGACAAGAAGGTGGAATAAAATAGTAAAATAAAGAGATGGAAAACCGCTTATGTATTTTTGCTATGCAAACTATATGGCTGCAACCATGATGTCACCTGGAACTAACTTTGATGGGAAGGCCTTTACTTTTTAACACAGCCTGCTTCCTTTCAGATTGGAAGGAAAGGGAGGAAATAGATAGGCCGTGATAAAGTCTTGTAATGAAGACTTGATTTTAAGTGGAAAAGCATTCAAATAAATTATTTCCTACCTGCAGCTTTAAGTAATTCCTTCTAAGAGAGACTGAGGGTTTACTTCTGCTGAACAGATAAACTCAGGTCTCTGCCAGATTAGCTAAGTTCAGAATGTCTGAAAAACCACATAAATAATTCTGGTCTCCTGGATATTTCTTTTTATACACATTATGCCAGTCAAACCCAGTCTGGTCTCTTTCCATTGGGTGACTCACAGTTCTGATATTCCCAGAATCATATGGAACTGCATACCAATGTATTTGGAGGGCATCATTATAGGAAAGGCAATTTTAACATGCAATATAAATGCATTCAATTTCACTGCTATAACCACATTCATTAAATAGGCACATATAGGACTACAGTTTCAGACCGTCTAATACAGATATAGTGGTAGTTCTCAATTCATAGTCATTTGTTAGTTACTGTTCAAAGTTAAAATGGCCCTAGAAAAAGTGGCTTATGACTATTTTTCATGCTTACAACTTGTAGAATCCCCATAGCCATGTAATCAAAATTCAGATACTCGGCATCTGGTTCATATTTATGACGGTTGCAGTGTCCCAGGATTATGTGACCCCTTTTTTGTGACCTTCTGATGAGCAAAGTCAATGGGGAAGCAAGATTCACTTAGCACCCATGGCAAGAAAGGTCATAAAATGGGGCAAAACTCACTTAACAAAGGTCTTGCTTTTGTTTTGGACTCAATTGTAGTCATACATTGAGGACTACCTGGAGATAAATTGAGGCCTGGAACCAATATCAGGCCACAATTTTTTTTCTGATTTGAAAACCATACTGGTCTAAAAAATAAATACAAATGCTTTTTACAGTTGTTGGAACTGATAGAAGTTGTGGGTTCTCCATCACTGGAGATTTTAAAGAACAGATTGGAGAGCCATTTGTCTAAATGCTATAAGGTCATTTGCTTGAGCAGAGGGTTGGATTAGAAGACTTCCAAGGTCCCTTCCAACTGTGTTATTTGGTTAAAAATGGATAGTATTATTTCCTATCTTTTTGAGGAAGGGTATCATAACAGATAACAGATAATCAGAGTTGGAAGGGACCTTGTAGGTCATCTAGTCCAACCCCCCACCTAAGCAGGAGATCCTACACCATTTCTGACAAATGGCAGTCCAATCTCTTCTTGAAGGTCTGAACTGATGGCGCTCCCACAACTTCCGAGGGCAAGCTGTTCCATTGGTTGATTGTTCTCACTGTCAGAAAGTTTTTCCTTGTTTCCAGGTTAAATCTCTCCTTGATCAGTTTCCATCCATTATTCCTTCTCTGGCCTTCGGGTGCTTTAGAAAATAGCTTGATCCCTTCCTCTCTGTGGCAGTCCCTCACATATTGGAACACTGCTATCATGTCTCCCCTGGTTCTTCTCTTCACTAGACTAGTCAGTTCCTGCAACCGTTCATCATATGTTTTAGCCTCCAGTCCCCTAATCATCCTGGTCGCTCTTCTCTGTACTTTTTCTAGAGTCTCAACATCTTTTTATAGTGTGGTGACCAAAACTGGATGCAGTATTCTAGGTGTGGTCTTACTAAGGCTTTATAGCGTGGTATTAGTACCTCACTTGATCTTGTTTGTATCCCTCTGTTAATGCAATTTAGGATTGCATTAGCTTTTTTGACTGCTGTTGCACACTGCTGGCTCATATTTAACTGGTTGTCCACTAAGATTCCAAGATCCTTGTACTCTATAAAGGCTTAATATACTGTATTTTGAACCAGTGTTTTTCAATCTCTGCAACTTTACGATGTATGAACTTTAACCACCATGCACCAGCAAGCTGTGAAGGCTGCCAAAAAACCCACCCTTGATCATGTTTTATGTTTGAGATAACGCTTGTATTATGGCCATCTCTGTGCATCTTCTACAAGGCATTGAAAGTCTCATTCTCTGCTTTTAGCCCAGCAGGGTTACATCTCCATTTATAAATATTTAATTGTGGAAAAGTTATTTTCTTTTCTTTTACTATTTCTCATAACCATTGGAATGGATTTTTATCCAAGAGTTAAAGTGATCTAGTCACATTCATCTTTCCTTAGGAAAAAAAAAAAAGTGAACTTCTGGTCTTCATTTTCTTCAGTTGGCTAGAGGACAAAGGCTGCTGTGTTATCATCAAAAATACAGAACTCCGTATCTGGCTGTGAACCAGCAGAATAGCCAAAAGGAACCAAGCATTTCATTCTCAAAACTTAAAGGGAAACTTAGAAGTAGAGGAAAACCAATAACAGGGCATAATTTATTATAGACAAAAGATTAGATGGTTGGGGGGAAAACAGTTGACCATTTTTAATACTATAAAAAGGAGAAAATGCCACACAGCTGATTTTCATTTGTTCTGTCTCCAGAATGTTAAAGTGTGTCTCCTAGGGCTAAGCAAATCTTCAAAGCTGTGCCTTGCTTTAGTGAAGATTTAAGAAAACCATCCGTTGAAATTGTCTCACAAAGCAACCTGGCCTCTACTCTTTTGCTTCACTGGCCTTCTCCAATATCTTTCAGTCCTCACCAAAGATGTAAGAAGCTATTGCTGGAAAATGCTAAGGAGAGAAGAGAGAGAGAGAGAGAGGCTTCACTGAATCTTCTGTAGTGCTGATAATAGAAACTCTGAAGAGATCTTTCAATGATAGAAGTAAGAGTCAGAGATGGAAAGCCTGAAAGGAAACAAAAAAAAAGTTATATCAAGCCAACTTGTGGGGCCTAGCTTGACTGATAAAAAGAGCCAGAGTTGCTTGCATAGTAAGATAGGCATCAGATGAATAAATAAATGAATGAATGACTGTTATATCATGACACAGAACTCTTCATTGAGATAATTTTTCAATTCACACCAGTCTGACATCTTCCTTAGAGTTCCTTACATTGATTTATTTTTCCATAGGAACCATCATTCTTCCCAAGATTTTTTAAAAAAATCACATTATCAAGATTAGGGCCTTGTCGACATTTCACAACTGTAACATTTGTCTGTTTTGGAACAGACAGATGTGTTTGATGGTCTATTGCAGTGGTGGGATTCAATTTTTTTTACTACCGGTTCTGTGGGCGTGGCTTAGTGGGCGTGGCAGGGGAAGGTTACTGCAAGATCTCCATTCCCTCCCCAGCCCACTAACCTGCTTTCCAGCTCCGTTCTCCTGTGCAGGGCAACAAAAGAAGACACAGCCAATCGGCTGGGACTCGGGAGGCAGAGAATAGATGGGGGCGGGGCCAGACAGAAATGGTATTTGCTGGTTCTCTGAACTACTAAAAATTTCCGCTACCGGTTCTTCAAAACTGGTCAGAACCTGCTGAATACCACTATATTAGATAATGTAAGCTGTTTCAAGCAAAGCTGCTTTTTGAGGTTGACTGATGATGATGATGATGATTGATGATGATGATGGTGATGATGAGTAGTAGTAGTAGTAGTAGTAGTAGTAGTAGTAGTAGTAGTATACAATTTTCTCTCATTATGAAACTTCAGATGAGTTTCACCAATACACTTTATTTAATGTGCATTCCCCTTCTCTTTCTCTCTCAGTCTCTCAGTACATTTGTGTGAACTTCCTTGATGCATGCTTTTAAAATCTTGTTTTCCTTAAGGTCTGCCTTTTTATATATCTATCACAATGAATGTTCCTATTTAATATGAACAACCCTAATGCATGCTTTTAATGCACACAATGACTTCCATTTCTGCCCCGCCCCCCGAAAGATTCATCTTTTGTTAATAAACCTTTTTTTTTAGGAAAAGTCCATTTTGGTGAATCGCACTTATTTCCTTTGGCAGAAATCTGTGGTAGATTTATTGTCCAATTTTTGAGCAAGTCTTTCACCCTCAAGCTTTCCCCCTGTAAATGGGATACCAGGTCAAACTTGGGGAAATCAAGAATATTTTCTTTATACAGGAATGACTATTTAGGGAGTGGTGCGGTGGCCTAGAGGTGGAGCTCTTGCCTCACAATCAGGAGGCTGTGAGTTCAATCCTAGGTAGAGGCAGATATTTCTCTCTCTGAGAATTTATCTGCTGAACAAAACTCTGCATTGGTGTCAGGAAGGGCATCCAGCCAGTAAACACTCTGCTTACTCCATTCAGTTGCCCAGACTCCACCCCACAAGTGATTATGGGATTGTTAAATGATGATGATGATGATGATAGGAATGACTATTTAGCAATTCATTCAAAACCCAGTTGTTTAAATACAATGATTCTTTTTAAAGGGCAGCATATTCTTCAAAGGATTTCTCCTCTGTTCTGAAGATGTTTTAAAAACTCAGGAGAGATATTTGAAATTAACAGTTTACAAAACTCACACAACATAATGCATGAGGCCTGTTTTTTTGTTTTATGTTTTTTTTAAAGGCACTTGGGGAATTAAAGCGCTTCAAAAAAGGTTAGTGGTTGAGTGATAGCATAGCCAAGAGAACAGAGATCTGACATCTGAAAAAAGGTTATTTTAAGCATTTTGACTTTCAAAGAACAGGGATAGTTTTTATGAAGTATGTCTGTAAAGGTTTTCGTCTCTTGATAAGGATGCAGTTTCAGCTCTGAGGTTAATTAACAATTATTATAACTTTGCCATTAATATATATGTTGTCTGCCTCTGTACAATGGAAAGCAGCGGTGATCAAAGTTATAAACCCTAGCCACTTACCAAACATTTCCTGTTGGGGAGAAAGTTGGTTTGTCGTTTCCCGTAAATGCAGCAAGGCATATGTTCTTCACAAGCAAATAAACCACCTTCATCATCTCTTGTCAGGATTTGTTGAGGATAAATGGTGAAAATGGACAAGTATATACATAGAAATGTATCTTTGTATTTGAAAGTGTAGGAACAAATATATTGAACAGACGACATGTGCACACATTACAAATGGGTACATTTGTACATTGTTATACATTGTACCCTAACTAGATATTTTTGTTGTTCTTCAAAGTTGAAGTCTCTCTCATTAATTAATTAATTCTATAGTTCTATAGCCTGCCCCAATATCAATGAATATAGGATAAGTTTTAAAGGATTTAATGATTTATTTTCATATACAGTATGTGACTAAGTGAAACATGGGGATTGGTATAGACAGAACAACACAACAACTACTTAAACAAATATCAGACAAAGAATCAAATTAAATTGTATTATATAACTTCTAAAAGCTGCTAAGTTGTTTCTTAGGGTGACAACTTTGATTAAGTTGTTTAGAATATGCTCTTAGATCTCATCAGAAGATGGCTCTTGATAATTTGGATTCCATAAAGTATGAGTAGTCTGATGATCTTTATCAGCCATAACTTTGTTACTCTGAAAGCTGGTAGGTTCCTTAGGGCTAAGACTCAGTGCTTCTCTAAGACCTGTTCAACTACCCATGCTTTCTACAACCCACCCTCTATTCTGTCTTCCCTTCCTCCACAATTCAGTCTGGGTGATGTGCCCTATGCAATTAGTTCTAGCAGTTATCACAGTCAACATGATTCCTCTTTGTAAATGCATGCTACATATTACCTTACAAAGACTGGGCAATTTCTAAAATTAATAATAATAATAATAAAGCCATGTTGGGTGTCTATATGTCTTATAAATCTCTCTTCTAATCTTTTGACCTAATGCATAAGTTCAGTTTTAATTTTGGGGAGAATGGAATTTCATATTAACTATTCAGAACTTAAATAAACTATAAATGGATCTCTCTCTCCATCCCTCCATCTGCTTCAGTTCTTTTTTCCAGTGCAAGTATGTGTGCATATGTGTGCATATGCATATATGTATATATATGTGTGCATATATGCCTATATGTATGTACTGTATACAGTGGTGGGATTAAAAAATGTTTACTACTGGTTCTGTGGGCATGGCTTGGTGGGCGTGGCAGGGGAAGAATACTGTAAAATCTGCAGAGATGGTTTTTGCCAGTTCTCTGAACTACCCAAAATTTCCGCTACCAGTTCTCCAGAACTGGTCAGAAACTGCTGAATACCACCTCTGGTACACACACAAACACACACACACACACACACACACACACAAACACAGAGCTATAGCTCTATATCTTATAAGAGAGCATATTGGTGCAAAGTTAAAAATAATGGGAAAAAATATTTCACACTAAATAAAGTAGTTTCAAGGAATTTAAACATAGTTTGACAATCTATTGCCATGAATTAAATTGGCCAGTTAACAGGAAAAATATTTTTTTTTTTAAAAAAAAAAGGCTACAAAGGTACTTTTCTAAAGTGTTTAGCAAAATAAGGCTATCTAAAAGCCTCTAATGCATACTGTAACCATCACCATTATAATAATTACAGCTTTTCCTCAATGACACTGAAAAGCTGACACATTTATTTGCTGTAAGGACCTTGATACTATAAAAGTGCCGAAGTTTTGCCACAGGGCTTTCAAATGGCAGCTAAAATAACACACTTTCTATTTCATTCACATTAATGAACATTAACGTTTTGTCTCCGTTTCATGCTATTCTTTAGCAGGAACAGCAAATAGGTTTCCATTTATTTGGGAATAGCAAATGTGCCTTTAAAACAGGGGTGTCAAACTGGATTTCTTGGAGGGCCGGATCAGCATTGCAGTTGTCCTCTGTGGGCCACTGGGGGTGGGGGAGGGGAGACGGGATGGATGGCAGACAGGACAATGCCTCTTGTAGCACCCTGCTGGCAAAAACGGGGCATGGGGGATTAGGGTTAGGGTATTGGCCTGGACAGCACCCTGCCGGCCAAAACCAGTCACGGGTGGGCTGTGGGTGGGCCCCGTACCCCATTTTCAGCCTGGACGCCTCCTGCAGTGCTCTGCAGGCCGAAATAGGGTGTGGGGGGTATGGGAAACCTCCCCCATTCCCTTTTTCAGCCTGGACGGCCTCCATCAGCACCCTGCTGGCCAAAAAGGAGCCCTGTTTTGGCCGGCAGGATACTGCAGGAGGCCATTTAGGCTGATAACAGAGCGCAGGGGGGCTTCCCACAACCCCCCTTTCTGCTAGCAGAGGCACCACGGGCCGGTCCTTTGCTATTTCCAGGCCGTCCCCATGGGCCAGATCTAAGCACCCCACAGGCCAGATACAAGCCACAGGCCTTGAGTTTGACACCTCTGCTTTAAAATAACCTAAGTGTGATGACCCAGGGTATGGCACAAAGGCAACACAGTCAGATAAGCAAGAAGAGTCCCTTTATTATCTCCAACTTTGTCCCCAATCTCCAGGTTACCTTCAGCTGGAGAAAAACTCTCCCGGGAACAGCCTTTAACTGTAGAAAATTCAGTCCAAAACAAGGTACACGCAAACTGTAACTTAAAATCCAAACAAACCAAACTGAAGCTCTTAAATTGACAGGGCAGAAGAAGGAATTTCAGACTTGAAAGCATGGCAAAACTCACACAGTTGGGAAGACACCAGGAACACAGATAAGCCACGACGATACAAAATAAAGTAATGTTTGCACCCAACAGCTTACTGCACGCAGTTCGCCTTTTTTATACACTGTGTTCCCAGCTGCAGCTAATGAAGGAAATCAGGCCCTTTCCTCCCCCATAAGCCACGCAACCCACATTGCTCTCTACTTTGTTCCTCCCTGCATGCCCTAGGATGAAGAGGGGGTGGGCCTGAGTCTTCCTCTGAATTCCCTCTCTCTTGCTATACCTCTACCCTGCTCTGCCCAGCCAGACTTTGCCCTTCCCCAGTTCCTTCCACACAGCTTCTCTCTAAGAGAGGCAGACACTTGCATGCCAAAATAAGAGAGGATAGTGATGAGGAGTAATTTTTCCAGCTAAATATTCTTCAAATATCTAACTAAACTTGCCCAAATAGTCCGCCATTATAGTATTCATCAAAAGGTCAGAAAGGTTGCAATCACAAAAAAACTTTTTTTTTTCAATATGTGGCAGATTTGTGAAAAAGTAGCACTTTATTGGAAGATAATGTTTTTTTAAAAACAAAAAATAAAATAAGTAAAAAGCAGAATACGTTCCAAAATTGGGATTATTGAATCTTTTGGAAGAAGCTAACTGAAAACAAAAAGGAGTTTTCTGAATCCTTACTCTGGGCTGCAAAATTGAGAATTGCTCAAAACTGGAAATTTCTAGATAACCTATTCTTGAATAATTGGCATGCAAATGTATGATCCCTTGCTCTTATGCAAAAAAAAATGACTGATAAAATTTAATATAGACTTCTCAAAGGGATGAATCAATTTTTTGTCAGATCTGGAAAGACTGTGTAAGTTATATTAATAGTAAGAACACTCATTTCACCTGGTTAACTTTCTTTATCCCTCTTGAGTGGTAACCAAACATGCATTAGAACAGGGGTCCTCAACCACCGGGCCACCACTGCATTAGAAGGTCAAGATGGACGGTAGGGAACAATTGAAAAGTTTGGACTGTTTGGAATAATTTCAGATGATCTGGAGTTATATTTTTCTTGGTTTCAGTCACCACAAAACTTTCATTCCAGTTTGCCTTATCAGAACTCCAGTTTTCTGGAAATGATAGCACAGCAGCTGCTGTTATCCTTGTTAGGTGGGCTCTAGTTGAAGTAGGACAACAAAACCCTAATCATTAAGTCCATGCCATCTTATTTTAATCCCAAGCATGCTTTTTTGGCTACATGAGCTAGCTGACTTCAGCCATTGTAATTACTTTATTTGATGGGAAAGACTCTTGCATTGAGAAATTGGTAGTTTCATTGGTTATGAATACCTTTTCTATATAGAAGAGATTGTTCTCGCTGCTAATTTCATTTGATGCTGCTCCAAAGTGGAAAGCTTAAAAGGCAGGTTTTGACCATTCTGTTTTTGAAGTATAACTTGGAAATACCTGTACCACTTTCAATGCCACCTGATCCATTTTTGCCTTCAAATTTCATTTGATTGTGTTTGGAAAAACAACTCCCACACAATATTTTCTTTTTAAAAAAAACCACAATTCAAGACTAGATTTTTATTTAAAAAAACATGCATTTTTAAAATAAATATGCAAAAATATGTTTATATCCCCCCCATCTCCAGACAAAATTTTGATGATTCTTGAGAGGGAAGGAGAGAAGGAAGGAAGGAAGGAAGGGAGGGAGGGAGGGAGGAGGGAGGGAGGAAGGAGGGAGGAAGGAGGAATTATATCACCATGGATTCTACATCACCTCCTTCTTTACTCCCATTCACAAGTAAACCATCACAAGAAGGGAAGGGACCATGATTTTAATGTATTCTATTATACAGGAGAATATATTGCAAGCAGAATGAGCCAGGAAACAGGTTGGTTGCATATTTTGTTAGTCCACAAAACATACAAAATTTCTTTGGCTACAAAATCCACTTCTTTGCCTTGAGCTGCTAGTGTACATTTGTATCCAATTTGTAGACAACCAAATATACACTTGGAGACAACTAAACAAGCCCAATCATTTCATACCAGCATCCTTTAGCCTGAAAAAGAAATTATTTTTTCCCCTCAGGCATGTGACAGATGACTAGGTGAATTTGATATAATAAAGCTTGGCGATTTCATTTGATGTAAAAAGAAGAAAAACAAAACATTAGTACTGACACTGACTCAGCTTTTCTGTGTGTGAAAGGCTATAGAAATAGCTATAACTCTGTAGGCAGGTGTTTGTTTTTTGTTTTGTTTTTTGTAATAACAATGCTGCTTTGTTTTAAATGAGCACTATCAGATAAGTGTTAATTTGGGAACAAGAAATAAAATGAGCAATATCATGGGAACATTAAAACTAAACCTTTCCAAGATAAAAACTGTCACCTCCTCTCATTATCTTGTCCACCATCATCATTTAAATTAGTTCTATAAGCTAATCAACTTCTATAATTCATATTCAGGCCAAGGACTTGAGGCTCATGGATTTATTGCAGTAACATTCCTGCTGTTTCAAGAAAGTTAGTTTTTGCAAAATTAGTGGTCTTTGGAGTCCTTGGTGCTCTTTGAGCTTGCTTGTTTGCTTTGCAGATGTTTCATTACCCAACTATTATGTTTATACCCAACATAAACTGGCACTGATGTTCCCTAGTTGTGTTATGAAATGTCTGTGTGTAAACAACCAAGCTTAGAGAGCACAAAGGAGTCCACAATTCAACCCAGATATTCTCTTCTATTAGTGGTCTTGATATTTGGTGAATACATGTGGTATGATCTGATTATCATTATGTTTTTATTCAAGGAATAACACATTGCCCAGAACTGTGTGTACAGAAAAGTATCACATCTTTGACTTTGGGGGGCTCTATGTGTGGATTGGAGGTCCAGTCAAAAAGAAGAGAGCTGGAAAGGACCTTGGAGTTCTTCTAATCCATGGTTGTCAAACTTACCACGTCACCTTAGCGTCATGTGACATTTCACAATGTTTTTCCTCTTTGTGAGCTGGGGTGGGCTTGGTCTGCGTACAATACATCCAGCCTGTGGGCTGCCAGTTTGCACCCCTGTAATCTAGTCCAACTCCTATGACATTTCAGATAGCGGGCTGTCCAGTCTCTTCTTAAAAACCTCCAGAGATGAATCACCTACAATGTCTGAAGGCAAGGTGTTCTACTGGTTAATTGTCCTCATTGTTAGGCAGTTTCTCCTTAATTCCACATTGTTTCTCTCCTTGATTAGTTTCCATCCATTGTTTCTTGGCTGGCCTTCTGGTGCTTTGAAAAATAAGTTGACCCCTCTCTTCTTTGTGGCAGCCCCTCAAATACTGGAATACTGCTACCATGTCACCCCAGTCCTTCTTTTCTCTAGACTGGCCATACCCAATTCCTACAACTTGTTCTTCATGTGGTTTTGTCTCCAGGGCCTTCATCATCTTAGTTGCTCTTCTTTGCACTTTTTCCAAAGTCTCAACGTCTTTTTTGTAATATGGTGAAAAGCTGGGTCCAGAAAGGAGGCAGCAAAGGCAGTGTGGAGCTTCTGCTTCAGCTGTGGGCAGCTGGGTCCAAACAGTGAAAAGTCAGTGCAAAAAATGGAAGAAAAGGCAGCTAGTTGAATGAAGGTTTTCTCTGCTGGAGCTTGCTAGAGCAGACTGGGCAACTGAGGTTCCCTGGAGCATGGCAAACAGCCACATGGTTCTGGCAGCTTGCTTCCTCACAAGGGAGAGATTATGGTAACCAAAAGTGCATAGATTGGGACAGATAGGTGGATGGGAGGGATTTGAAGCATAAGTGTATATGGGCTGACAACTACCTGCATTTTGATCATGTAACTGCAATATCGTTGCAATGGCTATAACTTCAGACACAGGTCACAAGTCCATTTTTAGCACCATTGTAACTTCAAATGGTTCCTGAATGAATGGTCATAAGTCAAGGACTACTCGTATAGACATGGTTTCAACTGTTTGTATTTTTCCCATATCTTTTTAAATTTCTGCTATTCCTGAATGTCGCCAAATCTATTGATGTATTTACAGGATATAGTTAAAAAAATAGCCATCAAGATAGCAGCTACATTATGTAATATTAATACACATTAAAAAATAGGGGGACTTTCAATCACATTTTCATGGCTGCCTCGATATATTTTTTTAACCACACCTTGTAGACACCTTTCCACATCTACCAAATGTATGGTTCATCACATAGTCAGCCAGATGTTCAAACTGGATTTGGCATTTCTATCTACCTATGGAGTCATTCCTAAGGACCTGGGAAAGGCAGAAGTTGATGTTCGATGGTGTTAAAGGTAGCATCACAGGATGTAAGCTGTTCCAATCAAAGCTGCCTTTTGCAATTGACCAATGATTAATTTCAGTGCTGACAGTGTTCATGTGTCATTCCAATTATTTTGGGATTTCACTCAAAGGACCTATTATTACTGGCATTACCTGTGCTTTCTTTTGCCACAGTCATTCTATTTATATTTGCAGGTCTTTGTATTTTGTGATGTTCTCCAGTTCTTTCTCTTCTACTGTCTCCAGGTACTGCTATATCCACTAGCCAGAACTTTTTTGGTCTTTTTTATTTATACTTGTTAAGTGGGGTGTTATGTGGCAGGTGCCTCTGTTTCAACTCTAAAGAGCCAAAGCAATTTAGCTTCTTCATTTTCCATGACTTTCTTTTTTTATGGTCCCACCAGTCCTTGCCTGCAGGCAAATAGTATTTCTTGTGGTTCTTCCAATGCATATTGTTGCAACATTGTCAGGCTGTTATTTGCAATCAGTCTATATAATCTTCTAATTATTATTATTGTTGTTACATCTGATATAGCATAGATGGCAATCAGTTTGTATGCAAAAACCTTTTGAGTTTATCCATTTTTGAAATCTTTATACTTTAAAAATGAGAAGATGACAGGATATGTTTCTAGCTGTCCATTTAATGAATATTTTATTGATTGAATTAATTTCATAGAACTATTTATATTTATTGTATGCATTTTTAGTTCTGTTTAGTTCATTTAATCACCACAATATATTTATTTTTTCTCTTAACTGAATATTATTCAGTTTAGACCTTTTGTACTTCACTATTTTAGCAATAATAGCAATTATAAGTTGATAGGAAACAATTCAAAAACATATTAATATCATTTTCAGTGTTAATGATCATTCAACGTTGATCAATGAATATTTACTGGCCAAAACTTTATTTTCAATTATACAATCCTGTTAAAAAGTCTATGGTTGCTGCTTTTTATAAGTGTTGACCCTTTGATTTCCCCATGATTTTTTGTAGTGCTTGTTTCTGAACAGTATTATTACCACTTTATTATAACCAATTAATAGGGAGTGTCAAATTTTTCAACTTTCAATGTCCAAACATTAGGGGTGCTCAAAAGTTGTGACATGCCTTGGGGATTGTAAAGATATTTTGGTTACTTTAATATAATTTAGATGTGCTTTGTACGTAAATATCATAACTTTTTAACATTTTGTTTGTTTCATTAACCAAATAAAGCCAACGATGGTGGATATAACTAAAATTCCCAGCTTTGTTCAGTGTTCATATTTATATCTGTTGTTCTTGCTTTCTGTTGTGGCATAATTAGGAGACTGAATCTGGAATTAATTCACCAATGGGTACAATCGAGATTTTTAGTACTCTCAGATGCTGCACCATTATATCTTGTTATTAGGCATTAATCCACAGAACCACTGACAAAGCAAGATCTTAAGGGTGCTCTTACTAAGGGATTCATTTGAAGTGCTCAGAGAAAATGACTTGATAATTGTTCAGAAATGCTTGAATGGATATGGAAAACCAGATCCTAGCTAAACCGAGATCAGCAGTTTGCATTTTTTAATGTAATGGGTTTTTTTCCCTTTCAAAATGCTAAACTGGCATTTTCATGGAAAGATCCTACTCTGTGACCTGAACTACAGTGTCATCTGTTCTCCCGGAAAGCATCATCATCCCCTGGTAACTGGTTTAGTTTTGAAATAGCCATTTGTACCCAATTCCCATTTTGTTCTCCCTTCTCATGTTGGAGCACATAGAAAATCTATGATGGCATGATCTGCGATGCCTGTCTTTTAACATTTTCACATGGTATATCTTGTGGAATCAAGGAAAAGGGCCTGCTCTGTGGTGGCTCCCTCCTTTTGGAATATTATTCCTCCCCCTTCATTCATTAAGTTTATTGAATGAATGGATGAATGAATGAATGAAAACTTAACTTCAATATTCCACCTTTTGTGATGAAAACTAAAACTTTCTTAGAATGAGATTGCCAAGAGAGAGATCTACCTACCTTTCTTTCTTTCTTTCTTTCTTTCTTTCTTTCTTTCTTTCTTTCTTTCTTTCTTTCTTTCTTTCTTTCTTTCTTTCTTTCTTTCTTTCTTCTCTTCTCTCTTTCTCTTTTCTTTTCTTTTTCTTTCTTTCTTTCTTTTCTTTTCTTTCTTTTCTTTCTTCTTTCTCTTTCTTTTACTTTCTTTCTTTATCTCTCTCTCTCTCTTCCTTCCCTTTCTTTCCCTTTCCTTCCCTCCCCTTCCTATCCTTTCTTTTCCCTTCCTTTCCAGATAAACAGATAAAACCCCAACAGAATTAGCCATGGCTTGACACAGGAGTTTGTCAACAAAGTTATTAATATATCTCTTGATGTACTTGGAGTCAACATGAATGATTCCAACTGCCTAAGATGGCAGAAAGATCAGTGCATGGAAACAGAGAAAAAAAAGTTTTGCAATTCCATTCTTCTTCTGTTCTCTCACATTCTGTCTCTCTTCCACCATCAGCATGATACACGGGCCAGCATATTGGAAACTGAGAATGGAAACCTACCTTACAGGACTGTCAGAGGAGAATGGGATAGAAATGTGCATGAATATTCATGCTATGTGGCTAGAGCTGTGAGCATGCAATTTAAAGTCCATGATTGGTGCCCAGTAGGACCTGGAGAAAAATGATTTCTCAAATTTTTAAAGTGAAACAAATCTTTATTGATGTGATGGTAGAGAAACTGCTCAAGAGATGAATAATTTATGGAGATAAAGTATCAATGAACCAAATTCTAAATGTTTTCCTGTACCTAAGTGGATAGCTATTTGAAACAAATAATCCTTTCTTCTGTGTCTTTTTGAGTTTGGAATATGCTGCGGTGTGACACAAGTACCACTTCTTGTAACTTCTGTGAATTTGAGCAGAATACCAATGCCCATTTTGGCATGGCATGCTGAACACAGAAGCCAGACAACAAGATTTATGCCTTTTACCATTTTAGGAAGTTGTATCTTTCCCCAAAGGGCTGCTCTCTTGTTCCTTGAATTAGATTAGAATATGTCACGGTATATTACGAGGGAGGTACCATCTTTGATAGTTCTGCTAGCCTTTTATTTTATTCAATCCATTGCAATTTAGAAATAATAATAAAATAGAACTGCAGTTAGGTTGGCAAATTTCTTAGCCTGACTATTGCATCCAAATTATTTTAGCATGTGAAATTTGGTGCCAATTTTCACTAGCATATGCTAGTGAAAGAAAGAGGATAGTTAGAAAAGTTAGACTACTGTATCTTGAGTTGAATTCAATTTGTTGTGATGAGCTGTATAGGTCCATAAAGTTTTCTTAGCAATAATATGCTCAGTCTGCCACTATCTTCTCCGGGATATTTAATTTCCCAGTCTTGTCTACAGCACAGTCTAGTGCAGGACTATCAAACTGGCAGCCCGCAGGCTGGATGCATCATGTGCAGGCCATGCTCACCCCAGGTCCACGAAGGGGAAAAACATCATGAGTTTGACACCCGTGGTCTAGTCTATAGTATTCTCCCATCAAAACATAACATCGCCCAGCCCTACATAGGTGTTTTGAAACCATCAAGATTGGCTAGGTGCAGCAGTATGTTGGAGCTGGCTCATATCAGCTCACAAAAGTTGATTGTTAAATTTTCCTGATTTTTTGCAAACTGGTTGAGCTGCGCCACTAATGCCTAGTGTGCTAGTCAGCTTTTCTGCAGTCAGTGGTGCAACACAGTAATGGCAAAGGAGTTGGCAGAACCAGTTTGTTAACATTTATCAACACACCATTAGTTAGGCACTAGCATCAGGCTGGAATATTTAAATATTTAATAATATTTAATATGTAAAAATGTAGCTTTTAAAATATGTTTTATGGTCCCAATTTCCCTAAATACATTTTCTGTGAGTTTTTGAGCAAGGAATGACACACAATAATGGTCTATGTCTATTCTACTCTTCGTGCTATGGCAAAACTAAGCATAATATTTGGATTTGTCTTCCACAGAAAACCATAGTGTAATTTTTAAAAATAATTAGGTGGTGTACAGGACAGACTTTATTCTAAAAAATAGTGAGATAGCTGCTAATTCTGAATGCCTTGCATGAACAACACAAGTATAATTATTGCCAGAGTTCTCACAATTATTGTGGTAGTCTCAAAGGTGCTTTTTCAAGAGGCAACTGCACTTTCCTGTTTTTCTTTGAAGACATTTCACTTCTCATCCAAGAAGCCTCTTCAGCTCTGAAGAAATGAAACTGCGTCAAAGAAAAACAAGAAAGTCCAGTTGCCTCTTGAAAAAGCATCTTTGGGACAACCATGGCCTGGATCTCCATAGACAATTATTGAGGTAATTAACTTCTTTCTCCCATCTGTCTGACTCACTTCCAGTGGTTTGTATGGATCTCATTTAAAACTGTTTGGAGATATTCGAACCCCTCACAACAGTTTTCATGGAATGATTTTATGTCAGTTAGAGGCATCTACCAGGTATGGTCAAAAAAAGTCAAAATGATGGCCACAATGGTATAGTCACATTTCGAATTGGAAGAGGAATTCCAGTTGCAGTATTGTGGCTGCCAAGAGTGGTGCGGTGGCCTAGAGATGGAGCTCACGCCTCACAATGAGGAGACTGTGAGGTCGATCATAGGTAGTGTTATATTCTGGGCATGGGTGCAAGTAATTGAGATGAGTCAGTGACTTAGTGAACTTCAACTCTTTATTAAGAATCAGAAACAGAGAGCCAAACCTTTGGGCAGCAGTAGCCCTTTTATAGGACTAGCTACTGACCTGTTAACCAATGACCTGTGTCCACATGCTTAACTTTTGGCCAATGAAAGATGTTAAAGTAATAGCCAATCAGGTTGTTCCCTGAGGACCAATCCCAGTTTGCTATCCTAGGCCAATCCAAAGTGCAGGATTTCAAGCCTGCTTAACATAATGTTAATAAGTTTATTCAAATGGTTTTTGTTAGTTCATAACAGGTAGAGGCAGATATTTCTCTCTGGGCACAATGAGAATTTATCTGCTGAATAAAATTCCACATTGGTAAGGGCATCCGGCCAGTAAATACTCTGCTAACTCCTTTCAGTTGCTAAGTCTCCACCCTACAAGGGATTATGGGGTCATAAAAAGGAGATGATGATTCTGGCTGCCATCTTCTTTGGGACAACCAGCAGACCTCCCCAGTGTTCATCATAATTTGGTAATTCTCTGAATATGATCTGTTGGAATATCTTCCCAAGTAGGATAAGCCAATTTTTTTGAAGTACATATTGTGGTCATCCTGGGGAGTTTTACCTGCAGTTTGTAAAGATGTGCCATATTGCTTTGGTACAAAATTCCATTTTGCTCTGAAGCACTGAAAAAGTCTTCTTTGCTTGTTGCCCTTGACTCAAAAAATGAGGCTATTGAGCATATACTCATATTTGTGCAAGGATAAATATCACAGTCTCTCTGTGATGACTTTCAGAAGTGAGGAAGCTCTTTAGTTTGTTAAAGCTCTTTGAGCAAGTGCTTTGATTGAAACTTCACTGAAATGCAGCGTCCCTTTACTGCTCTCTGTGCCTTTATCTTCTGCATTTAGAAAATGACTGTCCTAGTGGATTAAGTCACACAAAAGACTGATTGATTGGATGGCAAAGTGATGAAGTTGCTCACTATCATTCCTGTCAGAGGTGGGATTCAAATTTTTTTACTACCGGTTCTGTGGGCATGGCTTGGTGAGCGTGGCAGGGGAAGGATAATGCAAAATCTCCATTCCCACCTCACTCCAGGGGTAAGGTTACTGCAAAATCCCATTCCCTATCCACCCCACCCCACTAACCTGCTTTCCAGCTCCGTTCTCCTGTGCAGGGCAACAAAAGAAAACCCAGCTGATCAGCTGGGATTCGGGAGGCGGAGAATAGATGGGGACGGGGCCAGTCAGAGGTGGTATTTGCCGGGTCTCCGAACTACTCAAAATTTCCACTACCGGTTCTCCAGAACTGGTTGGAACCTGAATACCACCTCTGATTCCTGTGGTTCTCAAGGATGTGGTTTGTCATCCTAGCTTGCCTTTGTCTTGCTCCAGATATATGGACATGCTGTCAAATAAAACATTGGATCACACCCATCAAGCGTATTTATTTTATGAGGTTACCTTTGAGAAGCATTTTCCATAGGAGGAATGTCTGTGGAGATCAGAATCACATGTATGAATAAAGGCACTTTGCACTTTCCCAGTTTCTGTTTTAAGAACTATATAAAACAAGTTACATGACAATAGATTGGGAGGATGGAGCCTAATTAATATTGGGACGGTGGTACTATATCCAAAGGTCATGGCTTGTTCTCTACTTCCCTAGAATACACAACATGGAATAATTATAGGGAGACCAAGTTCCAGTTAAATGTAAAATATTAAATTTTCCAAGGACAAGGAGAGTTCAACAGTGGAACCAGTTTTTGAGGAAAATGGGCAGCTTTCCTTCCCAGGATCTGTTCAAGTAAGGAGAGGAGAACCATTTGTCCATGACGTTCATTGTGAGTTTGTTTGTTTATTTTTATTTATTTATTTTTGTCAATTGCTTACAAGATAATAGGTATAAATAAAAAACATATGAATACATGGATACATATAAGAAAAATAACAAAAATAAAAGAAACAATAGGACAGGGATGGTAGGCACGTTGGTGCGCTTATGCATGCCCCCTACAGACCTCTTAGGAAAGGGGTGAGGTCAATAGTAGACAGTCTAAGGTTAAAGTTTTTGGGGTTTGGGGAAGAAACCACAAAGTCAGGTAGAGTATTCCAGACATTGACCACTCTGTTGCTGAAGTCGTATTTCCTGCAATCAAGTTTGGTGCGATTAACCTTGAGTTTGTATCTATTGTTTGCTCTTGTGTTGTTATGGTTGAAGCTGAAGTATTCATTGACAGGAAGGACATTGCAATGTATGATTTTATATACTATACTTAGATCGGACCGAAGAATTAGATCGGACTCAGAAGAAAATTGAGCAGAATAATATAAACCTAAAGATAAACAACGAGCAATAATCTTTAATTTACAGGAATTCATTTGATGACCTTTAAAGTTGTAACAGCTCTGAAAAAAGGGATTTACAACCAGTTCTCACACATGTGACTATTGCAGCATCCCACAGTCACATGATCAAAATTCAGATGCTAGGCATGTATTGGCATGTATTTATGACAAGTGTCCCAGGGACACGCCATCACCATTTGCAACCTTCCCAGTGGGCTTCTGACAATCAAAGTCAATGGGGAAAGCTAGACTTGCTTAATGACCACACAATTCACTTAACAACTGCAGTGATTTGCTTAACAGCCATGGCATTGTGACACATGTGGTGTAACTAATCTTGCTTAGCAATAGAAATTCTGGTTCCAATTGTTATAATTTGAGAACTATCTGTATAGGCAGTTATACATGATAAGGATCTCTTCCCCCATTAACTTTTTAATAATATTCTTTTAATAAAAAATAAGTAAATAGGAAACTGCAGTGTCCAAAGGAAAGAATCAGCTTCTACCATTATATCTGTTTGAAGGAGTGCATTTGATTCCATAAAGGCCCCCCCATGATTGATTGATTGTATTTAGTCTCCCTTCCAGTACATGAGTGCTTTGAGTCATGATTATGACAGCCATTTTTTTCTTGGGGGGGGGGGGAAATCCCCATTGCAGCCATTTTGTGAAAAAAAAAATCCCCATGGCAGCCATTTTGTGAATGGAATTACCACTCATATCCAAAGTTCCAAATACGATTATGCCTCAGAAATGTGCCCTATCTCTGGACAGAATAGGTTATCCCGATGTTAAATATTTACTATTTAAAAATAAAATAAAATTGAGTGAAATAGCCACAGTGGACACAATAAGAGTATCTGTAGATAAAAAATTTCCCAATCTCTATCTCTGCTATAAAGGCTTCTGTCAGACAGAGTCTTTGCCTGGGCAATATTATTCTAAATATCATTGAGTTGGAAGAGGCCACTCAGATCATCACATCTACCCTCCTCCTTGGTGCCTTTACTTGAACATATCCAGTGAAAAAGAGCTTCTTCCCTGACTAATTGGTTTTGCTGTCAAGCTGCTCTCATAGTTAAGTTTTAACCCCAGCAGTCAATTAGAATCTGCCTTCATCCACCTTTAAAGGATTTGAGGATTGTTATCTCCCTTCAGTCACCTTACTCAGTTCCTTCAAACTTTTTTTTTTGTCAAGCTCAACTTCTATTTCATTCACCACCCTTTGCTACTTTCTATAAACCTGATTGAATTTTTTTTTACTCTTTTTAGATATGGTGCCCAGAAACTGGACCTGATACTCAAGGTGAAAAATGACCAATGCAGAATACAATGAAATACAGGTAGCGATTACCTTACAACCATTTGTTAAGGGACCATGGAAAGTTACAATGATGGCGCAGTGGTTAGACAGCAGTATTGCTACTTCTGCCGGCTGCCTGCAATTTTGGCAGTTCAATTCTCACGATGCTCCAGGTTGACTCAGCCTGCCATCATTCCGAGCTGGGTAAAATGAGGACCCAAATTGTTGAGAGCAATATGCTGACTCTGTAAACCACTTAGAGAGGGCTGTAAAGCCATATGAAGCAGTATGTAAGTCTAAGTGCTATTGCGATTACTACAACAGCACTGAAAAAAGTGACATGGTTGTTTTTCACATTTACGGTTGCTCCATCATCTCCACGGTCATGTGATCAACATTTGGACAACTGGCAGATGGCGTGTGTTTATGATACTTGTGGTGTTCCAAGATCATGTGATCATGTTTTGCAACTTTCTGATCCACAAAGTCAATGCGGAAGCCAGATTCACTTAACAATCATGTTACTAACAACAACTGCAGTGATTTACTTCACAACAGTGGCAAGAAAGATTGCAAAATGGACCTCACTTAACTGTCCTGCTTAGCAATACAAATTTTGGGCTCAGTTGTGATCGTAAGTCAAGGACTATCTGTAACTATTCCAGTGATTTGTTTCTTGCAGGCTAAAGCTGCACTTGACTATGTTACTGCTTGCTCATACTTGCTTGCTCATACTTGCTTTTTTCTTTTTACAAAGTCAGGTATCCCACATCCTAGCAAACTCTTCATGTGTTTCCTAGAGTTTTGTGCTCCTCTCTGTTCAATTTCATTTTGTCTCTTTCAGCCTATTTCTCCAGCATATCAAGATCTTAAATTTCATTTCTGTCTTTGAAAGTATTAATTATCCCAATTTGGTATCAAATGGAAATTTGATAGAAGCACTCAAACTATGTATGGCTGAATCTTATTTTTAATCCATGCCGTATTTATGCATTATTCTATTGTATCTTGCCCCTGATTCTGCATATGATTTCTTTTTTTAGAACATTTCCTGAAAATACAGGCTTCAAGCCAGAACATTATACTTTTTAAGCAACGGATGATTATATTCCAGGATTTAAGGAAATCAAGTTAATATTCATGAATGCCTGGTAGCACAATGGCATGTCACATGTCATAACATCATTATGCTAATGATCTGGAAGATGCAATTTGTGTTACTTTCATCGTGACATCATCATATGCCCAATGTATAGTTCATAATTTGTATGATAATGCATAATTTGCATTATGAACAAATGCAAATATACGTGTCCCAGGATAATGTTGCAGGATCCAATCACTGGGATCAAAGGTTTAGTCTCTGAGCTTGGTTGTTTTCTTGCAGATGTTTCATTACCCACCCAGTGCACTGATGATGTTACCTAGTTGGATAATGAAAAGTCTGCAAGAAAACAACCATACTCAGAGAGTATCAAGGACCCCAAAATTCAACTCTATGCTATAAATATTCTCTTCTATAAGTACTTGTGGCAGTTTTGAAAAATATATTGTGCAATGATTAGAATATTGGTCTAACATTACAGATGAAATGGAAATTACTGTTACAGATTTGGAATAAGACAGGGATCCCCAACCATCAGTCAACAGATTGGTGGGCCATCCAAAGAGCTGGCAAGTGTGTGAAGCTCCATTTGTGCAAGTGATGTGTGTGCATAAGAAACCATTCCTTCCCCCTGTTGCCACCACCACTGCCAGTCTGCAGAGTTGGAAAGATTGGGGACCACTGGAATGGCAGTTTCATTTTTCCTTACTTTAGATAAAAGGAAAGAGGAGGAAATGTGTGGTTCCAGCAGACCATGGTCCATGTAGCAATGAACTATTCTCATGCCTGGATGTAGGGGTGGGCTTCAAATAATTTAGCAACCAGTTCTCTCTGCCTGGTTGCTGGGTGGGCATGGCCATGGTGGGCGTGGCCTAGTTGGCCTCCTGCATCACCCTGGGAGCAAGAACAAGCCACAGGGGTGCTTTTGTTGAGCCTCCGGGAGGGCGAAAATGGCTTTCCCGGGCTCAGGAGGCTCTCTGGAGGCCGGAAATGGGCCCATTTCCAAAACGGAAATGGAAACATTTCCGGCCTTCTGGAACTTCAGGGAATCCCACTTTTCACCCTCCCCAAGCCTCCGCACAGACCCTGCACTTACCTATGATCCAAAACAGGCCACATGGGGACTTCTGGCACGGGAGGGCTGAGTTGGGCAGGGCCAGCCAGTTGCCGGAACTACCGGTTCACCAAACCAGATGTAAAATTAACATCCGGTTCTCCAGAACTGATGTGAACTAGTAGCAGCCCACCCCTTTCTGAATGCCATCTGTGCCATTTGCGTGTTGCATGAAAGCATAGGTGAATTAAGGATTAGTCTCAAGTTAAACTCGGTTGGGTGAAATTCCCATCTAAATTATCTCTTCTTCCTAACCCTTCATCTTCATTTCTATATTACAAGATGAAAGCGTTGTATTCAATGGAGAAAAATAAATCTAAATACAATCTGAAAATAGCCTGGAAATCTATCAAGAAAGATACAATTTAAAGAAAACTTGTTTTCATCCAGATGAGGTGTTTATTGGTGAAAACATTACAAACCAACCTCAAATGAGAAAACCATGAAAAATACAAACAGCTTCCTTTTCTTTTAAAGTAGATCACTAGGATAATGCTTACCAAATGCCACAAATGTGTGCAGCCGAGCATAGAAATACACAAAATCATTTTAGAATAGCTTCTGCATCTCTTCATCACAAAAGGATTTAAAAAAACAAAAGAGTCCAGTTCACTAAAAAAAAAAAAACCTTTGCTTAATACTCCACAGTAAAAATATAAGCATTATATTATGCTAATGAAATCCCCATCCGAATGATTAAAGACACACAGTCTGATTTGCAACAAGAAAGTGAACTCCTAAAGGAGAAAAGGCATATAAGAAAATGTATTTCAAAGTCACTGCTCTCACATATACACATATGGGCACATTCATTCATACATTCACCTATTCTTTTTTCAGATGAGTACCTTACAAAGTGGCCCTTTCCCTCAATCAACTATTCTCAATGAGGTATTTCAGTGGGAAAAAAAGATTAGCAATAACAATAGCATTTAGATGGATATACCATTTCATTCTCTGAGCAATCTACAAATGTCAACATGTTACCCTCAACAATCTGGGTCCTCATTTTACTGAACCTGGAAAGATGGAAGGCTGAGTCAACCTTGAGCCCATCAGGATTGAACTCCTGGCTGTGGGTAGAGCTAGCCTGCAATAGTGCACTCTAACCACTGTGCCACCACATCTCTTATATAACTCTCAGTAAGGATAGAAGTATAATGAGACTGCTTGAAAAATTCTGAATTCCGCAATGAACAGAGGCATCACAGGAGTTCATGGAGGTTTGTGTTTGATTGTCTCCATGCCCCCTGCTTGTTTAGAGCAGGGGTCCCCAAACTTGGCAACTTTAAGACTTGTGGACTTCAACTCACAGAGTTCTCTAGCCAGCTGAGAAATTCTGGGAGTTGAGGTCCACAAGTCTTAAAGTTGCCAAGTTTGGGGGGCTCTGGTTTAGAGGGAAAGAAAGAGGACAATTATAATCATCTAATCAACTAGAGCAGTAGCAAAAATGTGGACATCTACTACATGGCAGGAAAGAAATACAGAACATTTGAATGTTTTCCTGGATAATACATCATTGTAGGCGTTCATGGCTGGTATCTGTTGAACACTGTTGGCTTTAGGGTTTAGTGACTGTGGACTACACAACAGATTTCCTGGCAGCTGATTGGCATTTTCAGAGGCATAATGATCTATTATGCATCTTTGGATCCATCTGGTAGCTTGATGCCCAGACTTGTACTCTTAACCCTAACAAGGAGCTCTGTGTTACACCTAATTATACTTTTATTAAAGACTGTCTCCATTAAACAATCCTGCTTCTGGCTTCAATTTTTCCCATTAACATCCTATTTTTCTTCCCCTATCCAAACAATTGTCTTTACAGGTGGTCCTCATTTAATGACCATTGTTCAGCAAGCATTCAGATTAATAGTGGTGCTGAATGAGTGGTACCTATGTTTGGACCTCACATGTGGGCTGTTGCAGCACCCCATGGTCATGTGATTGCAATTTTCAACCTCCCCTGTTAGTTCCCCACAAGCAAAGACAATGGGGGAGCCATCAGGAAATCATAAACTTCAGTCATGAAAGGCCCTTCTTAACAAACAAGGGGTCAGCAATTAGGATTGGTGGAATTGTTGTTGCTAAGTGGCATAGCCATGTGCTGTTGTTGTTGTTGTTTAGTTAAGACCATGTTGTTAATGATGGAGAGCTTGGTCCCAATTAGCAGTTAAGCAAGGATTGGCTGTATTTATAACACATGTTGATTTCTCAGGATTGTGCACTAAAGACAGTGGGCTATGAGCCACATAAATTAAACAATAATCAGAATAGCAGAATAACAGAACTGGAAGGACCTTTGGAGGTCTTCTAGTGCAACACAAGAGCGCACAACAGATATAAACTTAATGTAAACCACTCCAAACTTGATTGCAGGAAAAATGATTTCAGCAACAGAGTGGTCAATGTCTGGAACTCACTACCTGATTCTGTTGTCACCTGCTCAAACCCCACTCCGTTTCCCTCAAACTAACCTCTATTGACCTCACCCCATTCCTAAGAGGTCTGTAAGGAGTGTGCATAAGCGCACAATCGTGCTTACCGCCCAGGGGTGGGATTCAAATTTTTTAACATCCGGTACTGTGGGCATGGCTAGGTGGGCATGGCTTTTTTTGCAGCAAACCCCGCCCCCCGGCGCTCTGTTTTTGGGTCTCCTGGGCCTCAGGGAAGCCTCCTGGGAGGGCGTTTTTGCACCCAGGAAGCTTCCCTGAGGCCCAAAAAGGCAAAAAAAATGGAGCGTGGGGGGCATGCAGTACACCCCCTCCACGTGCCCCTTTTTGCCTCCTGGGCCTCAGGGAAGCCTCCTGGGTGAAGCAGTAAGACAGGGAGGGGGATCATGGCACAGCCGATCATCGGAACAGCTGATCATTGGGAGGAAAAGAAAAAAAGAAATACCTTAACAAGTGACTGGGCGGGGGAGAATACAGTCAGCAATGTCGGGCATACGTGCGATGTGGCGCATGTGTGATAAGGACTGACTAGGCAAGGAGAGGAGGGGCAGACAGAGAGGGGCGGGGCCAGCCAGGGGCACGATTTGCCGGTTCTCCAAACTGCACAGAATCGTAACAGCCGGTTCTATAGAACTGGTCCAAACTGGTAGAATCCCACCCCTGCTACCGTCCCTGTCCTATTGTCCCCAATTATTAGTTCCTATTTCTTACATTTAAACTATGTTTATTCTTATTTCTATGGTATTGTAAGCTTTTGACAAAATAAATAAATAAATAAATAAACTTCCTGATCAAGCAGGAGACTCTACACCCTTCCAGACAAATGGTTACCCAGTGTCTTCTAAAAAGCCTCCAGTGAGGGAACATCTACAACTTCTGAAGGCAAGCCACAGCTTACTGAAGTAGCCAATGTTTCAAGTCCATAAGATTTTCTCTCTCTCTCTCTTTTTTTTTTCAATTTAACAAGAAGGTGAATATTATTAAAGTCAAAACTTTCTTGGCCTTGATTTCATAAATAGAAATGGATAAGCACTATCACAGGAAATGTCATATAAAAAACCCTGATGGTGTTTTAATCACCAGGACTGAATCTCAAAGCAGTAACCCGAAGAGGAGCAGAGATTGGATCTTGGAATTGGAACCAAAAAGAGAACAACCCAGAGGCAACATCTATTGAAGCTCTGAGGATCGGTTTGAAGAAGTATAACCTGGAGGCGAAGGATATTCTAACCCAGTGGGTGAATTTTGAAAAGGGGAGTGCTGCGGGGCAGAAGCTGCTCTGGCCCTACCACTGAGCTGGAAGGAGCAGAGCTTAAAAAGACCAGAAAATCAGCCAGGGAAGAGAGAAAACATTGTGCTGAGTTGTGGCCAATTAACTGTCTTGGTAATGAATGCACAGCTGGCAAGAGAGGGGATGCACATTTGCACTCCGAGTTTAAACAAAACCAGGCGCATTTATTGCCTGAGTGCCCAGGAGTGAAAAAAGGCAAAGCAGAAGCCAAAAAAACAGCAAAGCTTTGTGCTTAGTTAGCACAGCGGCTAACAGTGTGACATTGTGAGCAGGGGAGTTTAAGAACATCAACCAAGAATAGGAATGTCTTGTTTGGGGGCTGAAAGTTTGGGGCTCGTTTAGGGAATCCAGACTAAGTAAAATGTCTGCCAGACACATCCTGGAGAGCTGTTGCCAGTCAATCACTTTGGAAGGCTGATGCCTTGACAATCACTGTCCTAGAATGAAGCACCTTTAAGAAAGACAGTGTGTGAGATTTAAGGCAAACTTTCAACCTGTCAGGTCTAACTTCTTTATTATGAGGTATGTCAGATGTGTATTTAAGACTTATACTGTATTTTTCCCTGTTGATTCTTGGTTTCATCAACCATACAAAGTTGACAAATTTTTAAAAAGGGGTGCTTTATTTAGAGTTCTGGATTGGCTGCCTCTAAAGTTTTTTTTTCCAGAAAACATCTTTCTGTTCCTGTTCCCATTTGGTTTGCCCCATTTAGATATTATTAGAGGAAGCATTCGTGCTATTCATCTGTGAGAAGATGCTTGGTTTGAAGTGTTGCGGTAAAAAGCTGACACAACTTCAGTGAGCTATTTATCACTGACTTGATAGTGTTGGTGGTGTGAATTCAATGTCACTGATTCTTCAGCACCTTTGGATTTTGAAGGAATGCGGTAGATCTAAAAAGTTAAGATTTTTTCTGTGGCTTCTCTTTGACTATCGTTCAATTTACTCTAAAGGTGTTGTTAATCTGATGTCATGTCTGGGCCAATATGCATAGAGCACATATTATTTGACTCTTTTTGTAGGATGCAGTGCTTTTTTAAAGGCAACTGGACTTCCTTTGTTTTTCCTTGAAGATATTTCACTTCTCATCCACGGAATCAGAACTGAAGAAGGTTCTTGGATGATAAGCAAAAAGGAAGGAAAAACAAAGGAAAGTCTTCAAGGAAAAAGAAAGTAAGTCCAGTTGCCTTTTGAAAAAGTAGCTTTGGGATAACTGTAATAGAAAGAAAATGTATCTACAGGAAATAGGGATAGGCAAAACCTAACAATTAGCTAGCAACATCCTACAAGGAGAATGAGAGGTGGCACTGTGGTTAGAATGCTATTATACTGCAAGCTACTTATGGTGACTGCCAGCTGATTGCAATTTGGCAGTTGGAAGCTCACCAGGCTCAAAGTTGACTTACCTTCCATCCTCCCAAGGTCAGTAAAATGAGGACCCAGATTGTTGGGGGAAATAGGCTGACTCTGTAAACCACTTACAGAGGACTGGAAAGCACCGGAAAGTGGTATATAAGTCTAAGTGCTATTTATCCGCATTCCAAATAAACCCTCAATAAACAATTCAGAACTCCGAGACAAACTCCATCAAAGTAAGAATTTATTAGAGAAGTCATGTTGGTACATCTGGAGAAAACCCGAATTTGAATTCCCACATTTTCCCCCCTCTACACTAAAAATCACACCCTGCCCCATTTAGTGACCTTCACCTCACATGGCCCAATCAATATTCTGTCTCAGCTGCTGCAAAACTTTGGTCACTTCCCTCCAGGTGCCAGCAGCTTGTCCTCAATCTCTTGTGAAAGAATGTTGTGATGGCTATATTTCCTTCGCTACTCTCCCGTTCCCACAGCTTGCCTATTCCCTGCTGTGGCTGCCTTGAAAATCCATCCCAAGATGGATCCAGAGCTGACACTATTGTTATTGCTACAAGAAGAATCAAATGATATGTGCAAAATCACCTTTGGGACAACTATGACTTGGATGACTGAGAATCTCCATAGACATCCTTCTATAGTAGTTATGAAATCCATTCCACTACTCCTTGCCCAGCTCAGATCCCCATTCTCACACATGCATTTACACAAACACACTCATACATACACATGTAGCATACTAGTGCTTCCAACAGACAGAAGAAGCTTTGGTATGTCCGCCTAACCCTTTCCCAATGCTTGGAAGTGTAAGTTTGAGGCTGTGATGCAAAGCAATGTCACCAGTTCACTTTCAGAAGTAGGGAGCAGGGCAGCATTGCCTTGTGGATCTGCCTCAACAGATGGAGATGTTTCCTGTTGATTGTCTCACCTTCAAGCTGAATCTTCCAGCAAAGCTTTGCATAGCTTTGTCATTTCACTAGATTTGCATTCCACTTTTAAATGCTTTTTAGGCATTTAAGACAGAGTGGGAAGCCACCACCCCCTTCCCAGAAGAATGAAATATTTTGAGGAATATTTTTAAATGGCAGGAAAAAAAATTCCCCTAGAAGAGAAAGAAACTCAGCCCCAGCTCCCTGCCCTCAGCAGATATTTTGTGCCCATTAAGAAAAACTGGGCCAGCCTATATACAAAACAAAAGACCTTCAGCTATAGGGTAAAGGGGTCAAAACATGACCTTTCAGGACATACTAGGATTAACCTACTAAGACACAGAGCCCACTATATTGCACAATCTCCTAAGGACATTACATCACCCTCAAAACTTCAACCAAACTTAGCTCAGACAACCTACAGAGCCAGCTATGACCCCTAATTGGCCCCATGGGAGTCTGGCAACAGCCAATAGAATACATGTTCTTGCACAGAAACAGGAAGCTTAAGGGCAAAGCACAAGAGAACATATAACCCTCCCACGCTCTCAACTCCATGTGGTCAGCTGCATCAAAACCACCCATGTGGTTCTGCCTCATCATTAAAACCATCTTCCCAATCAGCCTCCAGCCTCCATTTTGTCTCCAGTGCCTTTCTCCCAGCTTGGAACTGAACCAAATGGATATTTCTTCCAACAACAGCATGCACACCATGGCCTTCCTCTGGGTTTTGTCCACTAGGGTGCTGCAAGCTGGATGTAACAGGTTATGGGAATGACCTTGGGAAACTGGGAAAAGAGATGCTGCCTAGGGAACAGTCAATTAAAAGGCAGCATAGCCCACAGCTATATAATGGGTGAGTAAGAGGCTCAGAAAGATTATTCCCCATGTTATTTGCTTTAAAGGAGATGGAGGAAAAATATACTTGTAGTCTTGTAAGGTAAATGTATCCTTGCAATAAAATAGAACTAGCTTACCTAGCCAGGGTTCTTGTTTGGTTAAAAAAAACAAGAAACTTAGTAAACTTGGCAAGAGACTAACTTGAAAGACAGTGAGTGGCCTGGTGAGCTACTATAACTGAGGAGGTTCTGTGTCTCACACATTTTAATTTAATATCATAATTATTAAAGCATAAAAAGTGTCAAGCACCAGGGAAATCAGGAGCTCCAGGCAATTCAAATGGGTATAAAGAGTTATCATAAGTTTAAGCTTTCTACAAGAATCTGAACTACTAACTGTCAAAGCAACTTGGCGGTAGATAAGGAATTCATGGTGAGCTGGTCTTAGATCTCTTGTGGGTGTGAAGGGATTTGTGACTGATGATGCATTTGACTCCTCCCTTGGGCTCAGCCTGGTCATCTCCTACAATAAGATTGTGGGTTCCTTTGACCAGTTGCCTTCGCCATCCTATTTCCAGCACTTGGAGAACAAGTATATCCATAAAATACTTCTCTCTAATACTTGGTGGGTTAATTTTGACATCCAGAAGATATTGCTTAAATAAGTACAATGGAAAACCCTGTTAAGACTACTGGCTAAATTATTAATTTAGCACCAATTTAAGAAATTGATCTCTTAGGCAAGACCACAATGTGAATTCTTCCTGACTTGCAACCATCTGGAAGTCAGGTGGAAGCAGTACATATAGTTCAGTGATTTTAGTGGCTTTGAGTGACCTTCAATTGAATCTATAAACTAATAGCAATTCTTTGACTCCTATGAAAGGTCTTATGATCAGAGCCAGGCAATAACTGCTAAGACCTTTGGGCAAAATGAAAAGCCATAGCAGGATTTATTTAAAAAGAATAAGGAGGAGAAAATCAAAGGAAAAAATGCCTCTAGTAAGAATGCTTGCTTTTATTGCATTTCTAAATTATGGATACATCCATTTATTCTGTGTCAGTCATGACACTGCCATGGTAAGCAGGAAAGATTGTGTGTTATTCAAATGGAATTGGTGAGAGCATAAAAATGCCTCCTTACATATACATAAGCAGGTTGGACATGCTTATAAGTAAATTAGAAATTGTGAGATACTGTTGCGAAAATAAATCTGAATGGACTTCCTCCCTCCCTCCCTCCCTCTTCCTTCCTTCCTCCCCCTCCCTCCCTCCCTTCCTTCCTTCCTTCCTCTCCCTCCCTCCCTCCCTCCCTCACTTTCACTTCTTTCCCCTTCTTCCCTCCCTCCTTCTTTTCTTTCTTTCTTTCCTTCTTTTCTTTCTTCCTTCCTTCCTTCCGAAATCATAAACTCAAAGGCTGCTACTAGTGAAAAAGTGACTTACAACCAGTCCTCACAATGACAACAGTTGTGGCATCCACAAAATCATGTGACCAAAAATTAGGCCCTTGGCAATAGCGCATATTAACAATAGCACTTAGACTTATACGCCTCTTTCTAGTGCTTTACAACCCTCTCTAAGCGATCTACAGAGTCAGCATATTGCCCCCAACGATTTGGGTCCTCATTTTACCCACCTCAGAAGGATGGAAGGCTGAGTCAACCTTGAGCCTGGTGAGATTCAATCTGCCAAATTGCAGGCAGGCAGCTGTCAGCAGAAGTAGCCTGCAGTACTGCACTCTAACCACTGCGCCACCGAAGCTCGGTGATGGTTGCAGCACCCCAAGGTTATGTGATTATCATTTGAGAATTTCCGAGACAGCTACTAAAAAAGTCAATGGTGGAAGCCAGATTCACTTAATGACCACACGATTCACTTAACAACTGCAGTTATTTGCTTAACAACTGTGGCAAAAAAGGTCATAAAATTGGATGCACCTCACTCAACAACTGCCTTTCAAGGGAAATTGAGTTCCCAATTCTGGTCATAAGTTGAGGACTATTCAAATACTTCACATGTCCACACACGGTGGACAAGACTGAAATCTGAAATAGTTTCCTAAAAATTAAAAAAGGAATAAACAAGATAATGGGATTTAATGTGGAGCACAAATGCATCAGATTACAATGTAATCATTGATGTCCTATTTAATATTTATCAGTTTTAACACAGAGCTGGCAGAGGAAAGATTTGTATGGTTATCATCTTTTTTTTTGAAGTTGATTAAACTGTGGATGTCCCTTTATAAACTCAAAATGCATTAGCTGCCAAGAGGCCAGATTAATTTAAATTAAATACTCTGAGGATCATTGTGTTGTTTTTTTTTTCCAACACAAAAATACTAAATGACTTAATTCCCAAAGGTATTTAGTATTTACAGTTCCGTATTTATTTATTTAGGAGAGTGGTTTTAAAATAAGATCTCTCCAAATGTGATAAAATGACGTGAATTTCTTCCCTCCAATCTGACAACAAGATAACATTTGTTGTGATTTAATTTGAATAGGAAAATTCAGATTTGAAGAAGGAACCATTCATTTCCCATTTGCACTTTAAGAACAGATTGATTCAAAACGGACAGCTTCAAGCTTCAATCTGAGGGGGCAGGACCCACATTTGCTCCTAGACTATAATGGGTATATACCCACATCTACACACACCACACACATTCAGTAGCTCTGTTTTAGGGCAGAATGAATGAAAATTAGCAAAATGGCATAAGGCTCTTAATAGGACATTAATCTTCAAGCGTTTCACCACAATATTTCTCTGGAAATGTTTTCCGGTACTTCTCTTAAACAACTTTCCAACTTGCCCAGAAACAACATTTATTAAATCAGTATAGAAAATGCCCTTCTTCAATTTAAAAACAACATTTTTTTTTCCAAAGGATTTGTGACAAATGAGCTCTTAGTTTTCGACTTGCTTTTAAGGGCTATCAGGCCTAGAATTGCCTGAAATGACATTGAAGAATTGCCCATTGAATTAGATTAGGAGGAGATATGTTTTGCTGTCTGCCTTCAATCAGGGGTTTTGTGGAGTGCCAGAAGAGTTGGCATAGTCCAGCTAAAGTAAGTCACATTAGCAAATGTTGGTTTCTTCTATGTACGTAGTGCTCTAAATTCAGTGTTGGCTGAGGAATTCTGGGAGTTGAAGTCTGTTAGCGTTTGCAGCAATCCAACCAGCACACAAGTAAATAATTCAGCAGGATTCATTTATAGAAGAAAGTTCTTTATATACAATAATATAAAGTATGATGCATGTATACAATACCCATGCAGCAGAAGTCAGAATCAGGACTCAGAATCCAGAGGTCATAATCACGGAAGCAAAGATTGCAAGGACAAACCAACACACACACACACACACACACACAAAAAACACACACAGAGTGAATGTGTGTGTGTGTGTGTGAGAGAGAGAGAGAGAGAGAGAGATCAGTCAAGCTAAGCCACGCCCAGGCTCCGAGCTGTCTGACATGGTTCACAACAGAACCCGTTCCTTAGTCACCAAACAGTTCCCATTGGCTGACTTATTGTTATGACTATCCCAGCTCATAATTTCTTACACAGAGACAAAGTCCACACATCTTAAATTTGCTGAGGTTGAGAAATATTGCTCTAAGTTGTTCTCAGGGGCAATCAGAAGCTGGTTGTCACAATGAAAAACAAGGCCACAGAAAAAGAGCCAGGGACATACCCTGGCCTCACACTGGGCGGACCACACTCTTTAAAAATTGCCATTTGGAAGTAAAGTCAATTCAATATGAGTTACTCCAAGATTCAAGTAGAAAAACAAATTTGGTTCATAAGCAGAAATGGGGAAACTTCTAAATGCCTACAGCTCTTTTATTTTCTGGTAGAAAAGAGAGGACATGGTCAGTATGGTGGAGTCTTTAAAGAACATTAGCAATAAAAGTTTCTGTGAGAAGTTTATCCAAGTTTTCACAATGCCATTATTCATTTATTTATTTATTTTTAAAAAACTTTCCCCCTGTTCTTCTAAGAAAGAGATATCAGGAATGAGAAACGAACTGTTCATCAGCCTTTAAAATGTTCAACGAAAAACCCAAGTTGTGATCTTTGCAGAAACTCCCATGTTTAAAATAAACATTTTAAAAAGCTTTTTTGCAAAAAGAAAAAGAGTTCCTTTTTCATCTACTTCCAGCTTGAATTCAGACCCATCAGCAAAACAACAAAACAGTAGAAGGCTTTTGTCAAGACTTAAGACAGTGGGAATTCTTGCTCTTTTAGGCCTGTCAACAATTTTAAAGTCCATTGTCCAAGGTATGTTATGAAACTACATATGGGGTTGGTAGTGAGAAGTTTTATATAGTAATGTTTCTGCTCCTACTTTAGTGAATCAGCCCAGTAAGCAATAATAGAAATCCACAGAAGAATGCAATGTATTTGGCTGCCCTTGGAGAGTATCTGGAAGCTATACAGCTGCACATAATATAAATGCTGCAATCATGTAACACCTTGACTACAAGAGCTGCATTGAGTGCCAGTTTACTTCTGGATCCAAATCAAGGTGTTGGTTATCACTTTTAAACTCATTCATGGCATGGAACCAGATTGTTTGAGGATAGATCTCTCTGTTTCTTCAACCCATCCCATCTGGTCAGGCAGGGACAGTATGTTACAGAAGAATTTTGACTGGTGTGGTGTAGAAAGAAAGCTTTCTCTGCCATTGCATTCACTTTATGGAATATTTTGGCCCCTGAAGTGACCTTACTCTCTTGGCCTTCCAAAAGAATTTGAAGACCTGGATCTTCCAGCTGGTATGGGGATCAAAGAGCAGCATCCAATCCCGGAGGTAGTTCCATCCTCATGTTAACTTACCTTTTAACTTGCTTTTAATTCTGATTTTAATTGTTATTAAGGAATAGAATAGAATAGAATAGAATAGAATAGAATAGAATAGAATAGAATAGAATAGAATAGAATAGAATAGAATAGAAATTCTTTACTGGCCAAGTGTGATTGGATATACAAGGAATTTGCCTTTGGTGCATGAGCTCTCAGTGTCTATAAAAGATATAAGTGATAAATCATGATCATAGTCATCATAAATACATTCATCATGAATGTTGTTTTTATTTGTATATGTATAGTGTCAGCATTCCAAACAAACCCTCATTGAAATTCAGAACTCAGAGACAAAGTCCATCAAAGTAAGAGTTTATTAGAGAAGTCATGCCGGGGAAAACCCGAATCTGAAATCCCACGTTTCCCCCCATCCACACTAAAACTCACAGCCTGCCCCATTTAGTGACTCCCAAGTCACATTAACCAATCAACCTCCCTTCTCATCTGCCACCAAATTTCAGTCACTCCCTTCCAGGTGCCAGCAACTTGTCCTTGACCTCTGGCAAAGAATGTTGTTCTGGCTATGTTCCCTTCCCTTACTCTTCCATTCCCACAGCTTGCCCATCCCCCACTGTGGCAGCCCAGAATCTGAATCAAGATAGATACAGGGCTGACATATAGCCTTTTTTTATAACAATGGCAGACTTATGCACTGCTTTAACCTCTAACCACTATACTAATTGGTTTACAGAGTCAGCATATTGACCCCAACAATCTAGGTCCTCATTTTAGCAACCTCAGAGGGATGGAAACCTGAATCAACCTTGAACCGGTCAGAATAAATGCTGGCAGTGAGCAGTTAGCCTGCAATACTGCATTCTAACCATTGCACCACCATGGCTCATCCAGAGTCACTTGAGTGAGATGCATGGTATCTAAATTTGATAAATAAATGAATAAATATTTGTGGACTGATGTTACGAGGCGGAATGGTAATCAGGTGGCTGTGCATAGCTTATGCATTGGAATGTGTTGTTGCCATTCAGGTGTTGATCTGTTTTGATTTTATTCTTTGTAAATTCATTTTGAGCTAGTCAGTGTGAAAATACATGCAGAGAATGAATCAATGCTGTTTCTCCGTTTCCCCATGCATTTGTTTGGCCTCAAATAACCACATTAAGTGACCTTTGCTTGGTTCCAACAGGGCACCTTTTTACCATTCTTGTATCTGTATGATATCAGGCAAGAGAAAGGTAGAATCCACAGTGTTTCCCCCTGGCTGAACTAAAAATGGTGTTATGTTTTCCACTCTCCCTCTCACAGTTTTAGAGAAGGTAGAAATGACTTTGCAAGAAATGCCATAATAACACCAGCTCTGAACAGTTCTTTGAACCCTCCTCACCCCCTAGGGTTTGACATTATTTCTGTGCAAAGGCTTTGCAGAAAATGCACACTGTTTAATTAACACTGGAACACCTGCTTCCTAATATTCCACTTCAGTGCTATGGAACTTAATTAAAACTTATTAGATTCACAATGCATTTGTCCGTGTGTTGGTGTGCACGTGCACATTTATGTATAAAGAAGCATTGATTGCGAAGGCAAAGCGATTCGATAATGCTTTGGGGGTGAGTGGAGTCAGAATGTCTGGCTGTTAGATGATAGCAGCAGCATTTCAGATAGTAAACAGATGCTGGAATAATTCATCAATAGCCATAAAAAAAACCTACTTGCTGGGATCTGAAACCAATCTTTTAAAGCAGGAACAATTCAGTTAAGACTCCCCAGAAAAGAGAGAGAAATGAAAATAATAAATGATGACATTTAGTCCGAAGTAAAATAAAGTAAAATATCAGACAAATGAAGATCTGCATGCTTATAAATTTGCAGGTGGTTCCAAGAGAAGAGGAGGAAAAAATATAGCTTTCAAAATTTCTCAATCCTACATAGTTAAATGAAATGATTTATTTATTGTATTTATAATATGCTTAGGCCACCTGTGTTTTAACAATCTTTCCTAATTGATGTCTTCCAGATATGTTCATACACACCAGAACAACTAGACACAAGAACAGTTTTTCCCCGAACGCCATCACTCTGCTAAACAAATAATTCCCTCAACACTGTTCAACTATTACAAAGTCTCCACTACTATTACTGTTAATCTTCTCATCACTCCTTATCACCCATCCCCTCCCACTTGTGACTGTATGACTGTAACTTTGTCGCTTGTATCCTTACGATTTATATTGACTGTTTCCTAGTATGATTTGATTGCTTATTGTACCCTATGACTATTATTAAGTGTTGTACCTGATGATTCTTGACTCTTGACTCTTGACTCTTTTCTTTTATGTATACTGAGAGTATTTGCACCAAGACAAATTCCTTGTGTGTCCAATCACACCTGGCCAATAAAAGAATTCTAATTCTAATTCTAATTCAGCAACAGTCCACACTTCCCATCCCACAAATATCCAGCCAGTGACAGGAAAGGTACAATTATGACTCCAGCATTTGCTAACTACACATGGAGGCCTAGGACATAAATTGCAACTTCTAACAACTTAGCGCTCATCAGTGGGATAATAGACATAATAACAGTTGGGACTATAGATAGTTAGCACCCACCCCTCTCCTAAAAGAATGAAATATTTCGAGAAATTAAAAAGGCAGGATAAAATATTTCCTCTAGAAGAGAAATAAAAATCCTAAGAGAGACAGAAACTCAAGAGCTCCAGCACCCTGTCCCCAGCACATATTTGGTGCCCATTAAGAAAAACTGGGCCAGCCTATCTACAAGACAAAAGACTTCCAACTCCAGGGTGATGGGATTAAGACTTGACCTGCCAGGACATACTAGGATTAACAGATCTAGCAGCAGAGTTTACCACATGGCATAATCTCCTAAGGACATTGCATCAGACAAGCTTCAACCAAACCTGGGAGCTCAAACAACCTCAGCTATGACCTCTGCATAGTCCCATAGGAGTCTGATAGCAGCCAGTAGAATAAATGTTCTTGCACAGGAACAGGTAGCTCCAGTTCAAAGCCCAAAAGAAGGTATTTTAAAAAAAAAACCACTCTCAGCTCCATGTGGTCAGCTGCCCAGGACCATCCATGTGATTCTGCTTCATCATTAAACCATCTTTCCAATCAGCCTCCATGTCTCCAGTGTATTCCTGCCAGTTTGGAACTGAACCAGATGGATATTTCTTCCAGTAGGACCTTGGAGGTCTTCAAGTTCGCCCCACCCCCTTCTCAGGCAGGAAACCCTATACCACTTCAGACAAATGATTGTCGAATCTCTTCTGAAAAGCTTCCATTGTTGGAGCATCCACAACTTCTGGAGGCAAGTCGCTATATTAATTAATTGTTCTAACCATTAAGAAAGTTCTCCTTAGTTCTAGGTTGCCAGTGTTGTTCATTGTTTTCTTTGTGCATTTTTCTGCACGTCTGACTGCTTTTGCACACGGCTGGAATAGATGAAAGATTGTTTCAAGCAAAAGCTTTAGCAGGCCTCATTTTTAACATATACAAATTAGAACCTTTTTCAGTGTAGATTAGAGTCCTTCTCCTTCATGTTTCCCCCATTAATTCTCATTTGGAGCGAGAAGTGCTGACTCAGTATAAGACTGCAACCAATGGAAGCAGCTGATGATGGTGTTTTCTTTTTCTTTTTCTTTCCATTATGAACTGGAGAGAATGCCGTTCTCATCCATTTCTATTGAATGTTGAGACTGAATATGTATCGTACAGGCCTTGCCTTTGGGGAAGCTGTTTTAGCATGTTGTGTGTTCCTGTTGTAGCTGAATCCCTTCGTCTCCGACATAAATGGGATGTGCAAAATGAACAAGGCTTAGGTTGCCCTTCACAGTTTTTCACTGGCAAAATGGGAGGCCGCAGTGGCTCACATGGTAAGACACTGAGTCTGCACATTGCTGAGGTCAGCGGCTCGATTCCCATGATTGAATAAACTGCGTAGGCACAAAAAGGGAGCTTCCCCAAATTGCCTACCAGCATTCAGGCATCCCATGGGTAAAGATAACACCACCCCCAAAAAAATCCTTTCACAGAGGCAGCCAGCCACCTCAGTGATCTCTGACTAACACGTGCCATAAGCTTAAAAAAAAAAAAACTGGCAAAATATGATAGAGATTCAGCTGCTACCCATTGCCTGTTCCCCCTATTTCTTCTTCCTAGGCCTCCCCAAAAAGCACAAAGTCAATTCGGAGTCCCAGCAAAACCTTTTTATTACATTAATGTGAATTTATTTCATTCACAGTTGACCCACGGTTTGGCAAACAGTCTTGCAAAGGTATGCTATTTAGTTCAGATCTTATCAATCCTGGAGTGCTGCCGAGTAAATAGTTCCACGCTCAGTGCTGGCAGGGAAGGGATGGGTTATACAGACAAATCTCCACAAGGCTGGAATGAACGAACAAACAAGTGAGTTGTTTCCTGCAAAAGCCCCCTCCCCTTTTGCTTCTCTTTTAATCCTGGTGGGAGGTGGCATTCATCGTCCACCTGTGACCTTACTCCCACATCGACCCTGAGTTCTTAATTGTGCCTTCCTTTTGGCAGCTCTATGCATGCGTAGGCTGGGAACCGGTTCTAGAAGCTCCCTACCTCACTGCTGTCCCAGCCCGAAGACAGCTAATGACTGCCATCTCTGCCTCTTGATGCAGAGCCCTTGTCCTAGCCTTCCTCGGCCTCCAGGAATGGCCCGAGTTCCTCCCCAACCTCCTCACTACAGTCCAACTCTGCTGCCAGCTCCGCCAGCCGCCAGAGGGCCACAACACTATTATTTCAAGAGAAGTGGCTGAGACATCCTTATATTGATGAAAACAAATGTTTTTCAAACCTGGTAACTTTAAAGTGTGTGAATTTCATCTCCTAAAATTTTATAACCCTATAGTGTTCTGCTTTTGGGGCAGCTTTTGTGATAGTAGGTTAGGGGAGCAACAGGTTGGAAGGGGAACAAAGGGATGAAACCAAATTCTGGCAAGATGGAATGGTTCTGGATTTGGCATTCCTTGATCCATGGAGAATTGCTACCTATGATCTTGGATGGAGTTGCACTGCCCCAGACAGAACTGGTGCATAACCTGGGGGTTCTCATGGACTCACAATTCCTTCTCAAGAAGCAGATTGCAGTCAAGGCCAGGAGGCCTTTTGCCTAACTGTGTGTCAGTTACATTCTTTCTTGGACCAACAATCCTTGCTCAGAGTTACCCCATGCCTCAATCACCTCCAGTCTTGACTATTGCAATGCTTACTACATAAGATTGCCCTTGAGACATATGCAGGAACTTCAGTTGGTTCAAAAAGCAGTTGCCCTCAAGATTTGCACATGTGCCACCTCGCTTGCGGGAGCTTCATTGGCTGCCAATTTGCTTCCAGGTCTTATTCAAGACACTGATTGTCACATTCAAAGCTCTACATGGCTTGGAACCAGGTTATTTGAAAGACTATCTTTTCCCTGTCATATCTACCTGACCCGCCAGAGGTCCAACTAGGGAGCAATCGGTTCTTATAGCTACCCATCTCACAAAACTGACCCTGGGCAGCTGGACAACTGACATAAAACTAAAGCTCAGTTTAATAAATTTAATAATAATAATAATAATAATAATAATAATAATAATAATAATAATAATAATAATAATATAAATACACATTTCATTGGGAACTAGATAGAAATAAACACCTATAGGGAGTTATTCTCCCCTTTGGAGAAAAATGAAAAGATGTGGAAGCAGGTGCTCAGGATTACAACATAGTTAAGTGGGAGATCACCTTTATAAGAGATTTCTGAATATGCAACCAACCACTCCAGTCATATTAGGGGGATCTGAGAGATATACAGTATTATTTTCCATCTTTGTCGTACCATTTGACTTCTAAAGGCTGGTTTTGATTGGACCCAAAGATCCAAAATCCTGTCTTTCATTCTAACAACAGATTCCCTGCAATCCGTAGCCTTCCTGGTTTCTCTTCTTACTTTCTCTTAAACTCCTCTAACAATGTTATTCTCATCATTGAGACGGAATTGTGCCTTTCAGAAACTGGCAAAGAAACTGTTCTTCCTGTGAAGAAATCAATATCCATGTTCTCTCTCCAGAAACTTGGATAATGTTGGGAGGCCTTGGTTTTAAGCTAACAGTGCTGGAATGAACTCAAATAGCTAAGGAATTTTTGCTTTGTCTTGAAGGCATCACATCAAGACTGCCTTCAAAACAGACAGAAAAATAGCAGCCATTCTAAGAAACCCCAAAGATAAAATTGACCTGGAAAACCAAGGCATATATGAAGTCCCCTGCGCATCATGCCCTGCCACATACATTGGATAGACCAATAGAAGAATAAGTACCCGCCTGGATGAACACAAAAATGCAGTAAAAAAGCTGGAACACACTTCCTCACTAGTCCAATACATGAAAGCAACAGGTCATAGCATCGACTTCAATGGCACCAAAACCCTAGCCACTATAGAAAACCCCAGCTACAGAATTATCAGAGAAGCCATAGAGATTGAAAAAAGACCTGAAAGCATGAATAGAAGAGGTGACTCCATCAGACTGTCAATTATTTGGAAGCCTGCACTCACAAACAAAAAAATCTCCACACCACAAGCCAGGCAAACACCTGGGCACAAACAGATCCCCCTGATACCTCCAGCTCAAACACACCCCAACCAGGCACCCAGAGGAAACCTAGCTTCCTAATAAATGATAGCTGTCCAGGAGTGGGGAGGGAATTGGGATTTTGCAGTATCCTTCCCTGCCATGTTCCCCCAGGCCATGCCCACAGAACCGGTAGTTAAAAAAATTGAATCCCACCACTGGTACAGATGTACATTTATGTATCTATATAGCATATGTATATGTGTGTTATGTATGTGTTTGTGTAATTATATATTTTCTCTTGAGAGCAGGCAACAGAATTTATTTTTTAATATGGGAAAGTGTGCTCACAGTAAAAAAAAAAAAACTGACAATAAGTTATCTTACCTTAAATTCCTAAATGTTCCTGTTTTTTAGCTATCTTTTTCCCTTTGTTCAATTAAACCTTAAATGTTTCAGCTCTTCCCATACTGAACATAATCCAATCCCTTAATTTTTGTGGCTTCCTCCACCCACCCACCCACCCTTTTTTTTTACATCTTTGAACTTGGAGCTTGGCAAGAAATCTGAAATGTAGGTAATCCTTCATTCATTTGTACAGTTATTCCATCAAAGCATTTTTTATGACTTATGTAAATGACACGTGCTCCATTCAAATTTCGCTTAGCTATAAGCAGGCTGCTCCTCCTACTACTTCTTTTAATGAAAATGGGCAGATACAGCTACTGATGGTTCTTTTCTTATGCCAGTTCCAAAGTCTGAAATAACTTCATGAAACATGAAGAAACTTATGCAGACCTCTCTGAATCTTAGGTTTTTCCTACTGCTGAAATGAATGAATCTTGTACTTTCAATCCTCTCATTCAGGTTTCTCGAATCTCATACTTGGTTTCACAATTTGAAAAAAAAATAATGGATCCTTACTGTATTCGTATTAAAACACACCACTGACTTTTAATTTTTCCTGTCTATATTGACTGATTTTGGTAGATTCTATTAGCATATTTAGAGAGTGCTATATTGAATCTGCTTCTTATGAAGCTGTTAAAACAGATTAAGTCACTTTTTTCAATGTCGTTGTAACTTTGAACAGCTTTATCTGTCGGAAGAAAAGGAAAAACAAGTTAAATAGTCGTTGCGCTAATTCGCTACCACAATCCAGTTCAAACTCAGATATCATAATCTAAGCCTTCAGCCTGGCTTGTTGGATTCATTTCATTTTCTTCCGCATTCAGTAAATGGTAGCTTCTCTTCTAGTAAATAATTGTGGGAGTTAAATAAATTTACAACCAGTAGAGATTCTCAGTCATTCCAGGTCATGGTTTTCCCAAAAGTGCTTTTTTTCAGGAGGCAACTGGACTTTCTTGCTTTTTCTTTGAAGACATTTTGTTTCTTATCCAAGAAGCTTCTTCAGCTATGACAGGATAGTGAGGAATGGAAGGATCTATACACCTTGCAGACTTTTAGCTGTACAATTTGGGATGAACACTCTTTGAATGGTATGGGAGTAGGGATGGATTTCCAGAGGGGAAAAAATTGCAGACTACAGGAACCAGGAGCGCTACTCAGGTGACCCTGAGGACACAGATAAACCTCCAAGTGCCTCAACGACCCTCTAAAAGGATGCAAATGACCAGCTGTCTGCAAGGAATATAAACTTTTACAGACTTATAGCTATACAATGGATTTCCCCCAAAAAAATTCTTTCTAGCAAAAAGGGTGCCCAATTTTCAAAGTGATGAAAAAGAGAAAGAATTATTATTCACAGCTTGATAAATAGTCATAAAGTTTCTTATTAATTCCTGAGAAAGCCATTTTCTTTTCAATGTCTTTATTAAGGATTTCTATCAAAAAATTTGCCCTTTAAACAGCTTTCTTGCACTGAATTTATATTTTCAATGAGCTATATACAGTACTATAACACCAACTTCTATTCTTACTATGATCCAGAAGATATAAAATTTATTCATTTTTCTCTCGTGCCCAGCAATTCATATGTATTTCTTCTGAATGTTCAACTTGCATTTTTATGTCTTATTCATACAACTAATAGATAGATTCTTTGCCTTTCAAGATATATTCCTTTCCCCACACATAAATTTACACTCTTGGTTGGAAAACTGATAGGTTTATATCTTCATGTCTGCTTCTTTTTGAATGGCCACTCTTACATATTGACAAAATAAGGAGGACGTATGCCATAGAAAGAGGTTCTAAGAGGGGGGAAAATTACATAAAGAATACATTTATAAATAAATATTAAAAATAATATATAGAACTATCTTATTCTGTGTACACATTTGGTAATATCTAGCAAGGTGAGTTTGTTCCAGAACTTATTCCTAAATATTTTGGGACTCTAGAGATGGACCTTATCTGGACCAGCATCTCCCAAAAATCCATATGACTCAAAGTCTGTAGAGATTCTCAGTCATCCAGGTCATGGTTGTCCCAAAGGTGCTTTTTCAGGAGGCAACTGGACTTTCTTGTTTTTTTCTTTTGAAAGAAAAAAAAATGCAGACCACAGGAACCAGGTGACCCTGAGGACACAGATAAACCTCCAAGTGCTTCAACAACCCTCTAAAAGGATGCAAATGACCAGCTGTTTGCAAGGAATATAAATCCTTCCAATCCCCACTAACCTGTCAGAGCTGAAGAAGCTTCTTGGATGAGAAGCGAAACATCTTCAAAAGAAAAAAACAAAAAAGTCCAGTTGCCTCCTGAAAAAGCACTTTGGGGACAACCATATGATTTATATCCCCTATTGTATTTGCAGTCCTGGCTGTTTCAGCATGCCATACAGAAACCCTTGGGGACCAGGTCCCTGATGTGCGTTCAATAATCTTTTTAAAGCTGGTGTTGAGTGTCTAGTAATGTTACCTATTTGTTTGTTTCCAGTTAAATCACTATTTCATTTAATTGCAATTCAGGTAGCTTGTATCTTCAAGATAATAACAGATTAGCAGAGTTGGAAGGAACCTTGGAGGTCTTCTAGTCCAACTCTCTGCTGAGGCAGGAAACCCTGTATTTGTATTCCAGACAAATGGTTGTCCAATCTCTTCTTAAAAACTTCCATTGTTGGAGAATTCACAATTTCTGGAGGGAAGCCATTTCACTGATTAATTGTTCTCATTGTCAGGAAATTTCTCCTTAGATCTAGGTTGCTTCCTTGATTAGTTTCCATCCTTTGCTTCTTGTCCTGCCCTCAGGTGTTTTGGAGAATACCTTGACTCCCTCTCTTCTTTGTGGCAGCCCCTGAGATATTAGAACACTGCTATCATGTCTCCCCTAGTCCTTCTTTTCATTAAACTAGACATACCCAATTCCAGAAACTATTCTTTATATGTTTTAGCCTCCAGACCCCTGAATAATATAAAATAACATCATATCTTATCCAAATAATATATGCACATTCATAAATAAAATGAAAGTTAAATTCTCCTTCAAGCTTCTGTTATTTTCACTGATATTTCCAAGCATTTTCCTGGTGGTAGTATGGAGGTGCTTTGTCACTGCTTTCTTCTGGGATGGGCTTCTCTGGTTGACTCTTATCCAAGGACACCTTGCCTGATCTTCTTATCTTCAAAATCCAGGCAAAAAAGAGAACTGTGGATTATATGCTTCACTTTCTTTTATTTACCATTTAAAACCAATAGATTAAAGTTAAAACTGTGTTCTTTAAACTATGTCAACTTTTTAAAGTATTATTGTGTTAGCTTACACAATTACCACTAAATAAAAATCGATACTCAACAAGCTTTATATTGTTTTGATAAAAGAGCTACATTTTGACTTTAAAAAGCAAAGATAGTGTTCTCCAATCTCTTTCCTAAGAATCCTTCTTTGTTTATCATGGATAAAATTCATAGTAAATGTGGGGGAAATACCTTGCCTGGATTCTCATAATTTATCAAATGGGTTTCCCCACCCCACCAACCAACTTAAGCTGCTATTACTAAAAAGTCATTCACAAATCTTTTAGTCCAGGAAAGAGTAATCTGTGAGGTATCTTATTATAACAACCTATTACAGGGGTATCAAACTCGGTTTCATTGAGGGCCTCATCAGGGTTGTGTTTGACCTCGAGGGGCTGGAGTGGGTGTGGCCAGGGTGGGCCAGCTCAACGTCACTTGTGTTGGAGGCGCCTGTGGCAGCCCAAGCACTCTGCCAGCGAAAACGGGCTCCCAAGATCCATTTTTGGCTGTGACTGCTTCCTGCAACCCTCTGCCAGTGAAAACAGAGCTCATAAGGGTCGCACGTAGCCCTCCCAAGCTCAGTTTTTTCTGGCAGAGGCACCATGGGCCGGTCCTTCACTGTTTTCAGAGTGGCCACATAGGCCAGATCTAAGACCCCGCAGGCCGAATCTGGCTGGTAGGCCTTGATTTGACACCCCTGACCTATTGTATACAGGGCTATCACATCTGCTCTGCAAAAATCCAGATAGTATTAATGGCAACAAGGAGTTACAAGTTTTCTGTATCACTTTCCTAATCCAGACCTGGAGCCACAACCAACAAAATACTGTAGAAATGAATGCCATTAAAATAATGTATATTAGATATACTTACTAATTTTATAATGATGCAATCTAAATCAAACTGCTTCTACAAATGGAATATGGATGTACGCACTTCTAAAGATATAACTAAAAAGGCAACTATCAAGGTTGAACCTACATATGATATTATGTTTCTTTGGAAAAGCATGAAAAATTGAAGCAGGCCTTTTCACTAAATAATGTAGAACTGTATGTTATATAAGGATCCTTAAAAAGTTAGAAAATATCACAAAAACACATTGTGAATGATGCTGAAAACAAAGATATTGAAAAAGTAAGGAAGAATGATATATTCAATTTAAGATTGAATAAATGTATTAGAAGTACTACATACCTACAGTCTATCTAATCTGCCTGCCTGCCTGCCTGCCTGCCTGCCTGCTTGCCTGTCTGTCTATCTATCTATCTATCTATCTATCTATCTATCTATCTATCTATCTATCTATCTATCTATCTATCATCACTTATACATTCATTAAATCTCAAGTTACGGAGAACATAAGCAAACGTGAAAACATCATACCGTAAATTGAATTCAATAGTTGTTATTAGTTACTTATGAAAATAATTCATGCATGGCTGAATATGTCTTTGTCTTACTAATAAGTCTTGAATAATACAACATATAATAAATTATATAAAATAGCAGTACTGACTAATGCTGCTGAACTAACTAATTCAGTAATATGTACTGAATTCTTATAAAAGATTAATGTCGATATAACCATGTCTTTTAAAAGACCAAGCCGGGCCCTTCTATGGATGTTTCTTATACCCACCATTCAAGAAATACATATCATGTGCAGCAAGCTGACTTAAGAGTTTAATGCGGGGGGGGGAAAAACAGGTTAAATTGGCAGTGAAGTTGTAGTCTAAAATACATGGAGATCAACAGGGTGAAAGTGGATGGAATTTTGATGGGCAGCTTGATGGGAAGAAATGCAGAGAAAGGAATGGAAAGATGTAAGATAATCGGGCATTTTGCCAGCTGTATTTTCATGCCTTCAGATATTCTGTATTAAGTATATATTTTCCTGCATGAGCATCACAGAGGAAACTTCTTTGTATTGGGTCCCTCTCCTGATGGTTCATTACAAAACTGTTTGATATGCATCCCTTCCCTTTGCATTCACCATAAAGATTCCACTTCAGAAAGAATCAAAATAGTTGTACCTTTTGCTAATCAGCTTGGTTTCATTATACAGACTGTAGCTGTTAGCCAGCCCTGCATAGAATTGATTGGTCACTTCAATCAAAACTTATTAATATTTAAAGTGGCACCATTCCATTCATAAAACCAAGGCATAAAGTGTTTGTTTACTCTGTACTAATTATTGCAGTCAACCCAAGCAGACTCAGGAATCTACATTATTTATTAAATATCCAAAAATGAACTCGCTACTGGAAATGTTCTTTGTTTGCTGGGAAGAGATTCACAGAATGGAATTATTTTTACCCTTCTTAAGGTTTATGAAGAGATCAAGAGAGAAATGGAGTGAGACCAGATCACACAAGCAATCAGATCCCTAAACATGGTTTGGCAACTTATTGGGAACTTCCTCTGAAATTTCTTAAAATAATCAAAGAAACAAAACTTCGGTTTCCATTCAAATTACACTACTCTGGATGGAAACATCAGAAAGTCTCTAGCAACATACCTTTCACAATTAATAGGCAATAACATAATTGATTGAATGACTGCATATCTGAGATATAAATACAAATCAGACAATATAAACCATGATATATGTTAGATATATTGGATTCAACATTCCCATCTATCCCAATCAATTTATTGGAAAGATTCTAGTTTGAGGAAGGCTGGTTTTTTCTAATGGGTCAGTGTAAACCCCTAACCTATCACATTCCCCATCCTTCTATCACAACACAACCTCCTCCATTCAATCACAGTGGTTTCCATTTAATTTCAACTATGTTGTCACTTACTGTAATATACAAATCTGGCATAGATGTTGCGGGAAAATAGCAATAAACTGGTAAATATGATAAGATCAAAACATATGTTTATTTGTTCATATATTTTCTTTTTTCCTCCAGGAGTTTAAGTGGTGTAAATTACTGTACTTTCAGCTTTTTCCCACAACAATTTTGTTATGAGAGATAGTGGTGTCTGATCCAATTTTGTTTTGTAAGCTTCCCTTGGGAAAACACAATTTCAGCTTGCATTTTCTCAGTTCTAGTTCAATACTTTATTCATGGCATTACCCAACGGGTCTTGAGGTTACATTTGAACTCTTGATTATAGCAAAGTAGTAATTTTTTGTGCCATAGGTATTTCCCCCTTCTCATTTAATTTTTATTTATTACTAGACTTTTCAACTGTGTTTCATTATTAAATCCCCAAATGCAGAACAATTAAAAACAATTTACAACTTAAAAACAATTAGAGCAATAGTGCATTTAAAGAAAAGTCTAAATATCCTGGGCCTAAAACTGTAAACAATGCAATATAATACAATAATTACAAACCAAATCAAAAGGCACAGAAATAGAAATGTAGCAATCTGGAAAAGAAACAATCGATTAAACTCTAAAAAGTTTTGTTTCACTTCTTGTGGTCCATACTGAACCCCCTTGTAGGTCAAATTGTTTCAGGAAACTGCTGACATTTTCTAAAAACAAGATATCCCTGCGATTCCAGATTGACAAATTTTGTATATCCCTATAGAACACCAGTTGAGTTGAATTTGATCTTAATATATCTTATTCCCTAAACAGGGAGGAATAAATCACACCTCAAGCACAAAAAATAGTCTTACTCAAATGATTGTGGAATGTATTAGGCATGGTTGATAGAAATAAATACAGAAGAAATATAAGTACAGCCACTTGTCCTCCATTCCCACACTCTGAGTGCTCACCAACTATGAAAGCTACCTTAAGCAATTTTTTATTAAGCCAAAATCAAGAATACAGGGCATAGTCTCAAACGGACAGGAGGAAAGTTCAAAAGTAATGTTACTTCACAGAAAGAATAGTGGAAGGTTGGGATCAACTTCTAGCAGACGTAATGAGTCAATCATCAGTAACTGAATTTAAACATGCTTGGGATAAACACATGGACATCATCTGACAGAAATGTAAAAAATAAAATAAAAATTATTAACAATAATAAATACATGCATTAAAAAGAAAACAAGAATAAAAATCTCAAAGGTTAGATTCAATGGACTACTAAGGTTTTTTTTTCCTGTCATCAGTTTTCTATAGCAATAGTAATAGTGCTTAGACTTATATACCGCTTCCTAGTGCTTTGCAGCCCTCTCTAAGATTAGAGCCAGCTTATTGCATTTATTTTCCCAACAGCATGTTAGGGATAGGCTCAGCAGAAATCACAGACCACAGAAACAATCTGTGACAGATATCATTTTTTCTGGGACTTAAAGAGTTATAGCAATAGCCCTTAAATCATATACCATTCCATAGTGCTTTACAGAACTCTTTGAGTGGTTTACAGTGTGAGCATATTGTCCCCAGCAATCTGGCTCCTCATTTTACCAATCTTGGAATGATGGAAAGTTGAGTCACCTTGAGCCAATCAGGATCGAACTTCTAGCTATGGGAAAAATTAGCCTGCAATACATCATTCTAACCACCGTATCACCATGACTCTTTCTATGTTTTCCCAGTTCTGCACATTATAACTACATAATTGCCAGCATATGACTTTCATGAGGAATACATTGCTATCTGTACCATCACCTTGTACTTCAATGAAGAAATCTGCCAACTTGGTATGTTCACAAATCAAGTGAGAATATGTTCTACAATTGATGAAAATGAGAACATGGAACGTCAAGATTTTCTTCCTTCTGTCCATTTTTCTAGTCAATTTTGACCAATTCAATTTCAATACTTAAACATCAGCTGTAATACAAACAAAACAAAAAAAGGTGGTAGGATAAAAATATTTATGTCTCACATTTCAACTCTCTTTTAACAATGCTGGCTGTGAATTTTACATCTGTATTCCCACTTGCAGAAGTCAGCTCCCCCACAATTTGACTATAAATGGGATTACTCAGGAAACAAGTGCCATCAGGTTTAAAGGGATTTATTTATTTTTCCACATGCTTCAAAAGTATGCAAGAAAAGATATATATTTCAAAATTTAGAGAATTGTTAATATAACTGCCCCATACTAATGCTTACCATCTGAACAGGGCTTTCAAATGCTTCCCAGGTAATTAGGTTGCTATAAATTCACCAATCATCCTGAAATACAAGTCATTCTTATTATATCTCCATACTGGAATTGAAGGTAAAAATATTGAAGCTAAAACTATGTATTTCTTCTCAGTTCACCAAGGTGGACAGAAATTGCCAGTAGATCATTAAACAATTTCCAGTATTCTAGCAAATGTTACTGGCTATAGTTCTCTAACAGTAATAAAAATTAGATAAATCCCTACTTTACAGAAAATTCAGATGCAGTCATGGACTCTTTCCAATATGTAAGTGGCTCTCTATCTTAGAACCATTTGCAATCATTTTTCCCCCTTATTTCCCTTATTTGCATTCACCATTTGTAAGCTGAACAAACTGAGGGATATCAAAGTATAAGGGAAGGGAAGGCAAGAATTGCACAACCTTGAGGACTTGTCAGTTTCTCACACATGAGAAATCTGAGGCTTCCTGATTCATATTCGCAAAATTATTTGCAAAATTGCATGCAAAATCTATAAAGGAAGTCCTTGACTTATGAGCACAGTTGAGCCCCAAATTTCTGTTGCTAAGTAAGATAGTTGTTAAGTGAATTTAGTCCCATTTTATGACCTTTTTACCACCACTGTGAAGTGACTCACTTCGGTTGTTAAGTTAGTGACACGGTTGTTAAATGAATCTGGCTTCCCTTTTGATTGTGCTTGTCAGAAGATGGTACAAGGTGATCACATGACCCTAGGATACTGCAACTTTCATAAATATGAATCAGTTGTCAAGCATCTGAATTTTGATCATGTGACCATGGAGACACTACAATGGTTATGAAAAAATGGGAAAAAACAATCATAAGACATTTTTTTCATTGCTGTTGTAACTTTGAACAGTCACTAAAAGAATAGCATAGCATAACATAGCGTGAAGTACGGTAGAGTAGAGTAGTGTAGAGTAGTATAGAGTAGAGTAGGGTAGGGTAGGGTAGGGTAGAATAGAATAGAATAGAATAGAATAGAATAGAATATAATAGAATAGAATAAAGCTGGAAGGGTCCTTAGAGGTCTTCTAGTCCAGCCCCCTGCTCAAGCAGGAGAACCTATACCATTTAAGATAAGTAACTGTAGACTCTTCTTAAAAACATGTAGTGATGGTGTGCCCATGATTTCTGAAGGCAAGCTGTTCCACTGATTGTCTTCATTGTTTGTTTATTAAGTTTTTCCTTAATTTCAGGTTGCTTCTCTCTTTGATTAGTTTCCAATTATTGTCCCTGCCCTCTTGTTATCTGTAGAATAATTTGACCCCCTCTTCTTTGTGGCAGCCCCCCAAATACTGAAATACTGCTATCATGTCACCCTAATTCTTCTTTTCTCTAGACTAGCCATACCCAGTTTCTGCAGCCATTCTTCATATGTTTTAGTCTCCAGACCTTTGATCATTTTAGTTGCTTTTCTCTGATTTTTTTCCAAACAACATCTTCTTTATAGTATAGTGACCAAAATTGGTTGCAGTATTCCAGATGTGGTCTTACTAGGGTTTTGTAAAGCAGTACTAATACTTCATGTGATCTTGATTCTATGTCTCCGTTTATACAATCCAAGATTGTGTTAGCTTTTTTGGCGGCGGCTGCACACTGCTGGCTCATATGGTTGCAAGTCAAGGACCACCTATACTTTTTTGTTGAGTCAGATCAAAAAGAAATGCTTTAGAAATTTCTTTCAGAAAGGAAGAAAAATGCAATCATTCTCACAGCTGGTGTAGGATGCTTGCGCACTAATCCACTTAGGAGATAGCCAATAATCTTGTTTGGTCTTGGTTTTTTTTCCCAGTGTGCACTCGTTTTTTTCATGTCTCCCAAGTAACAATTAAATCCCAACACTGAGTTATTAAAAGTGACTTTTTCCATTATTTTCCCCCTAGATATTGGGCAGCCAGGGAGATTTCAGAGTGATGGAAAGATAGGGAGTTGGAAATAACAACGGCAATTATACCTTTTGCAATTTTCCAAAAAAAAAAAAAAAAAATGCTGAATCATTCCCTTCTTTGGAGCTGTAGAAGTTTGTCTACAGCCAAATCCAGTTTGAACTTCTTAAATTACTGACTGTCTTCAAGTGTAGTAGAGGATCTTATCCCATTTAGTGAAAATCAAGTTCAGTAGTGTATAAAATTGCCATCCACCCTTCTCCTAGAAGAATGAAATGTTTTAAGAAATATTAAAAAGGCAGAATATTATATTTCCCTAAAGAAGGAACAGAGAAACATGCTCTTGGAGACAGAAAGCAGCCCCCCCTCCTTTCTTAATACCCCTCAGCAGATGTCACCACTTAAGAAATAAAGAGCTTATTGAAAGAATTCCCTGGTAGGATTAGCTCTCAGCCACAGTAGCAATTGCCTAATGCCCCTTCATTGCATCAGCAGTCCAAACTTCAACCAAACTTCGCTCAGACAAACATAAACCCTACATGGCTCCATGGGAGTCTGACAACAGCCAATATAATACATGTTCTTGCATAGGAACAGGAAGCTCAAGTGCAAAGCTCAAGAGAAGGTATAAAAACCCCTCACTCTCAACTCTATGTGATCAGCTGCACCAGAACCATGTGCTTGGTGATTCTGCTTCATCATTAAACCATCTTTCCAATCAGCCTCCATGTTTCCAGTATCTTTCTCCTGCTTGGAACTGAACCAGATGGATATTTCTCCCAACAATAGCTTTTTGTGTGTGTCTGTCTGAGAATGCATGCGTCCATGTGTGCACAGGAATGGAAGAAGGTGTCTTATGAGAAGAAACTATTCCTTCATTTTATTCATCCAGTTCATTTTGCTTAGTAGTGGAATATGCTATTTAACCATGCTTTTTTAGTGTGATGTGCAATCTGGATTTTATTATTTATTTACTTCAATTTATATGCTGCTCTAATTATAGCAAACCTGATGAAGTTTTGCATGAAAACATTCATAAGCAGGATGCTGCATTTAAGACTCTACTCGTTGCTTTCCATCTGTTCTGCTTTTAAATTTGCTCAATTCATTGCATTTCTACAGATGCTGAGACTGTTTTTATTCCCTTTGGGATCTTCATTCTTTCTTTCTTTTTCTCCCTCCCACCCAAAATAATATTGCATTTATACTTAATATTATTGTACGAACTGCAACCTCAAACATGCTGACCTTTCCATGTGCTTCTATTTTGCTATGTAATAGTGCTGTTTTACACCCTGCCGCCCAAAAAGTAAAGGGAATGAAGTTTCTAAAATGAACAAATTCTTTAAATACTGCAGTATAAATGGCATCACAGCAGAAATTCTAAATATTAGAAGATATTTCCAAGAAATACTCTGAGTCATACCACCCATACTGAGTGCTCCAAGCCCAGAACCAAAAATCTTCATTCCTCAAGAATGTTCTGAGCACAGGATAAAATACAAAGTGCTTCACTTTTAAAATCACTGTAGCCATCAGTGAAACAAACATATGCAGATACAAGCACATTGTTTTCCTTTTTCTGGCTAAGCTGTGGATTTTTCTACAAGAATTAAAAACAAACCTTTGTGTCATTTTTTAAAAGTGCATATAGCAATCACCACGGACTGAATCAGCAAAATGTTATAGTCCTGGAGTAAAAATAATAGGAGTAAGAACTTGTTTCAAATCCACAAATCTCCCGACACCACTGGACTTCTCTGTTTGACTTGTCTACAAGTTCATACCTTGGCTAAATAATGTTTGTACTGCAGACAAGTAGACCAGACACTCAAAATAATGCTCCATGCTTGGGGTTTTGTATGTGAGGCACAACATGTTGACAAGACTTTTTCTATAGTGAAATTGTGTAATCCATTATATATATTAAACTGAGCACTTCTGATATCGCTGCATGACTAAGTTTCTGGACATAGCAAAGACCACTATTTTTCTTCTTAAATCACCAATTTTATCCTGCAGAAGGAGAGTGATAGCTAAAATGTTCCAGAAAACATAACACCAATATTCTTACTGGCTATACACAATTAAGTATAATTCAAGTATATGTTGCTCAGCAAAGTGTAACTCAGCTAAGTTGAATGAACCTGCAGGGAATTTGCTCATTGTATTTAGTTTTCAGCTACATAAAACAGCAGAAATTGGTTCATTTCTTTGCTTTGATTCCTATGGATTGCTGATTGGGAGAAATATATGTTAATGATCTGTTTGGCTTTGTTTATTTACTTTGCTCTGTTGTATTGGTACCCAAGCTGTGGGTAGAGCTGTCAGGGGGAATTAACAAAAGTAAAATAAAAACACATGAAATGCATAACTTAAAGCAGATTTAAAATATTGCACAAAGTGAAAAATATATAAAAGGCAATACCCACCCACTAAATTATACAGCGAAGGCCTTCATGAATGAACACAAGTTTGCCAGTTAGAAAACAGAAACAAGTAGCTGGGCTGAGCTGTTTCAGATTTGAATTCCAAAAGTCTGGAACAGACAACTAAGAAAGTTTGATCACAGAGACACATCACAGCTGCTGGATACAAGTTGGTAAGCTTACATCCTGAAAAAAAAAAATGTTTCCAAACTCAAGAAGATATTATAGCTAAAGGTTTTGAAGCTTCTACATTGGTGCAACGCCACAGTTGCAAGAAATTTTGGACTGGCAGGACATCCTGATAAACAAACGTCTCCAATTTGGGAGTGAAATGTCATTCATGGAACAAGAAGAGCCAGAGGACTTGGTCTAAAGAACTGGCTTACAATGATAGCACTTTACCTTAAAAGATTTGTGAACTGAAGCCCTGGAAGTGCTGTCTAAATAAGAAGTTCCTTGTCATAAGCCAGATTCACTGCCCAACTAAGGAGAAATCACACCATTTATTTCAATAAAATTGATCTTGGGTGATATGAGCACCAAATTTTTGCTATCTGGAATAAGGTTTCTACTGTTTGCTATCAATGCCCTAATACAGGTAGGCCTTGATTTATGACCATTTGTTTAATAATGATTCAAAACTATGACAGTTTTGGAAAAACATCTGTTATGACTCATTCTCAAAGTTACATGGTAGCTTGATCACAGTTTGAGAACTTGGCAGCAGCTCGCATTTATGACCTTACAGTCATGTGATCTTGTTTTGTGACATCCCAGTTGTCTTTCAACAAGAAAAGCCAACTGGGAAAGCCAGAGTTGCTTAATAACCATGTGTTTTGCTTAGTGACTATGTGATTTGCGTCACAATCACAGTAAAAATGGTCAAAAAATTGAGTTTGGTTGTGTGATGACTCACTTAATAACCACATCACTTAGTGACCAAAATTCTTGTTTCAGTTGTGGTTGTAAATTGAGGAATGCCTGTAATTACTAATCAATCTCACTTGTACATCACACTGCTGTACAGGAAAGGTGGTTCATTCCTTTGTAAGAAAAGAGGGAGGAAGATGGACAGTTAAGAAGTTTGAAATATAAATATATAAGAAATGGGACCTTTGGAAAAAAAATACACTTGTTGGGAAAAGATACAAAGATTGTACCAATAGCACTTAGACTTATATACCACTTTACAGTGCTTTACAGTGCTTTACAGCCCTCTCTAAACAGAGTCAGTCTATTGCCCCCAACAATTGGGGTCTTCATTTTACTGACATCAGAAGGATGGAAGGCTGAGTCAACCTTGAGCCTGGTGAGAATCGAACTGCCAAATAGCAGGCAGCCAGCAGTCAACATAAGTAACCTGCAGTACTGCATTTAACCACTGTGTGACCTGACTAAATCAATTTAGTAACTGATTACTAAATCATTTACAAAAGGACTGAAGTATAATCAGGTTCAAATTTCTTTTAATACAAGGAAGGAAAGTGGGCACTGACATATAACAAGGTTATATGCAGAAATAATCCAGGCTTGTTAGTAAAACCCAGGCATATCAGTGAAGACTTGCTCATATTCATAAACAAAGCAATCATCATCCAGGCATGTAAGTAAAAACTTGCTCATATTATTTATATATCAATAAATAAAGATTTTCATTTGTAAACAAAGCAGTCTCACAATTGTACTGGAGATCTTCCAATATCATATCATATCATACACACACACACACACACACACACACACTGCAGGCTACTTCTGCTGCAGCCAGCTGCCTTTAATTTGGCAGATCGAATCTCACCAGGCTCAATTTGAGGTTGACTCAGCCTTCCAGCCTTCCGAGGTGGGTAAAATGAGGACCCAAACTGTTGCGGGCAATATGCTGACTCTGTAATCCACTTCGAGTGGGCTATAAAGCATTAGAAAACAGTATATAAGTCTAAGTGCTATTGCTGTAAGTAGAAGCCTTAAAACTGCATTCATTTTGGTGCATATATTTGTGAGGTCCCTGTAGATCTAAAATTCACCCATGTAACTAGATCACAGAGGCAGAGAGGCATGCAAGGATCATTCTGAATTTCTTATGACTGTTGTCTGAGTCAAAGATCAAGAAGGTGAAACCTTCCATTCTCAGTCAAATGGCAAAAGGACTGTAATGGGATGGAACCACATGTGCTTTGCCTGAAGCAGATATAAGGTTCAGGTTCTGAAAAATCAATGAAAAAAATAAAAATAGAAGACAATAAAGGGAACATCGCTTCCTGAGATTCTGGAAAGTTTTTCCCAGTCGGAGTTTCTAGGTTCTCAGTCTAAAATGTCCATAATCTTATTTATTAAAGCAATTCCCATTCCTCTCTCCGAAATCTTTCCCATCTTGGATTTTAAATTAAGGGCTCGTGCACTTCTTCTTTACTTCTCTGAAGGTCAGAACAAGAATATGGCTGATTGGTTGGTTATTGTTATGTTTAAGTAAAATGTGAACGTTGTTTATAATTGTAAGTATGCTAATATACCATAATCAATAGGATTACAAATAACTAATATGATTATAAATATGGTTAGAATAATTATGTTGTACTATTACAATTGCTATCAGTATATATGTTACTATTTCTTTTGTTTCTTTTCTTTTGTAAAATGATATACCCAGACAATACACCATATTCAAAATACTTATATATAAATTAAAAAAAACTTGACTTATAAAAAAAAAGAGTATGGCTGACTACCAAACATCAGAGACATTGGAAGGTGATTCTTCGGGATCTTAGTGTCACATAACACATATTAAATATATTGGAAACTTTACATCCCAGCCAGGTCGCCTGTCTCTGAATTAATTGATGATTAGCAATCAGGATGTGTAAATCATGTACAAGTAATCCTCAACTTACAACGACACTTGGGGTCAGGATTTCTGTCGCTAAGCAAAGTGGTTCTTAAGTTGGTTTGCAATCTTTTTGAACTCTTAAGTAAATCACATCAGCTGTTAAGCAAATCAGACAGTTGTTAAGTGAACCCAGCTTCCTCCCACTGATTTTCCTTGCCAGAAACTGGCTAGGGGCATTGCAACCATCATAAAGATATGTCAGTTGTTCCAATTTTGACCTAGATGCATCTCTTTTGCTGTAACAGCCATAAGTATGAGGACCATTGTAAGTTTGAAAAGGGACTTACAAATTGGCATTGTAAGTGGTGCAGTGGCACAGCAGCTTAATGATACTGGGTTTGTTGGCAAGAAATAGTTAAAACTTGGGCACCATGTGGCAGACTGAGCTCCTGTCATTTACCTTAATCTCCTGCCACTGAGCAGTTTGAAAGCATGTGAAAATGCAAGTAGATAAATAGGTACCAGCCCTGTGGGAAAAGCTAGCACCATTCCATATGGAAGGAGGAGCCGGCGCTGGACTTGCCTGGATGTAAAGTGAGGCCAACACAAGAAAGCCACAGATAGTCTGACATGCCCTGAAAACTATTAGCCAACCGATACAAAGTTAGTTTGCTCCCTGTGTTGTGCCGTGGATAACATGCATGCCCAAACAAAATGAACTAGCAATCTTAGGCTTCCAAAACTACGCTGGTAAAAAGCATTGTAGGTATGGATATGTATACCAGGTGCTAAACAAAAGTGGCATTGTAACCACAAATAGTCATTAAGCAAATGGCTGGAAGGCGAGGTCTATTTGTTTGTCCCTGTCAAATTCATTGTTGTCAGATATAAGAGGTAAATAATAATCAGTTTGGGGCTGAGTTTACCATCATGACATTCAGATGAAAAAGTTCCAAACCTTTAACTCAAACTGTATTCAGCAGGAAACCAATTTTTGTTCCCAATGACTGTTAGAGTGGCACAAATGAAGGACTTAAGCAAACAAGTAATTAGGGAATTGTTCTATTGCTAGACAAATGTGCCCATCTAACCCCCCCCCCCTCAAAATCTACATATCAAAGCTATCATAAGAAAACAGGCATTCATTGTCGGAAAATAAATATAAAATAAATAATCTGTGTCCCTACGCAGGCATATATTACTGATTATTTCATCTATTCCCTGTATGGTACATAATTTTCCCATTTTCTGTGCTGCACTTCTGCAACAATGAAATCAATATTGGAGTGGGAAGAAGATAACTGAAGATTATTATAAAAACCAGAATCAATTCAGTTGATATATCTGTAATCTTAGTTGTGGGGCTAGAAAATGAAAATAAAGGCCAAGCTAAATGCTGAACAGGGAGGAAATTCAAGAATAGAAAGGGGGAAAAGTGCAATAACGTCAAAATCTCATTAAAAACCAATAAACAGAGAAACAAATTTCCTTTTGTTTTGTTTAGCCTTATAGTAAATTCTTCTTTTCATCCTGTTTCCTCTCACATCCAACAACTGAAATACTGTTGTTTTGCATGCTATGGATATTGGGTTATTTGTCTATCTTAGCAAATTGTCTAGAGAACACCGGGAAGTTTGTAAAGGCAATATATAAATATTTTAAATAAATAAATGTAAGGTCATGATCAAGAGTAAATTATTCCTATTGTCTATGTGGAGGTGATTCTTTTCTTCCTGCTTTTGTAACTGCCTTGATAACTTTGCTTATTCTAATTTCCAACTTCTTTCCATTCAGTTCAGTGGAGATTTACACCGCTGTTAAGATTTCATACACAGTCTTGTGCTCAGTTCAGCAGATTACAGTCAAGGGCAACGAACAGCTGCAAGAGATTCAGAACGAAATTGCAAAAGATGTTTCAAAGGTGCTTTTTTCAAAAGGCAACTCTGGGCTGTTGTTTTTTTCCTGAGGAAGAAAAAGACATTTCACTTCTCATGAAAGAAGCTTCATCAGTTCTGACAGGATGGGGGACGGTTTGGAAGTAGAGTTCTTCTGACCAGTTCTGGAGAACCGGTAGCGGAAATTTTGAGTAGTTCGGAGAACCGGTAGCCAAAATTTTGAGTAGTTCAGAGAACCGGCAAATACCACCTCTGACTGGCCCCACCCCCATCTATTCTCTGCCTCCCATTGAGTCCCATTCTTTTGTTGCCCTGCACAGGAGAATGGAGCTGGAAAGCAGGTTAGTGGGGTGGGGAGGGAATGGGGATTTTGCAGTAACCTTCCCTGCCATGCCCACCAAGCCATGCCCACCAAGCCACACCACGCCCACAGAGCTGTTAGTAAAAAAAATTCGAATCCCACTACTGGTTGGAAGGATCACATTTCTTTGCAGTCGTCTGGTTGTTAGCACTCTCCCTGAGCGCTCTTAAGACCACTTGGGGGTTTAATCAGTGCCCTCAGTATCACCTGTATCAGAGTGCAAATGGTGGGAGGGAATCTTCTTTGAACTGCTGGAAGGGAAAAATAAACAATCTAGTTGTCTTTTGAATTAAGACAACCATGACCTGGATGACTGAGAATCTCCACATATATTGCAAAATATGGTCAAAAAAAGATTTCAAGGAGGCCTCAGGTAGAAACTGGGGGGTGCTTAGATTTGAGGAAAAGTGATAATATCCAATATTTGCACATTCTTCTGTAGGTTGTGTATGCCAACAACGATTTGTTGTTGTCTGAGATTTATGGCTATATTTCACAACAATGCTGAAGAAGATGAGGATGAAAGCTGGTGGATGCCATGGCATTGTGTTTGATTTTTTTCATCCTAAATGAAGAATAATTGGACAGCGCTAAATATTTAGAAAGTTAGCATAATATTTTTAAAAATGCACTGGGCATCCTATTGATCTAGAAACTAGGTTGCTCAATGATGTCTCTTAAGTAAACTAAACCAGGTGCGTCTCTTTTGCCAAGCCTTTCATTGTCAAACAAAGTTTACACTGGTTCAACTTTATGTCTCTGAATATATATATATTTTTTTGCATTCTACACATTATGGATCTTCACCTCACTTGAGCTTGTGCAGGAGAAAAGTGAGATATAAATCAAGCAAATAAAGAAATAAACCAAAGCTCATCAGTGCAATGAATACTGAGATTCATTGGCACACGGCTGAATCTTCCTTCTCTGGTGATTAAATTTTCCTTTTCAAAGCAGAAAATCAGAAGAGATGCTCTTATTGGTCAATGGGCACCCTGCTTTGGGAGATATACATTTCACAAAGATTTATTGGCCACATAGGGATCATGGAAATCGAGTGACGCAGTGGCCAAGAGTTGGAGCTCTTGCCTCACAATCAGGAAGCTCTTGAGTTCGATCCTATGTAAAGGCAGATATTTCTCTCTCTGGGCACACTGAGAATATATCTGCTGAACAAAACTCTGCATTGGTGACAGGAAGGGCATCTGGCCATTAAAACACTCTACTAGCTCTATTCACTAGCCCAGACTCCACCCTGCAAGGGATTAAGGGGTCGTTAAAAGAAGATGATGATAGTGATCGTGGAAATAGTTGTAGGCTACCAAGAGTTTCCATTTATTCTCCCCTTCATTAAGCCTTTCAAAAAAACCAAAAAGATTGGGTTAAGGGGTCCTTGGTGCCCTCTGCGCTTGGATGCTTTCTTGCAGGCATTTCATGTATTTCGTTGTATGAATACTGTGTATTTACGTACAATGACAATAAAGAATTCAATTCAATTCAGTTACCAAACTAGGTAACATCATCACTGCTAGTAAAGGAATGCGGTATACTCTCAATTTTGCCCTGTCCATTTTGTTGGGGGTGGTCTTAGAGGGTTTTTGTTGGATTGTTTACTCTTAGCTTGTTTGGCAGTTCCTTGTTTGAGCTATTGTTTACTTCTTCATAGTTGGTTAGGCTGACTTCTTTCATCCATGTTAAACGGGTGGGATATGACAGGGTTAACTACTGGTTCGGGATTTACGAGCTTCCCTGCAAGATCGGAGCCACGCACCTGTAAATCATCATCAGCAAGCTGGGTGCAGAGAAGCATCCTTTGAAACAGCCCTCTTTTCCTGCTTTTTTTTTTAACTGCAGCTATGCCTTGGCAGCTGAAGTTGAAAAATCAGGAAATAAAGATCAGGTAAGAGCCTGGGTTGGAGGGGTGGGTGGGCAAAAACATCAGCAGACATAGAACCGGTTCTATATCTGCTGCTCTTCAGAGCTACTGGTTCTGCAGAGGTGGACAGAACCGGTAGAAACCCACCCCTGATGTTAAATAATTTCTCCTGGTTTCAAGAGGAAAAAAAAAACATCCCCTTGGGTTAGATTTTGCTTGCAGGAGTATTATTGCATGCTTGTATTTATTTTCCCAACAGCCTATAATCCACATATAGTTTGTGACAGATATCATTTCTCTGTGACTTAAGAGTTATAGCAATAGCACTTAGACTTATAAACCTCTTCACAGTGCTTTACAGCCCTCTCTAAATGGTTCACAGAATCAGCATTTTGCTCCCAACAATCTGGGTCCTCATTTTACCCACCTCGGAAGGATGGAAGGTGGAGTTAACCTTGAGCCAGTGAGAGTCAAACTGCTGAACTGCTGAACTGCCGACAGTCAGTAGTCAGCAGAAGTAGCCTGCAGGACTGCATTATAACCACTGTGCCACCACAGTTCATAATAAAAGTAACAGCACTTAGACTTATCTACCACACCATAGTATTTTACAGTGAGTGGTTTACAGTGTCAACATATTGCCCCCAACAATCTGGATCCTGATTTTACTGATCTCAGAAGCCTGAGTCAAACACCTGGCTGTGGGCAGAGTTATCTTGCCATGTCCAACCACAGTGCCACTAGGGCTCATATGCTACTATTATCAAGAACCAGCTATAGCCAAGTTCCTCTTGGAACACTAGGTCTGTGTTCTCCAATGCACTACAAAATAATCACTTCTCCAACACAGTCCATCTGGGATTACCAAGCTATAGAACTGCTTTCAAACTGCCTAAGGTCCTCCAGTGGAAATCCTTGTGATTTGCTTTTCCACTGCACATTAAATCATCGATTACACTTTCCAAACAGGATTTGGTCTCTTTTCAGAAGTTCTCTAAAATGTAAAAGGCTACTAATAGAATGCATATCAGTAGACAAGTATATCAATGCATGCATGGGTGAATATGGCAGCCTCAACTGATTTAACCTTCTGTTACCTGAATTTTCACTGCAAAAAGAAAGAAAGAAAGAAAGAAAGAAAGAAAGAAAGAAAGAAAGAAAGAAAGAAAGAAAGAAAGAAAGAAAGAAAGAAAGAAAGAAAGAAAGAAAGAAAGAAAGAAAGAAAGAAAGAAAAAGTGTTCCCTTAATAAATAATGTGGGTTCCAATGGCTATCAGCTGTTTTTAAGACATCAAATACTTTCCAAACAGGATTTGGTCTCTTTACAGAAATTCAGCCTTGTTGAAACCAGATCTTTGGCGCGAGGCATGTTGCATCTGTTCAGAGTTTGGGTTTGAGATAAATTCAGTGCCCAGCTGTAGTTTGAGAACAGAAAATAACACAAAAGAAATGCTCACTACAGTTGTTCAACAGTATATTTAGTCCAAGAGCTCAAAGAACAATTTTTACCAAATCTGTTTAAATATCTGTATATGATAAGAGCTGAATTGGACTATTCCATTCTTTCCCCTTTAGGGAACCAGCCATTTCTTACTAACAGTTTCTACACTGTTCGTGCACATGTTTTTTCTCTCCCCCTCTCAGATGCTACCAAGTGGGAGGACTCTTGGGCTAGAGTAGTTTATTACAACTCCTGATATAGATTGTGGGCTTCTGAACAAGCTTTTTTGCTTTCCAGTGAATACAATTAGGTTGAACATGCTATTAGAAAGCGTGTTTAATGTAATCTGAGGACAGCTTGACTTTATATCATTGTTCTAGTTCATCACTGATCTAGCGTGGGAAGAAATGACCCTTCGACTCAGGAGACTAAAATGATGTGGAAAGAAACTGTAAGACAAATTTATTCTTTCGGCCCCAGTTAAAGAAAAAGAATGAAGCAGCCTTCTTTTGTTGGGCTGGTTTTTCAAACTGCAGGTGGATTCTGTGAAACATTCATAAATTGTCCATCTGCTCATTTTCTCATGATCTCCAACATATTAGAGTGTATATCAGTAACGGAGTAAGCATTTTTGAGAAATTTATGATGCATAAGATGATGACATATTGAGACCGACATATTCTGACGACCTATTTAGATTACTTTCTAATCCTTTGGGGATGACTGTCTTCTGAGAGGACCAGATCTTAATAGAAGCCCACTGGATTTATGTTTCCTTAATCTCCCCCAATTTTCAAGCCTAATTATTTCAGATGAGCTGACTGTGCTAAATAAAATAAAAGCTTTGGAGAAATGTCATCCCGGGTCACACACTTTGTTTCTGGGAACCTTTCAATTCTACAGAAACTTATTATGGATCCCTTCACCAGAAGCTCAAGGTTGGTGGGCAAGCTTCCCTGAAGATTCGCTTGTTCAACTTGAGCAAGGTTTTGGAATCTAGCAGAGGATTAGTTCTTAAACTTTAAGGAGCATTCGGGGAGTGAAGTCAAACTGTTGGACTAATATTGCACAGGAATTGAAAACATTCCATATAAAATGTCCCACAATTCTTTATACTAGTGGTTCTCCACCTGTGGTCCATGGACCCAAGGGGGGCCATGAAGTTGTCACAGGGGGTCTGCTAAGTCTTGAAGAAATGTTATGATTTAAATCTTGAGTTAAGTCTGGGGAGGGGCCTGTGGCCATAATCTGTGGCCACAAAGGGTATTTAGCACAGTGGCACAGTGGTTAGAGTGCAGTACTGCAGTCTACTTCTGCTGCCTGCCTGCAATTTGGCAGTTCAATTCTCACCAGGCTCAAGGTTGACTCAGCCTTCCATCCTTCCAAGGTTGGTAAAACGAGGACCCAGATTGTTGGTTGGCTTTGAAAACTGCTTAAAGAGGGCTGTAGAGCACTGTAAAGTATTATATAACTCTAAGTGCTATTGCTATTAAAGGGCGTCCATAGTGAAGAAAAAAATTAGAACCAGTGCTCTATACTATCAAGAAATCTAATACAGCTGCTCATAGATTTTTCAGGATACAAATTAGAACATTATTGTTAGAAGTCAGGAACAAGGGCGACATTTGGCATATGAATGGAGACTGAAGATATGCTTCAAGAATGGATTAGGAAGAAAAACTAACGTTGACTTCAATGGCATTTTATCTAATTGTGTTTCAATTTAATTAGTGGATCTTATGATTCAGTTACATATTGTAGTATTTTCCCACCAAGATTTTTTTAAATTCCATTCAGAGTTGACCCATTCAAGGAGAAACTGGAAAAAGAAGTTGCTGTTGGTGCCCCAACAGGACTAAAGCTACAAAATTATGTTCTCCGATATGGTGCCTGTACTTTAGAACAGTCTCTTCTTTGAAACTACTCTGCACCTTGTTAATGGCCTTCACAAAATTGTGAAAACCAACTGTTTTCTAAAAGAGAAACTTTTAAGAATTGTCATGTGCCATTGTCTGATGATTCTTGTCATTTTGTTATTATTGTAAGTTATTAAGTTTTTGTTTATTTCATTTTCTTGATATTGTTATTGTGATTTTGGATGTATGTATTGTGGATATTTTATTTTATTTTATGATTCCTCTAAGGTAGTGTTGGCGAAACTTTTCAGCACCAAGTTCCAAAACAGGAGCCCATGCGCACCCTGGAAACTGGAAGATCAGCTCTGTGAGATGCATGCGCGTGCCGGGAAATTGAGCTTCTGGTTTCTGGCGCTCGCATGCGCATCGGCCACCTGGTCTTCCAGTTTCTGGCATGCATGCACGTGCAAAGACCAGCTGGCCTCCATGCATGTCCAAACCAGAAGCTCAGCTACCCGGCGCATGCATGCATGCCAGTGAGCTGATCTTCCAGTTTCCGGCGCTCCTGCATGCACACAGACCATCTGGCCGGCATACATGCATGTGCCAGAACCAGGAAGAGCAACGGGGGACAGTTGGTGTCCACGGAGAGATGGCTCTGCGTGTCACTTCCTGCACGCACGCCATAGGTTCGCCATCACAGCTCCAAGGTATCATAAGGCCAGTGGGAATCATGGCATACAAATTAATGCATTCAAATTCAGTAATAATTTTGCTCATGTGTTAACTATTTCCATTGAATAAGAATGTTTTGTATGTTTTGCTGAATAGCCTATATGTTGTCTTCCACTTTCAAGTAAATATATATATAGAGAGAGACAAGTTGGTGAACTATTCTCATTCATACTTTTATGGGAAAGCTTTATAAATTAAAGAAAAAGAAAGCAGTTCAGATCTATGGAATCTCTTTTATTTGCCCTTGCCTTCATTCAGTCTGTTGACATCTACCTGGGCAATTGTGACCCCCACACTACTGAACTCATTACAGTTGCTAAGTAGTTGAGGATGCATGGACAGGAGAAGGAAAACAAAAGAGAGTCAGAATGATGGGGTCTCATTAAGTGCTTCTTTCTGCAAATTATAGGCTGTCCAATTTACAATGGCTTCTCTCTTCTCTCTGATGTCCTCTTATTATGTATGTTATGGCTCTGGACAGTGGTGGGATTCAAAAAAATTTATTACCAGTTCTGTGGGCATGGCTTGGTGGGTGTGGTGTAGCTTGGTGGGCGTGGCTTGATGGGCATGGCAGGGGAAGGATACTGCAAAATCCCATTCCCTCCCCACCCCACTAACCTGCTTTCCAGCTCCGTTCTCCTGTGCAGGGCAACAGAAGAAGACCCAGCCGATCAGCTGGGACTCAGGAGGCAGAGAATAGATGGGGGCAGGGCCAGTCAGAGGTGGTTTTTGCCGGTTCTCCAAACTACTCAAAATTTCCACTGCTGGTTCTCTAGAACTGGTCAGAACCTGCTGAATACCACCTCTGGCTTTGGATAGTTTAGAAAAAATGTTCCATTCTTTCCATGTCTAATGTTGCTAAATACATTTTGCATATGCTTCATAAATCAAGAAAGATACACTTCATCACAGTCCAGGTACTTTTAATAATTTCTGTATGTGCTATTGACTTACATCTGCTCAGAATACCAAGCAGCTCACGTAAATAACATCTGTCTCTGCATACCGAACTCATTGGACAACGTTTTTAACCCATGGTGACAATTTAATTTTGTGTATGATGAGTTACAAAGTCACAAACAGTAGACTATGGCATCCAATAATCCAGAAGAAGAGATAAAGTGGTATTAGACTTGGATTGGGTATCAGTTATCAGTGGTGAAGGAAAGGAAGGGAAGGGAAGAGGAGAGGAGAGGAGGAGAGGGGAGTGGGAGGGAGGAAAAGCAAGGCAAATCCCTACTCATCAATTGTAGCAGAAATTCAAATTAAGATTCAGACAAATAAGCCGAGAAGCATGGTTATCTCCAGCTCAAACTCCCAATGTTCCATCAAGAAATAAGAATCAAAATGCAGTTTTTGAAAATATCATTGAAAGCTAACCAAAAACTAACTTTTAATGATTAAAAAAATGCTATCTGAATTTTTACTGCAAGAAAGATCGTGTTCCTGTTTGCCCTGAATTAATAAATAATAATAACAAGGGTTCCAACAGCCATCAGTTTTTGGATCAGATAATCTCTTGAAATATATTTATACAACATCACAATATATATGCCATTTCTATGTACATATTTACATACACCAATTTACATACCATCTGATCCATTTGAGAAGATGGTGAGATTTCCTAAGTCATCATTCAGTTAGCTGGCTTGGGAAACTTGGAAGCCACTTGCATTCCTTTCAAGGCCCACAAACCAAAATAATTTTCTATATTAGCAGGGATTGGACTTGATCCAACATCTAGCATCTGCATTTCCTGCATCAGATGAGGATAGCACATCTTTCTCCTTCTGTCCTGGCCACTTTTTACAGAGGCATGATTGACAGCATTTTAACAAGCTGCATCACTGTTTGGTTTGGTGGCAGCAGTGCCTCAGATAGAAAGTCCATACAGAGCATGGTAAGGACAGCTGAGAAGATTCTAGGAAACTCACTTCCTGGTATTCAGGATACTGCTTCTAAGTGCTATGTGCTTAGAGCTTGAACCATTGTTAGAGACCTCACACATCCACTTCACCAGGGGTGGGATTCTACCAGTTTGCACCTATTCGCTCGAACCAGTTGTTAACATTCTAAGCAGTTTGAAGAACTGGTTGTTAGAAGAAATTACTGGGCTAATCCTGTAAGGAAGGCAGGAAGGAAACATTCTGGTGTTGCTTACAGAAACTGCCTCTCCGTTAACCCTTATTACATTCTTGGCAGGACTAGACTTCCTGTCTCAGGAACGTCTCTGGAGTTTTTTCCCCCTCTTTGTTGGTACTTTGCATGTGTGGAGTGACCATTCAAAGTTACAATGGCACTGAAAAAAGTGACTTATGACCATTTTTCACACTTACAACTGTTGCAGCATCCCCAGAGTCATGAGAGGCCAGGCGAGGAGATGCATGCCTCGATGTGAGTGATATTGAGTTGGCCACACTCAGCCAATAACATGACCACCAAGCCATGTCCACCCAGTTACATGACCACCAAGCCACACCCACCACCTAAGCCATGCCCACAGAACCGGTTGTTAAAAAATTTGAATCCCACCCCTGCATTTCACGGTCTGTTTCTGTTGCTCCCCTCTGGGAAGAGGTTTCGAAGTATTTCTAACAGGACTACCAGATTCTGTAACAGCTTGTTCCCTATGCCATCCATATATATATATATATATGATGGCAGATGAGATTCTGCCAACGTTGCTACAACTTTAAAAGCACAACTACAATGACGTGGGAAAATACCAACAAAGCTGAATGCCATACATGTAAGTACCCTGAAAACTATATGGCATTCGGCTTTGTCCAGGTATTTTCCCACGTCATGTAGTTGTTCTTTAAAGTTGTAGCAACGTTTCAGCAGAATCATCTGCCATCATCAGGCTTCCTGATGTGTGTGTGTGTGTGTGTGTGTGTGTGTGTATGTGTGTGTGTGTGTGTGTGTGTGTGTGTGTGTGTATATATATATATATATATATATATATATATATATATATATATATATATATATATATATATATATATATATATATTTGTTTTCTTAAGTTTTCGGGTACTTACATGTATGGTGTTCTCTAATATCTTCTGTCTGTTTTTTGGCTCTTTTTGTATCTTGATTGGCTGGCAGCATTGTGTTGCTTTAATGGAGGCCTTTAGTGCAGCTTGGCTTCGGGTAAATGGACGGCTATCATTAGTTAGGAAGCTGGGTTTCATCTGGGTGCCTGGTTGGGATGTGTTTGAGCTGGAGGTATCAGGGGGATCTGTTTGTGCCCAAGTGTTTGCCTGGCTTGTGGTGTGGAGATTTTTTTGTTTGTGAGTGCAGGCTTCCAAATGATTGACAGCCTGGTGGAATCATCTCTTCTATTCATGCTTTCTGGTCTTTTTTCAATCTCTATGGCTTCTCTGATGATTCTGTGATTAGGGTTTTCTATAGTGGCCAGGGTTTTGGTGCCATTGAAGTTGATGCTATGACCTGTGGCTTCCATGTGTTGGACTAGTGAGGAAGTGTGTTCCAGCTTTTTGACTGCATTTTTGTGTTCATCCAGGCGGGTGCTTATTCTTCTATTGGTCTGTCCAATGTATGTGGCCGGGCATGATGCACAGGGGACTTCGTATATGCCTTGGTTTTCCAGGTCAATTTTATCTTTGGGGTTGCTAAGGATGGCTGCTATTTTTCTGTCTGTTTTGAAGGCAGTCCTGATGTGATGTCTGTGTAGTACCTTACTAATTTTGTCTGTAGTACCTCTTATGTAGGGCAGGACAGCTGTTCCATAGGTCTGTTCATCTTCTGGGTCTCTATTATGTTTCAGTGTGTTTTTGTGGATCAAGCTGGTGATTTTGCTTTTGTGGAAGCCGTTGGCTGTCAGTACTTTAGTCAGGGTGCATAGTTCAGTCTTAATGTGTGTCTTGTCTGCCAGGCGTTTGGTTCTGGTAATTAGTGTTTTAGCCACGGAGTTTATCTGTGCTGGGTGGTGGTGGGATTGGGCGTTGAGGTAGCGGTTGGTGTGGGTTTTCTTCTGGTATATGGTGTGTCCTAGTGTGCCATCTGTTTTTTTGTAGATTAGTACATCTAGGAATGGTAGTTGTTTGTTTGTTTCTGTTTCCATGGTGAACTTGATTTTGGGGTGTGCGCTGTTTAGGTGTGTTAGGAAATTGTTTAGGTTTTCTTGTCCATGGGGCCAAATCACGAATGTGTCATCGATGTATCTTAACCATAGTTTGGGTTTGAGGATGGCATTGGCCAGGGCTCTGGATTCGAATTCTTCCATGAACAGGTTTGCAATGACAGGTGACAGTGGTGATCCCATGGGAGTGTTCCTAACAGAACACTGCTTAACCAACACATATTTCATATACAAAGGACAAAGATACAAACAAATAGAAGGAGCTCCCATGGGATCACCACTGTCACCTGTCATTGCAAACCTGTTCATGGAAGAATTCGAATCCAGAGCCCTGACTAAAGTACTGACAGCCAACGGCTTCCACAAAAGCAAAATCACCAGCTTGATCCACAAAAACACACTGAAACATAATAGAGACCCAGAAGATGAACAGACCTATGGAACAGCTGTCCTGCCCTACATAAGAGGTACTACAGACAAAATTAGTAAGGTACTACACAGACATCACATCAGGACTGCCTTCAAAACAGACAGAAAAATAGCAGCCATCCTTAGCAACCCCAAAGATAAAATTGACCTGGAAAACCAAGGCATATCTGACGAAGTCCCCTGTGCATCATGCCCGCCACATACATTGGACAGACCAATAGAAGAATAAGCACCCGCCTGGATGAACACAAAAATGCAGTCAAAAAGCTGGAACACACTTCCTCACTAGTCCAACACATGGAAGCCACAGGTCATAGCATCAACTTCAATGGCACCAAAACCCTGGCCACTATAGAAAACCCTAATCACAGAATCATCAGAGAAGCCATAGAGATTGAAAAAAGACCAGAAAGCATGAATAGAAGAGATGATTCCACCAGGCTGTCAATCATTTGGAAGCCTGCACTCACAAACAAAAAAATCTCCACACCACAAGCCAGGCAAACACTTGGGCACAAACAGATCCCCCTGATACCTCCAGCTCAAACATCCCAACCAGGCACCCAGATGAAACCCAGCTTCCTAACTAATGATAGCCGTCCATTTACCCGGAAGCCAAGCTGCACTAAAGGCCTCCATTAAAGCAACACAATGCTGCCAGCCAATCAAGATACAAAAAGAGCCAAAAACAGACAGAAGATATTAGAGACACCAATCAAGCAGAACACAGCAAACTCCGAGACCAATAAACACAGACCAAGACTCCCAACCAATCAGGATGAAGAAAAACCATTCTGGCACAGCAATAGGCTGCCCCAAATTCAAATCTGAAACTACTGTAAAAGTCTGACTCACAGACGGACACAATACAGAAGCCTGATGATGGCAGATGAGATTCTGCTGAAACGTTGCTACAACTTTAAAAGAACAACTACAATGACGTGGAAAATACCCGAACCAAGCCGAACACCATATATATATATATATATATATATATATATTTTCTTAAGTTTTCGCAGTACTTACATGTATGGCATTCAGTTTGTTCGGTATTTTCCCACGTCATAGTAGTTGTGCTTTTAAAGTTGTAGCGATTGCTGCAGAATCTCATCTGCCATCATCAGGCTTCTGTATAGTGTTCATCTGTGAGTCAGGCTTTACAGTGGTTTCAGAACTCAAAAGCCTGACTCACAGATGAACACTATACAGAAGCCTGATGATGGCAGATGAGATTCTGCCGAAACGCCGCTACAACTTTAAAAGCACAACTACAATGACGTGGGAAAATACCCGAGCAAAGCTGAATGCCATACATGTAAGTACCCGCAAAAACTTAAGAATATATATATATATATATATATATATATATATATATATATATATATATATATATATATATATATATATATATGGATCTTTGGTTATTCGGGTTTTCTCCCCGCGTAGATTGGAAGTATCAAGGCAACGTTTCGATGAAGTCTCATTCATCATCTTCAGGCTTCTTGTCTTCAGCTCTGTGCTTCTCAGAGTGATGTGAGCTTGCAGCTGCTTCTTCCTTTTAACTGCTAGTGGGGTGTGACTTGATTGGTTGGGGGCTTGGCTGTGTTCTGATTGGGTGGGGTGTGTTCTCATTGGTTGGGGTTTGGCTGTGTTCTGATTGGTTGGGGGTTGGCCATGTTCTGATTGGCTGGAGGTGTGTTCTGTTCAGGTGGGGCTTGGTTGTGCTCAGGTTGGTCTTAGTTACTGGGGATTTGAGCTGGTGAGCTGTGATCTTGCTGTTTGGCTTCGAGTTTTTGGTCGTGCTGCATCTTCATGGTGGGGGGTCAGTTCGCTTCATGTATGGCTCAGGGTGGGTTGAAGTGGGAGTGATGCAGCTGCAGTGCGGCTTCTGGTCTGTGGTCGTGTCTCATCTTCTGTATGGGTGTGAGTCTGCTTTTTACGTGGAAGTGTGGTGGTGGCATCTTGTGTGGCCCTCGTGGGTGTGGAGTCTGGTGTCATTCATCATGTTAGGTACTGCTGTTCATGAGGGCGGTTTCAAATGGCTGGTAAGCGGGAGGTGTCATCTCTTTTATTCATGCTGTGTGGGCGTTTCTATCTCTATGGCTTCTCTGATTATTCTGTTGTTGAAGTGTTCGGTTTTATTATTATTTTATTTATTTTTATTTATTTTTATTATTTTATTTATTATTATTTTATTTATTATTATATTATTTTATTTTATTATTCTGTTGTTGAAGTGTTCGGTCCGAATAACCAAAGATCCACATACAAATACCCGCAAGAACCTCAGAAAACATATATATATATATATATATATATATATATATATATATATATATATATATATATATATATATATATATATATATATACACACACACACACACACACACACACACACACATTCAAACTAGATTGATGTTTCTCTGTGTCGTGTGTGTGTGTGTGTGTGTGTGTGCATAATGGTTATCTTTTGAGAGCTGAATGCAATGAAATTTCAATTTGATGTACGCTGATTAGTGTCCATTTAAAGTGACAATAAAGTTTCTATTCTATTCTGTTCTGTTCTATTTTCTATTCTATTCATAGGAAACAAGCATGTCTGATGGCACTCTATAATTCATAAACAGTTTTATTGCTGCTTACAAGGTCTGCCCTATCTGTGTTTATTTTTTCCCAAGATTCATTTAATTAAAAGTAACACAGGCCACTTAAGCAGCCTTAGAACAGTGGTCGCCAACTATTGGGGGGCGGCCCACTGGTGGGCCGTGAGAAAATGTTGGTGGACAGCAGAGAAATCCCACCTCAGAGCACCCCCCCAAAGCAATTAATCCAGGCTGTGCAGAAACACAAGGCTGCACTGCCCACATGGCCCACAGGAACCCTCCCCACCCACTCACTGCTTACCTGGCAAACTTGCCTGCTAAATTTCTATTTTTCCTTTTTCCGACCATCAGGTGTTCTGCTGTGCCAGGAGATTTAGATTAGCTAGGAAGCAGGAAATGGTTGGATTTCTTGCTTTCTAGCTAGTCTTTAGATCTTCGGCTCTGCTTTTAAGCACAGCCGAACCTCCCTTAGGACTGAAGGTTCTATTATTCAGTGCAGACTCATGGCAAGCAAATTTGAGAGACTGAGCTAGCCAATGGCAGATAGATAGATCACTGAATGATTCTGTGAGCAACTCAACTTGCCTGCCTGCTTTGCCTGATTTTGGGTAAAAGTTGCTCTTTTTTTATAAAAAATTCAATATTTACAGACATGGTGTGTTGTGAGATAATTTTGTGAGTTCACTTGCTAGCAAATTTTATGTGACAGATTGAGCTAGCTGATGGCAGATAGATAGTTCTCTGAATAAATCTGCGATTCTGTGAGCAACTCAATCTGCCTGCCTGCTTTGCCTGATTTTGGGTAAAAGTTGCTATTTTTTTATAAAAAATCAATATTTATATAGATATTTATAATATTTACATACAAGCCATGCCCAGCCAGTCACATGACCACCAAGCCACACCCACAAATTTGGCCACACCCACAGAACCGGTTAGTGGTCCCTGGGATTTAAAATTATGAGTTTGGTGGACCCTGACGTCCAAAAGGTTGGCGACCCCAGCCTTAGAAAATAGCTATTTTTTTTAAAAAAAAGATTAGTAACCATTGTCCAGTGCTTCAGTTTGGAAATTCTACCAGTCCCAAATGTGTGAGGATAAAGGATGGGATTGGGACACAGGAAAGCTGGTTGATACTTGCAGAGTGGATTAACAAGGAACTCATTTCAAGATTTCAATAAAACGATACATTTTATGTCTCAAGATATGAATGTTATTTTATGAGAAAGCTGTGCAAAAGAGAGCTTTGGAGTTCTCCGAATTCTCCAGGGGAGCAAGAAATTTCTTACAGGCAGGTTTTCCCATTTCCAGTAACATTAGGACCACTACTATAAAAAAAAAAAAGCCAATAGAAGGAATTTATCCATGTTATGTTTACTTGGTACTTAACTGGAGAGCACGGAACCAGGAAGGCAGCAGATCATTTGAGAAACAATCGAACAGTGTGAGATGGGCCATTCAGACAACCCCTCGGTTACCTTATATAGTAAATAAATCCATAGAATAATACTATATTCACCCCATAAGCATTTCTGAAATTGTCCTTTGAAAGACTAATAGTATTCTCTTTCATCAAACTGAATAAAAACTGATAGGAAAGCACGCAGACAGATTTCCCTGTCCAGTACTAGAATTTACTTAAATTTATGTATTTAATATGTTTGTATACTGTCTTTCTAAATAATTTTTTTCCAGAATTCATGGGTAGCATTAAGGCTAGTTCATGACTAAATCCCTTTGAAATTAATGGAATTTAATTTATCTACTTCGATGCTGCCATTGATTCCAACAACTTCACCATAGTCTGTATTCTATCACATAGGAAAAAAAACAACCATAATGTCTTGAAGTAAGGAATTAAAGTATTGTTGGGCAGCAATAACCCTTGAAACTATTTGAACAGATGTACGGAATAAATTAAACCTTTTGTTTTGTGTTTAAAAAAAGGAGAAAGAGAGGAAAAGAGGAGGAGGAATTTCTAATTAATAATTAAAATTCGTATTTATTTTGAAAAGATGCACTGTACTATCTTTTAATCATAAATAAGAAATAACTCCTTGGAATACATAGCAAACAACTAACTAACTAAATAACTAACCACCAAAGTTGTCTTCTGCTTGTTTTGTGTTTAGACCTACTCCATGATCACAGCATGATCTCAAAATTGACCCTCAAATGTTGTCTATCCATGTGCTAAATACCTTTAGAGTCTCCCTTCAAACTTTGTGATTCTATGACATCGAAGTTCTGGTATATCCCTTTTTCAAGAATATCACTTCAAGCCTTACATTGGCTCTGTTCACAGACTTGCAAGCAGCTTGCAAAGAAAAAAAGCTAGATAAATCAATGGTTTGTAGCACCTCAGATATGCAAAATCTGCAAATGTCATAAACTCCCACCTGGCTGGATAACAGCAATAGCAGGAGAAAAGCAAGCCTGCTTATACCATTTTTCAAGCTCAGGGTTTTTGTTTTTTTTTGATGGATGACAAGGTTTTACACAGCTGAAAAAGAAGCCTGTCTTTTATGAGAATTCAACACGTATGCTAAATCTGTCTCAGGAAGCTAGAGAGTTCTGTGTTTTCTTTTAAAGTACAAATTATTGAATGCTAGTTAAATAGAGACATGGCAAACTTCCCTTGAGATTTCTTAAATTACCTTTCTCGTTACTATCAAAGCCACATGAAAAAACTGATTTGACTAGAGCTAAGAACAAGGATGTGTGGAAGGGTGCTATGCTGGACGAAATGTTTGGGAAATTAGTATGTTTCTCCAAAAAGACGACCCACTTTGAAAAGAATCCCTATCAGAGTTTTGAGCGCATGTGATCAAATTAAGCCCCACTCACAAAATTAGCCCTAATTAAGACCCCGCTCACCTGGGATGTAGGGGGTGGGGTGAGGCACATAGGTTAAAAAATAAGCTAGGGTGGGGATGGGTGTTATGAACTAATAAAAACTATTTAATAAAAACTTGTCAACCTTACGAGAAAAGCAGGCTCGTAATCCTGCACCTTTGATTGGCCCATGAATAGCGAGCAGGGATTGGTCCTTACGGAGCAGCCTGATTGGCTATTAGTTGAACATCTCTCATTGGGTACAATTTAAACGTGGGAATGCAAATCATTGGTTAACGGGTCAGCAGCCAGCTCTATAAAAGAGCTGCTGCTGCTTCCCATGGTTTTTGCTCTGTTCTTAATCGTTAATAAAGAGTTGAAGTTCACAAGTTCTCTGCCTCGTCTCCGTTCCTTGCGTCCATGCTCAGAACATAACAATGGGGGTGGTGGAGCTGCCCTATTTACCAGCCTTGCACATACCGACACCTATCTCGCCTTCCTCTGCAGCTGCTTCTTCTGTGGCTGCTTGCCACCACTCACATGCATCGCCCCAGCTTCCATTTTGCCTTCAGATGCCTTCCAGAAAGCCCTCTGTAGCCAATAACAGAGCTCTGGATCGATATGGAGCTCTATTATCGGCAGCAGAGGGCTTTCTGGAAGGCATCTGAAGGCAAAACGGAGGCCTCGGTGATACTTGCGAGTGGCGGCAAACAGCCGCAGAAGAAGTGGGCCCAGCAGCGGGTGCCTGCTGGCAGGGCTGTCGGTGCCACCGCTGCAAGGTGAGTCGATAATTAGAACCCTCCAAAAAGAAGGCCTAGCCATATTTTCGGGGGTCAAAAGAAAATAAGTTCCAGCCTCCTTTTTGGAGAAACACAGTAGGCCAGGAAAATGCATGTGTAGAATCATTTTTAGAAAGAGTTCCACCTTAATCTGTTTAGAAAGATTAAGTTTTCGAATATGTGAAATAAGTATAAGTCTAGTCATATAGACTTCTGCATTTAGGCAAGAAAACCCAAATACACAGCTATGGTATGTACTATAGGTGCTATCTGGCTTGATAGTAGTAACTGGGAATGGTGATTTTACAGTATCCTTCCACTGCCACACCCACCAAGCCACACCACAACCACCAAGCCACGCCCACATAACCAGTAATAAAAAAATTTGAAACCCACCACTGGAGAGATAGATGATAGATCGTGATAGTGAGAGAGAGAGAGAGATGATAGAGATAGATAGATGAGAGATTAGAGAGAGAGAGAGAGAGATGATAGAGATAAAGAGATAGATCATGATAGTGAGAGAGAGAGAGATGATATAGATAGATGAGAGATTAGAGAGAGAGAGAGATGATAGAGAGAGATAAAGAGATAGATCATGATAGTGAGAGAGAGATGATATAGGTAGGTAGGTAGGTTAAGTTAGGTAGTTTCCACAATTGGCTAATTCACCCTGGCTATTTGCCATAAAGATGGACTTCCCTGCCTTACAGAGTACATGCCTTTGCTAAAATTGGCTCTGCAGACTTTGATTTCTGCAATGTATTCAAATATAAAAGCTGAACAAAGTTCAGATAGAATTAAATACGAAACTATTAATATGCAATGCCTAGTGCAGTGGTGCATTAGACTCCCTGCCTAACTTTTTTTTTTAAAAAAAGCATTTTCAAATAATTACATAGGGTGAAGGAATGACTTATAGCATCATATATATTTAAAAGAAGATCTTTGGACTCCATAAAGGTCCCACAGGCATTGTTAGAAAATAAAAAAAGTTTGGCTGACTCTGGAGTACTGCTCTGTTTGGAAGCGTGCCCAAAGGTATTCGTGGCATTGAAGGCTTTCGTCAAAATAATGAAACCAGCATTGCGGTATCACAATGTAAGCTTCATCCCTTGTGTGTTTTGTGTCTACGTTCAATGGCATGAAAGAGGTGGAGCTTGTATCACATCTGCTCCCCTTTGTACCCCTTCTTATGGGCTCTCTCATGAACAGGCAGCTCTATCATGGTAGGCTTTTTGTGAAATTCTCTACGTCATGTTCTCAAATTTCTCAATTAAATCAGTGATAATAATAACAAAAGTGGCACTGGACGTTTTGGTGATCATGATACAGGAAAAGATGTCATTTTAGTCCGTGATTTTATAGATTCATGCCATTTTCTTGATAGCAATATAGAAATGAATTGCCACTACCACATTTTCCAAAATCTTACTTTAGCTTCTTAGCCTGGTTTAAAAATTTAGGGTTTTATGATGTTTTCCCATCTAAGTGCTAACCAGATTCATCATTTTTTAAGCTTTTTAAAAAAATCAATCATAATTTCTTAGGTACTGTCACCTAGGTGTTAAATCATCTTTATTCTGAATTTGTATTCTGTCTTTCAGTGCAGGTCAGAAGAAGAAGGAAAAAAACCCATAAAATGTTGCAATCTAATTTTAAAAAATATTGAAATCACTGCTGAATTGGAAGGTATCTTCTTTCCTAGAGGCAGATAACTCATCACTCGTAAGGTAGGGGCAACAGAGGAGGAGACAAAAGTACACATTGACCCCTCCCTAAAAAAGTCAATCTGTCCATTTAAAATAGAATATCATAAACTGGAGCCTTGAAAAAAAGAACATCTCTTGACTGCCACAGATATTAAAACTATACTTCAGTTTGAAAATGTTTGTATTGTCACCTCATGGAAGAGTTTATATCTAGGCTACTTAACATTGGAAATCTAATTCAAGTGCAAACCTTATTATCCTTCAAAGAGATTTTAGACTCACTAAGCATTGGTGTTCTTGTGGAAGTAATCATACGTTCCTTAAGCAAGGAAGCTTAGACGTATATATTTCTCTGTCATTTCAGCTGAATGCTTGAGAGGAGTCTACAGAGCATTTGTATTTAAATGATTATATTAAACACGCTGAGAAATATTATTTACTTGTAAAAATGGGTTTATTATAGAGGTGCAGCACTGAAGTGAGCAATAAAAAGGCTGCCTGAAATCTTGCAGGGGGATGCCAGATTAAAACAACAACAACAGAAATAAACACAGCCAAGAACAGGACAAAGAACTGAGAACGGTCAGAATGCTTACTTCGATTTAACTGATACATAATTAAAATTAATCACCGTAATTATGCATAATAGTATTTAAAGTATGGGTTCCCGTGGCATAAACTCCGTTACTGAATTTAGAGTGAAATTTTGATATAATGGACTAAATGGAATGGAGGTATCTTTCATTTCCAACTCAGTTGGAAAGTATGCTGTTGGTGAAAGCTTCCATAATTTGTACAAAGGCATCATTATGCAAATTTGGTAATTTGAGGCAAATAATGTAGGTTGCACTATTTGCATGTTGATGTCATTATACAAAAGTCCAAGCACAAATTTGGCCCATTGCCTGCAGAGCCCACATGTAGGGAAATCTGATAAATTAAGGTTTCACCATTACCTATCCCAAATCATAATCTAACTACAAAATAATAATAACAATTGTTGATCTGATTTGAAAGCCTTCCATTCATGAATCACGCTTACAGGGGTTAAAACAATAAAAAAATAAGAGCAATATAGGTTTTGCAGTATAAGCATGCGGACTGAGTTTGTTTAATGCAGCAACCATAAAATTGTTGGCTCCCTGCTTTTTTATCTTGTCTCCTAGATTTTTATCTCTTAATGTTTTTATTTGCTGTGCTTTTATAATGGAATATTTTCATGGTTTTCAATGTTTTCATGTTATAAACTACCCAGAGTTGATGGATAGAAGATGAGCGGCAAATAAATTTTATGAATGAATGAATATATAAATTGCTGAAAATTAATATCTAGTGAACATAATTAATGAAAAAATGTTCTCATTCTGTCAGATTAACATTAAAATACAGGGAGACCTTCCAAAGTGTATATGTTTGTGTGTATGAGTGATGTGGCTTTATGTTGCCTCTACCCAAAAAATGCCTATCCCCCAAACCTGAATAAATCCAACTAAGCTCACTCCCAATAAACGTGCAAAAGGATACAGACATCCCTTTGGATGTAGTTAAGAATACAGTATTCCTGGCTACCTCCATGTGCTTATCTTAAAATCCCTACCCTTCTAGGGGAGGGTTCGTTATGCCAGCTTGTGGAATTTTATGAAAGGAAAAGCTGTGGATTTTTCCCCAGCTCCTTCCATTTCACACACACACCCTCTTTTCCTAAACAAATGCCACCAAAGAGAGGAAAAATGAAAGATTACTTATTTTGGCTGAAAACTGCGGGGACGTACCATGGGAAAAAGTTAGCCTTTTGCGCGATGCATTGCAATGCATCGCAAATTATTTTTTTAAAAAAAATATAGCATCTTAGATAGACATACATAGAAAAGTGTTTTCATTTTTGACTCCACAAAGAGGACATTTTACCCTTTGTTGACATGCACTGGTCCCTAAACCGTTTTTGGAATACCTTCCAGTACTATCAACTTTTCTTTAATAGAATCAATAGTTTTTCCGGAACACCAAACAAGTTAATTTTTTTCTTTTTTTCTTTTTGGTAAACCACATCAATCAAAATCACATCAGCAACTTATTCAGTGGATTCTCGAAAACCTAGACTTTTCTTTCAGGATGCAAACAGAATCTCATACACTTTGCCCTCTGTTCTGTTACAGTATCTAGGGGCGCCTATTCCTGTAGCAGCTGCATCATGTTTATCTAAAATACCCTCAGTTGAATCCCTTGATCTTTACTGAAAGGTTAAGCTGTCCTAGCCAGGAAAAAAAAAATCTGTTCATCTCAATTTCAACTCCTAGGGTAAAAAAAAAAAACCTTATTGAATTTAATAACAAAAAAGTTACATAATTCCCTATGCCGTGCATTTGAAGAGCCACTCAGATATAGAACTTCATACAACGGGGCTGTAATTGTTATTCCTGTTTTAGAGAACTGTAGCAAATCAGAAAATATGCTAAGCCAAGATACTGTATACAGTACTGAAAAAAAAAATTAGAGGAAATTTCTAAATATCCTTCTACTTTTTTCCTTAGGGAAAAAAATAGAAATTACATACCAGATAATTTCATAGCCATCTGTTTAATTGTGCATGTTGCATGTCTCTGTGTCTTTGCTGAAGAGGCTTAGTGATTTTCTTATATTTTCTACATCCCGTTCTAAATTCAGAGACCAATTGATCCAAAAGGAGATTTGATTGAATCTCAAAATCAAACTGACTTTCGGAATTGTCTATCTGTTTGAAATTGAATCATCCACTGCCTCCAAATCTATCCAAAGATTTGGAAGATACATAAGAGTTATTTCCCTCACTTGTAATTTAATTGACTTTCTGAAGTGGGTTGACCCAAGCTGTTTAGAGCATTGAATTGACGTCCTTTTCTTAATCAATTCCACGATTTGAATCATCTGAGTCAAATCAACAATCTGGATTAAAACAGAATTGCCCACGCAGTGACAGAGTCACATGTAACTAACATACAAAGAATATGGACATTTATCAAAAAAGAAAAAAAAGAATCTTACTCCATTAGAATTAAGGTCCAAAAACTTAAAAATGAAAAGACAGCCTTTATCTGGTGTGCATTCTTATAAAAAACCTACTCAGGATCCTACAAAGTTATTGAATGATTAGCATCTTTCAACAATCTTTGCCTCCATGAATTTGTCTATCCCCATTACAATCTCTAAACTTATGGTCAACGCCCCATCAGATACCACTAAATTTGATAACTTTACTGAGTTACATGAACAAACACTTCCTTGCTGATGCTGTGACTTTACAAATTGTGAAATTAAGACTTGAGAAAGAATGCACACTAAAAGACAATAAAGAAGATGAAATATGAAAGACAAGACAATCCCTACATTGATATGGTAACAAAACCACACTTCTCAGAAAAACTGCAACTATCTTTTAAAATCCCTGGTACCAAAACAAGGAGAGACTGAGTAACTAGCAAACCAATGCAAACACAGAGATATATTTAATTACGGATTCCTCCATTGTTCGAAAGACTGCATAAACTAAACAATATGTAATAATACAATTCCTGGCTTCTATATGATACACACTTCAATTAAAATAGTTCAAGCATATCTGGCAATATTTGCTATTATACATCTTTTTTACCATCCCTTCTTCTTTCAGTCTTCTTTCTCTATTGGAAAAATATAGATGACAGTTTCTTTTGTTGCATTTTCTGACTTATTTTCCTATACATATATATATATTTATGTTCCAGAAGCAAACAAAATGAGTTATTACCAAAATGGTTCATTATATGTAAATACGGAATAAGAGTAATAATAATGAAAAAAATGACAATTGTAATTTTATCACTCTCCTTATCAAGCTCCATAAGTATTAATGGTTTATTATATTCAGTGTATTTAAATGTTTCGCAGATACTTTTTAATGCTTTTCTATTTCACTTGTTATTACTTTTCAAGTATTGGAAGATCTTCTATCCACAGTGCTTTTAAGTATCATAACTTTTAGTCATGCTTATTTACTCATATAGTCAAATTAAAATTGGCAGTGTTAAGAACTTGATTACACACCCCTTCCATTCATTTATAGTTTATCCACCATTCCCTTGTAAAATTCTTCTACTTTTGGATTTGCACTTTCTAGTTTGACACATTCTCAAAAGTGTTTTCATTAATTCATGGGTGAATATTTACACTAATGAAAAAAAATGAACTGTGAAACTTCTTTAAAAACTTTCCAAAATTTCCACACTTAGTTTTCTCATAAACTGCACATAACATGAAACTACTTGTAATAAAACTTCATAAAGTTAGTTATAATTAACCACCAACCATTCATTACTCTAGTCACCTCACAAGTTCAAAATGCACTTTATCTTGAAAAACCCCATGCAAACATACATATTGTCTAATTCCAGAGATCTGTCCAAATTAGAATTTTGTCTGCTGATGAAGATCAATAAATGATCTCTCGACATTCCAGATCTTAAAGAACAGAGTAAAAAAAAGTGGAAAAGAGCCAAATGATCCTAAAAATTTCTACGTGTGTGTGTGTGTGTGGTGATGACAAGGAGAGGAAGAAAAATTGATCTAACTATAAATATATAACATTATGTTATCCTGTGAGATGTGGGGAAAAGAAAGGAAGGAAGAAAAAAGGAAGAAGGAAGAAAGGAAAGAAAGGGGGAAAGGAAAGAAAGAAGGAAGGAAGGAAGGGAGGGAGGAAGGGAGGGAGGGAGGAAGGAAGGAAGGAAGGAAGGAAGGAAGGAAGGAAGGAAGGAAGGAAAGATTTCTACAAATGCTGGAAAAACTTTCAAAACAGGACCAACAAACTATGTGCCAAATTAAACTAATGAAAGGAACTAAGCAAACATAAGATTGTGTGAAAAGAAGAAACAATTGAATTAGTTCCAAAAAACCCAAATCAAACACATGCCAGGTTGGTCCACATATATAAAAAAGATTTATTAGTTACTTTAGTTTCATCCCCTAATAAAAATCCTTTTAAAAACATCTTTTCAGCAACTGAGAATTTTCCCAAAGGGCTCTTCAACTGCACCACTGAAAACGTTTTCTGTTGACTCACATTTTCACTCTGTTCTTGGCTGATCCTACAACTTAACACAGCCAAACTTCCAGGAACTACACCGAAAGCAACAACCAACAGTCGCCATAAACAGATACTTGCTTGAGTTTGGTCTCTTTTGCTTCCGAGGTGCAAAGAACTATTTAACAATAAATACCACGGAGCAAAAACTACAGCCCAGAAAGAAGACGGTTTTATTTTTCTCCTGCGCTCACCTGTCTGTCTGCTGCCTTTTTCCAAAACTCCAGCCAAGAGGATATTTACCTCTCAACGTCAGCCTACCTACCGGTTTTAACTTTCAGCCAGAGGTGACGGTGATAATTTCTTCCCCGGGCAAACTCAAAAAGACGAAAAGTCGAACCGGCTAGCTACACAAATCCATCCAAAGCTCTGAAGTCTGATTTGGGTCCAAAAGGAGGCCACTAAAACGACACCCTAAGACCAGGCAGGGAAAGACACGGAGTCTATATACACCCGCGCGCGGAGACGCACGTACACACATACACGTATTCCACCCGTTCCTTCTACAGGCAAAGAGAAGGTGGTACCCACTTACCTCTCTTGCTTTTCTCGTTCCTGTTAGCTCTTCGTCGGTTTGGTGGGATTCTGTCCAAGTGCCTTTCGGTTTTGGGCAGCGCTGGAGAGTGGGGTTTGGGGAGGGCAACGAAGCTAGAGTTTTCTTCCCACGATGCGACGGTCCTCCTTTAATCCCAAGCAGGGCATCGAGCTGCGCGATTTCTGGGCTGCGCGAAACGAGAAAACCTTCAGGTGCAAAACAGCATCTTCCTTTCGTTTTGAAGATTGGCAGGTGGGTTAAGGTGGGAGGTCTGAGCTTACCCGTCTCTAAGCTCTCTCAACCTTTTTTTTTTCTTTCTCTGGCTGCGCTTTCTTTCTTTTCTCCCCCCTCCTCTCTCTCTTTCCCTCTTTTCTTCTTCTTCTTTTTAAATGCTCTCTTTCCCCCCCTCTTTTCAGACTGGGATGGTTTGGGAGAAATAGGTATAAGAGGCTACCTGTGGTTGGTGATGCTCTCGCGATCCCGGTCTCTCCGCCAATGCCTACTTGCTTCCCCCTCGCTCGCCGCCTCCGAATGGCTGGGAGCTCCTCGCAAGCTCTGTGTGGTAGTTCCTCCGCGTGTGTGTGTGTGTGTGTGTGTGTGTGTGTGTGTGTATGTGTGTGTGTATGAGCGCGCGTACTCCTCTCCTCTCCTCTCCCCACCCCCACACACTCCACAACTCACACACCCAAAGCGCCTCGCTAGATCGCGGTGAAAAGGTTCGTTGTTTTTTGTAGTCGGTCGCTGAGCTTAAAGCGAACGCCCTTTGCAGCCAGTAGCGGATTTAAAACCGGCTGCACCAATGCGTGTAAACCGGGTGGAAAGGAGCGATTGCCGAGTTGGGTTTCACCCTAGGCAGAGTTATTCAGCAGTAGATCCCGTTGAACCCAACGGAGATGTCGCCTACGGAAGTCCAGCGCTAGCTTGGTAGGAACGCCCGTCCCACCGCGTTCGTCTTACCTAAGAGTCCTTAAAATCGTTACAACCACAAAAGGTCCGTTTGGAATCGGACAGCTGAGAATCAGAGTTCTTCTACTCGGAGTTACCCGGAAGAAGGACCCATTGAGCAAAAATGGTGCGCATTCCCAAGAAAACACAGGTTGCAGTTTTATTGCACGCTTGCTTGTTATAGCAGAACTCCATTAAATGCCAAGGAACTGCTCCTAAATCATTTTACATTGGCAACTGCTGTGCCTGAATTTGGATCCGGATTGAATGCACGCGATGTTCTTGACTGTGCCTTATGGACCAAATAGTCATGGGTTTAGTGTTGCCTACTCACAAGTAAGTAAGTTGTATAGGCTTCCATGGTGGTATTGAATTCAACAGGGTTCATTCTTAACTTTGTAGAATATAGCAACTAATTGTGCTTTAGTTTTTAATTGCATTGGCCATATGTGTATTTATTACACAAAACCATATTTGTGTGTGTGTGTGTGTGTGTTTGTGTGCATGAGCATAGGATGGCATTTGTTTCCCTCTCTTTGTTACATCCTCTATCTATGATTTCTCTACTACTACTACTACTACTACTATTATTATTATTATTATTATTATTATTATTATTATTATTATCATTATCATTATTATTATTATTTATATTTCTATCTGATTTGTTCAATTTGCATTTTTGAACTTTTGCTTATACATCTTGTCATTCATTCTCAACTGACTACAGTTATCTTTTTCTAAAAATTCACTATTATTTGTTATTTTGGGTTTCCTTTACTCTTGTTTTCACTTGTCTTCATTTTCATGTTCTTGTTTGAAAAGTAGTTCAAAGATCTGAATCCTAGAAATACATAATAAAATACCTAGTTTCCTAACTTTAAAGGTGTTTTTACTAGGTTAAAAAAAAACCCATTGATTTTATATTTCAGTAAATATTTTTCAGCTCCAGCCGCAAAGAGTTACCCTAAATGTATTTATTCCTGCCACGTGCAATCTAGAATGCTGTCAGGTGCAATCTAGAATCTATTGTAATAAATATTCAGAGATTATGATGCAGCCTAGCTATAAACAAAAAATGTTTTGATTAGATGCAGAATATTCTTGATCATCACAGAAAGTGTCAGTGTTATTTAAGGTTTGCCCACATAAATGTATTATGTGGGCAAACCTAAACCTTAAATAACACTGAGTTTCTCTTGCAGAAGATTCAAGTTTTCAGTAAGTTTTTATTATATGAAAAAAGTTGTTCCTGATTTCAATGCATTGAATGCATTGATTGAAATTCCCATTAACTCTTTACTCTAAGGAGGTTCCACTGTTCTGAATAGAAATCAGTTATTGCCCTTAAGGATGGACTCTGGAGTAGAAATCTAGAACGTAAGATAGAAGATGCTGACATGTTGGAAAGAACTCAAGCATTGCCACTGCCATCTAAAGTCTAAGATGCTCTGTAACTTGTTAACTTTGTATTAATATACAACCATTGTTGTAAACAATGTAACCATTGTAAACCAATGGTTGCTTGTAAGCAATAGCTTGTTGACTTACCTTGGAGGGTCAACAATAATTTTGGTCTATATTGTGAATAATTGTTTTGGGTGCTTTTTCCCTTCCAGTCTATGCTTTGTACTTGGAAGTCCCTCTTACTTTGGCCATCTCATCTTAAAGTTCATGGACTTCACTGAAAATTATGAAGCCCTAGACAATGAAGACTTGTGGCCAGTCTAAAGTAGAACTGATTTATATAATGATTGGTGGCACTGTAAGGAATTTTAAAAATGCATAAGGCATTGTAACACCTAACAGTGTATAAAAATGTAATATGCACATTATGCAGCAAATTAAGATGGAACACACACGATGGCAAGCACACAATGTGGTCATAACAAAAGTTTCACCTTCATATATTAGGATAACAATGCCTAAGGCAAGTACTTAAATTATGGGCTTTGCATCACAATGTCACCTTGCTGGTTTCATTCATACTCCCTATTCCTAACCACCCCCTATCCCAATGCTTATGAAGTGTTGGAAGCATCTATAATAATAATAAAATGATTGGGAAAAACTGAAAAAATATTGAGTAATATTGGAAAATACAGCAGTTGCATTTTCTAATTCCAGGTTTTGGAGCTTAGATGACATGATGATTGCTTACAATTGTCCAAAGTCAACCTATTAAAAAAGATGGGTGGAATAGGAATATATACATGGACCATCTTGAACTCTACTTTCATATTGTATATGACTCTAGATACCAGATTTCCAGAAGTTAATGATCATTTACAAGAGGTTCCAAGGAGGTTAGCAAAAATGGCATAAGATCTTGAGTTCAGTTCTGAGGTCAGACTGCAAAACTTGAGATATCATGTTTTTCTTCAGTCTGAAGAAAAAGAAGATTAAGCAGAGACATTGCAACAATGTTCTGGTATATAGAAGATGGTCAGGAATTAATTTCTATTGCCACACAAAACAAGACAGTTTTGTCCATTATTTTATGTTTTATATGTTGCAGTGATCTAATTTTTTATTAAATGTAAGAACAACCTTCCTGATGGTAAAATTGGTGCAACGATCTACTTATGGGGATTGTGGGTTCTTCTTCTACAAAGGTTTCTCAGAGTGTGATGGGATAGTTTAATTAGTTTTCCTGCATACTGCATTGCAGAGGGATGGGCTAGACTGGAGGTTCCTTCCATCTCCATAAATACATTATTCTATGAAGACTTAGTATTAGTGGGAGGTCTTTACAGGAGTAGCAATAGCTCACATCCTACAGAAGGCATGGAATATCTGCCCCACTCCAAAGTCTGTAAGTAGGGCCACTGTTTTCCTTCAGTGTTTTACTTCAAAGGGGAGCTTTGATTACCTCTCCAACCAAATAACTTACTCCTTTGAAGTTCTGCGCTGTCCTAGCATTATGCCAGCAGGGTATTACTTCCAAATAGTAAGGGCTGAATAAAACCCATGAAGGTTCATTGCTCCTAAAGTCATGACTCCTTGAATGGTAATGTCCAAAGATAAAAACATTTTTCTTTCTTTTTTGAAGACTCGTTTATAATGCAGTGTAAAAATAGAGGAAGAACTACCTACTAGATGAGATCAGTCTGGTTTTTCTTATCATCAGAGGGGGTATTCAGCAGGTTCTGACCAGTTCTGGAGAACCGGTAGTGGAAATTTTGAGTAGTTCGGAGAACCAGCAAATACCACCTCTGACTGGCCCCGCCTCCATCTATTCTGTGCCTCCCGAGTCCCAGCTGATCGGCTGGGTCTTCTTTTGTTGCCCTACACAGGAGAATGGAGCTGGAAAGAGGTTAGTGGGGTGGGGAGGGAATGGGTATTTTGCAGTAACCTTCCCCCAGGAATGTGGAGGGAATGGGATTTTGCAGTAACCTTCCCCCAGGAGTGGGGAGGGAATGGGATTTTACAGTATCCTTCCCCTGCCATGCCCACCAAGCCACACCATGCCCATAGAACCAGTAGTAAAAAAAATTTGAATCCCACCACTGCTTATCATGCTTCTTCTTCCCAAGCCCTGAACACAATTTTAAAGGCATTTTTTTTTAATCAAGTTTGTTCGTTTTCCCTCTCCTTCTTTCCTTACTGACATGTATGCACACAGAAATATATTTCTGTTCTTCATTTTCCCATTTCTCCTGCTTCAGTTCATAGCCAGCATGAAAGATCCATTTGAGAACAGAAGACGTTCCTCAAAACAGATCATCTCTGATCTCTTTAACTGACCTCGTAAACGCCGAGAACAACGGAAGACCAGAAGCTACCCTTTTCCCTTGCTGAGTGGCTCATGATCCAGGAGATAGAGTGGGACAATTGGTTCTTCATTTGGAGATATGGACCACCCAGAAGCTCCAATGGGCTGCAGCATTTTCAAAGAAAATGTACTTTCATTGCAAATCCAGCGGCGCTACCGCTAAGCCGAAAATAAATCATCTCTTGAAGTATGGAATCACAGAGGACCAGGGATGGTTTCAACGTGGCACCCTGCAATATACTGTGAATTTCTTCTTAAATGTTTATAGTGCAACAGCAGCAATTGAGGGTGGAGAAGGGAAGGGAAGTGGGGGGGGGGAAACAAGCTATAAATCTGTCTGGATTGCAATTTGAGTAACATTATTCCATCACCCTCTCTGCCTTTTCTGATCCTTCCCTAGTCTCAGGATTCATCTGATTCTAACTGAATTAGAGTTAAAATAAATTCAACAACCTTCCTAGCAAATGAAATCTCTCTCTCTCCCTTTTCTATAGTAAACTGAAACTTAATCCTCTGCAAGTTTGGCATTTGGTCTATTAGAAGGGGCAGAATTGTTCACCTGAGCCTCAACAGTCCTTTGTAGTGTCTCCGGACTATGACTGGTGCTACAAATGGCATGGGATTTTAATTTCAGCTAACTTCTTCTCCCCTTGATGTTTGAGTTTAATTTGCACTAGATAAATCACATGCAATAGCCCCAGCCTATAGCTCTTTGCTTTATCTTGCTGCCTTTTTAATTAAAAGTAGGTTTTTGCCTACACGCACATTCCCACACACTCCACAGCCATAGCCCATTCATTTTCAATATATAGGCCTTAATAGCTACTCTAAGAAGGACAGTGATTGTAAGTTCCTTTCTTCTTGCCCCATCTCCAAATATAGTAAGGGGGTGGTGTGTGTGTGTGTGTGTGTGTGATTTTGGCACTGATGAGGGCAAAACCAGATCTAGCTAATTCCTGTGCAAATCCACATGATTAAAGTATAGGATTCTCCCTTCCCCTATTAGTGCAGGTCACATTGTCCAATTGAATGTCATTTTATTGTTATGAGAAAAATTATTTGGTTTTGGCAAACACCTGCCAAAGCGTCCTTGGCTCTCATGCCTTGCCTTCTTGATGTCTGGAGCCTACATTCCATCTCACCCTCCCTGCCCCCCTGGGTTCATTGGCAAGCTGAGAAGCGATAATAGTTGCAACAGCAAAAGTTCAAACTTGACACCTGTATTATTACTAAACAGAAGTAAATGGGTCACTCCTTTCTTTTTTTTTAGCAGTAGGAGTTATCAAAGTGAATTGTTGGCCTGAAGTTGTCCATCATCTTAAGAATGGGTTCATGCTGGTTTCAAATGTATTCAGAAGTTTAAAGGTGGCAAGAAGAGGCTGGAGGTGGTGATTTCACTTTGAAGCATCTGAAATAACCACAACACACATCAGCCAGACATACTGTAATAATTTTGTAGCACACAAAATTATCTGCTACAATGTCCTACCAGTCAATGACTACTTCATCTTCAACCACAACAACAGATACAAACACAACAGATACAAACTCAATGTAAACCACTTCAAACTGGATTGTAGAAAGTATGACTTCAGCAACAGAGTGGTCAATGCCTGCCCCGCCCCCCCCCCCCACACCACCCAAACCCCCACCCGCCCCCCGGCCCGACCCCCCCCCCCACCAAAAACCCCAAAAACCCCCAAAAAAACCCCCCCAAAAAACCCCCCCCCCCCACCAAAAAAAACAAAAAAAAAAAAAAAAAACAAAAAAAAAAAAAAAAAAAAAAAAAAAAAAAAAAAAAAAAAAAAAAAAAGAAAAAAAGGGGGCCCGCCCCCCGCCCCCCCCCCCCCCCCCCCCCCCCCCCCCCCCCCCCCCCCCCCCCCCCCAATGCACTACCTGACCCTGTTGTTACATCCTCTAACCCCCACTCCTTTAACCTCAAACTAACCACTATTGACCTCACCCCATTCCAAAGAGGTCTGTAAGGGGCGTGCATAAGTGCACAATTGTGCCTACCGTCCCTGTCCTTTTGTCCCCATTTATTCATACCTATTTCCTGTATTCTTATGTTTATACTTATACCTATTATCTTGTAAGCAATTGACAAATCAAATAAATAAATAAATACTATGGATGAGGATGAATTGCTCACTGCTGCAGTGATTATTTATGTTTGTTATCCACAAGTTGGTGCCCTCCAGATGTTTTGGATTACAAACTCTCCTATTAGCATGTTTTATAGAAGGATTTTTATATGGAGTCCAGAGCTTTTGAAAGGTTTTAGAGCCACTCCTGGATTTATATGACAACAGTGAGCGTGGTGCAAATGTTTTATTCTGATATGACACCATCATAACTTCCATATCCACAACTGAAGCCTCGGTAATCATTTGATGAACTCTAAGCAAACATATTTGCAATGTATTTTAGACAAGTTCATACAATTTAAAATGCCACTAATTGCAGTTGGGCTATTTGAAATACATATATTTAAGACTGAGATACGTTGTGGTAGAAACCACACCGTGATGAAAAATAAGAAAACTTGCATTGCAACATAGTCACAGGATACATGTCATGATATTATGACACATATTTCTTCATTAGTTCCCTTATTTATGTACTCCGATACCCAATGGCTTCTTAAGCTTTTGGTATCCCTCATCAAAACCACATACCTGAGATGGGGAGGGCTATGTAAATTTAATAAATACATAAATAAAATCATTTTCATATCCCTAAGATGCTGTAAGTCGTAGTTTGAAGTTTTGCAGTAGCTAAAGTGCCACCTGTTGCTTTTCCTCTTATTGTACTCATTACATAAAATGTCTTAGAGAAACAGGACCACAATAGAAACACAATCCTGCAGTATTGGACACACCTCAGCATGCCAACTAGCCATTCAATATGGCATGTTCTCTTGTAAGATGTCCCGTTCCTCTTTCTCAATCCACGTTTCTTTATTTTCCCCCAATGTCCAATTAACCTTTAATTATTTTCATTGGTTAAATGCCTCTTATTGTTTGCCTAGGCATTATACAGTTCAGTTTATAATAATTTCAGCAACCCTACATCATAATGAAAGGAAAATATCATTCATCACAGCATAAAACGTAACACGACACAGAATAAAATAAGAAACTGAGCCAAACTCACAGTTATGAGATGCAATAGTTAAATGATTCCACACTCAAATGTAAATGCTCAAACTTTGCTGAACTACCTGAATAATGGAATTGGAAGGAACCTTAGAGGTCTTCTAGTCCAGCCTCCAGCTCAAGCGGGAAATCCTATACTATTTCAGACAAATGGTTGTCCAATCTCTTCTTAAAAACCTCCACTGTTGGAGCACCCACAACTTTTGGAAGCAGGTGATTAATTGTTCTCACTGTCAGGAAATTTCTGCTTAGTTCTAGGCTGCTTCTCTCCTTGATTAATTGTCACCCTTTGCCTCTTGTCCTGCCTCAGGTGCTTTCGTATTTTCATACATTCATACTTTCATAATATACTAGCTCGATACCCGTGCTTCGCTACAAAACTACGTGGTCGGGCTTAATTTTGGGGGAGGAAAATAAGTGGGAAAAAATCCTGCCTCTGCCTGGCAGCATCCATCGGTATTCATCTGGCTAGTGTCCTGTCAGTGTGTGAGGCTGTTTGGAAACTGAAACAGTATTTGTTGTATAAACAAAAAGGAGACAGCAAGGTGCCTGGGCGTGGCATAGCTCAACTGTTTTGTACTAAAGCTGCTTGGTGCTCTGAAACTGAAACTGAAACTCCTCTGTGTTTTGCATTTGGAATAGATTTCTTTTCAGGTGGGGAGGGGAAGTAGAACTCCTTAGCATCAGAGCATGTTAATAATAATATATGAAATATTAATGCTCTGATGGTCATTCTGAAAAATCCTTTCTTAGTGAGCACCTAGAAGCCAAGAGGAACATACGTGCCAAATTTCAAGTTTGTAGGCTTTACAGTTCTGGATATTTTGTGAGATGCATGAGTGGTATTTCACTTTTTTATAAATATAGATTCCTTTTGCTATATTCAGAAACCAACTAGCCAACACAAACTATTCCATAATTCAATCTCTTCTCATCTTCATCATCTGCTCTGTCAGGTACACGGAGCTCCTGTTTTAACACGGAAGTTCTTTCTGAAGTCAAAGGAGCTTCTTCCCTCAGGGATCTCTCAGGAGGGTTGCTTCTGCTCCTATCGAATTTCTTCTTTATAAACCTGCTGCCAAAACTACAACAGTGAAGTCTGGGAATTGTCCCCTTTCTTTCATGAAATCAATAAAACAACAACAACACCTAACTGTCCTGGTTAGCTATGATCAGGCAACTTTAACAGTAGAGGTCATCAGACAGATCCAAGCCTAGTAATATTTTTAAACATTTAAGATTTTGAACCTTGTAAGCAGGGGTGGGATTCAAATTTTTAACAACCGGTTCTGTGGGCGTGGCTTAGGTGGTGGGCATGGCTTGGTGGTCCTGTGACTGGGTGGACGTGGCTTGGTGGTCATGTATATTGGCTGGGCATGGCCAACTCTACATCACTCACATCGAGGCACGCATCTCCTCACCTGGCCTCTCATGACTGTGGGGATGCTGCAACAGTTGTAAGTGTGAAAAATGGTCATAAGTCACTTTTTTCAGTGCCATTGTAACTTTAAATGGTCACTCCACACAAGCAAAGGAGGGGGAAAAAACTCCAGAGAAGTTCTTGAGACAGGAAGTCTAGTCCTGCCAAGAATGTAATAAGGGTTAACGAAGAGGCAGTTTCTGTAAGCAGCACCAGAATGTTTCCTTCCTGCCTTCCTTACAGGATTAGGCCAGTAATTTCTTCTAACAGCAGGTTCTCTGAACTGCTTAGAATGTTAACAACCGGTTCTAGAGAATAGGTGCGAACTGGTAGAATCCCATCCCTGCTTGTAAGTCAGAAGAACTTCTCTTCAACTAACACATATTGTTAAAAGGCAAAAAGGCAAAGTGTGTGGGTTGGAAAAGGGATTCCCAAAATTTTTCACTTCCTTACACTGAGAGCATATGCACCAAAGACAAATTCCTTTTGCGTCCAATCACACTTGGCCAATAAAGAATTCTATTCCATTCTGTTCTATTCTATTCTATTCTATTCTATTCTATTCTATTCTATTCTATTCTATTCTATTCTATTCTATTCCATTCCATTCCATTCCATTCCATTCTATTTCATTCTATTCCATTTTCTATTCTATTCTATTCTATTCTATTCTATTCTATTCTATTCTATTCTATTCCATTCCATTCCATTCCATTCCATTCCATTCCATTTTCTATTCTATTCTATTCTATTCTATTCTATTCTATTCTATTCTATTCTATTCTATTCTATTCTAAGCATGTATCTTTTCTACAGTGGACCCAAATAATACGATAGCTCCTTGCTTACAGCTAGCAGCTCATTTCCATTCTCTGTCTGTTCTCTGTGTAGAACTGAACAATCTCCTTAAAGGTGCAGTACATTCGTAAAACTCTACACATATTTAGACAAACCAGCTCTCCACCTCTACCTCTGCAATGTGGATCCCTGCAACAAGTATCTCTGCAAAGTCTCAAGTAGCCAGTTTCCTGGATCTTTAATCTGCCTTTTCTCTTCTCAGCCTCGATCCTCTGCACAGCCTATCCATGGTGCAATTTCCTGGCTGATAAAATTTGCCAGCCTACTTTTCTCCACATGATGGCCACAGGTGCCAACTAATCTTCTGAATCTTTTGATCCCATCCAAATTTCCCCCTCTCCATTTCCCCCACCAACTTTTAGCTACAAGGAGTTGAATTGGACAAAACACTGCTGAAAGAAAAACCTTTTGCTTTTTTATTTTTACCTCCCACAAATAAATCAACTTTCTCCTTTAATTGCAACTCTGTTTCTTATTCCTTTTACTTCCTTAGGGTGCCTTTTACTAACACCAAGCTTGGGGATTTCTCTTTGCCTCTTCCTTATTTCTCAACTCTACTGAAATCAGCGAAGGTACATTTTTTTTCAGAAAAACAAACAAACAAAACACCTGTGGAGCAAGAATCAAGTATGCAGCTTGAAGCTCAGGCAAAATTTCCAGACGTTGCTCATAGCCACTTTTTGTAGCATCCAAAGATCTTTCCAGTAACATGAGACTAAGTCATCTCTATGTAGGTCGAAACATTAGCAGCATTCTTGAAATTTTCAGGCATTGATGCAGTCTTTATAAAAACAAGTAGTCCTCATTTACTGACTACCTCATATAGCAGGGGTGTTAAACACGTGGCCCGTGAGCTGGATATGGCCTGCAACAGCCAGCCTGGCTCCTCAAGGACAAAAACAATCCCAATACATCACAATATGGCCTGTGATGCGATCGGGTTTGACACCCTGTTGTACAGCATCCTATCCTCTAGTGGAGTGCAGTGGGTCATGTGGTTAGGATGCTGGGTTGACAATCAGCAGTCCCAAGTTCAAGACCTGAGTGCTGCAATGTGATGGAGTGAGCTCCCATCATTTGCTCCAGTTTCTGCAGACTTAGCAGTTCGAAAGCGAGCAATCGCAAGTAGATAGATAGGCAGGGGTGGGTTTCTATCGGTTCTGTCCACCTCTGTAGAACTGGTAGCTCTGATGTTTTTTGCCCACCCACTCACCCAGGCTCTTACCTGATCTTTATTTCCTGATTTTTCAACTTCAGCTGCCGAACGAGGCACAGCTGCAGTTAAAAAAGCAGCAAAAGAGGGCTGTTTCAAAGGCTGCTTCTCTGCACATAGCTGCTGATGACGATTTACAGGCACGCGGCTCACAGCGTGCAGGGAAGCTCGTAAATCCTGAACCAGTAGTTAACCCTGTCGTATCCCACCCCTGTAGATAAGTACCACTTTGGTGAGTTCATTAAGGGACATGAAAAGAGTCCCAATCGGGCATCCCCCAAGACAGCAGTAATATCACCAGTTGATCCTGTCAGACTGAAAGTTCCCTGATGCTTCCAACATGAACATGAATGCGAGCCAATCAGTGGTGGGATTCAAATTTTTTTACTACCGGTTCTGTGGGTGTGGCTTGGTGGGCGTGGCAGGGGAAGGAGACTGTAAAATCTCCGGTCAGAGCTGGTATTTGCTGGTTCTCCAAACTACTCAAAATTTCCACTACCGGTTCTCCAGAACTGGTCAGAACCTGCTGAATACCACTTCTGGAGCTTTGACTAATTAATCTTTACATGAGCTGTGTGGGGTTTTTTTTAGTAAGAGATGAACAAATCATACCAGGAGTAGTTACCAATTATAATTTGGCATGCAATATGCCAAATTCATGTTAATGGTCAGACCAGTAACTTCGATGCAAATAGGACAGAATTCCATAAGCACAATCACAATCCAGTTTCTACCCTATGCAAACTTGGTTCTTTAAGTTGTAGATGATCACTCCTCTGCAGGATAGAAACCTCAAGTCTATGACAATTCACCATGGCCAACTCTCCACAGCCAAATTGCCATGGCCAATTTGCTGTGGGACAACTTGCCCCAACCAACTTGCCATGGCCAACTTGTGGGACAAGTCGCCATGGCCAACTTATCATGGGATAACTCACCAAGGGAGAAATGTTGCACTAATATCAAAGAAACAATGGAATAGAATCAAGAAAGGAGGGACAGAATGTAATGTGAATGATAAAAATTAAACTACATTTTTATTTATTTTAAATAATTGAATTGAATTGATAGGCTCAAGATCCAGATGGCTCCTGATAAACTTGAACGCTATCTAACAAAATGAAATTTAATGTAGAAAAAAGTAAAGTCCTACACCTCGGCAAGAAAAACCAAAAATACACGTATAGACTGGGTAAAACCAGGCTTAATAGCAGTAACTCTGAGAGGGATCTTGGATTCTTAGTGAACAACCAATTAAATAGGGTAGGGAGTTGGACTAGATGATCTACAAGGTCCCTTCCAACTCTGTTAATCTGTTTTTAATCTGTTCTGAATTGTTAAATTGTGCCATGGCGAGTTGGCTGTGGCAAGTTGGCCATGGCAAATTGGTTGTAGTAAGTTGTCCCATTCCAAGAAACCTCTTGATTGAAGGTAATAGGCTGTGATCTCCCATGCTTATCCAGTGTGGGTTATTAGATAGATTTTATTATTTTTCATTTCGCAGTCTAGGGCTGAGGGAGAGAGAATGAGTGCCCAAAATCACTCATCTGATTTCTATGCTGAAGGGAGGACTACAGTATAGGTCCTAGTCCTCACCTTAATCACTGCACCATAGTAACTCTTTCATACAGTACAATGCCAGAAAAAGCAGGATAGAGATATAAATTTCAGCAATACCTATGAGGCAGAAAAATTCCTTTGAAATACTCCAGGGAAGATAAAATTCTCTATCAATTTTTCAAAGGCAGGATTTTCTCTTAGCAATGATGCTGAAAAAGTAATGTGTCGTGTCTTTCATTGGGATTTACTGGAAGAATGGAAGCCAGGAAAGCTGTGGATGACTAGAGAAATTATTTTATAATAAAGATAAAACTCACACAGACCGTTTGGAACCTTGGCTATTGAATAACTTCAAGAAACACGCCTTCTGTCCACAATGATTCTTCCAAAATGCTTTGAAAACATTTCTAAAGCATATTTTCTGTTTTCAAGTTGAAAGACAACTAAGGGGGAGAAATACAAAACTACCCAGCACTCCATCTGACTATCAGTTGAGTCAATTGGACTTGGTTGAGAGGATATCAGGTTAAAATCCATATTTATCGACAAAACTCAGCAAGTGACCAAGGACACATCTCTGGCTGGAATTCATACGAAGAACTAAGCAATAAAGTTCTTTTGGTTTTGGCTTAGCTCAGCTAAAAATCCAGCCAACATTGTTTGTAAAATATGATTTATTCCTTTGCATGTTGTGTTAAATTCTTTATCTTATTCAACAAACTACAATTAAAATAATAATGCACTCTGGGAATTCAAATTCTTCTCTCTCAGTCTAACTTACTTTACAAGTTTTCTGATGATGGATTTGTTTATTTATTTATTTAAGTTATTGGCCACCCATTGTACCACACAATAACTCTGGAAAGCTTACACTATTACTCCCTGTAATCCAGGGGTGGGCAACTATGGCCCTTTTATGAATTATGGACTTCAACTCCCAGCTTGCTCAGGAATTCTGGGAGTTGAAGTCCATAATTCATAAAAGGGCCTTAGTTGCCCACCTCTGCTGTAATCCCTGAATTTGGTGTGGAGTCAGAGCTACTGGATGGAGCTGTGCATTTACTGACTGGATGCCCTTCCTAATGCCATTTGGAGTTAGCAGGAGATATTTTTTCTTTACATCCTATGAGAGAAACAACTGCAACTATGTAGGATTGAATTCTCAACTTTCTGAATGGGAGGCAAGCATCTTTACCACTAAGCCACCATGCCACTCATGGCAGCTTACAATGTTAAATGGATAAAACTGTATAAAACCAATACACAATACAAATAAAATAATTTAAAATATTTATTTTATTTATTTGTTTGTCAGAGATGTACAAGATAACAAGTATAAGTATGAACATAAACAAGAACAAAGGGAGAGCACACAGATAAATGGGGACAGTAAGACAGGGACAGTAGGCACACTGGTGTGTTTATGCACGCCCCCTTTAAGGACCTCTTAGGAATGGGGTGAAGTCCACGGTAGACAGTTTGAGGTTGAAGGGGTTGAGGCTGTAACAACAGAGTTGGGGACGGCATTCCAGGCATTGACCACTCTGTTACTAAAGTCATATTTTCTGTAATTGAGTACTCAACACTAACTGAAAGGGAGTAGAATGAGCAGGAGGAGAGATAGAACCTGTTATTAATCTATCAGCTACCCTCAATATGAAGCCTCCCTCATTGGAGTTGCAAGCCAACTGGTAAAGCCAAATCTTTAAGCCCTTGTGAAAGGTCAGGAATGTTGGAGCCAACTTTACCCCAGGAGGCAATTTGCTCAAGTTCTTAGAAGTCATGTAGGAAACAAAATAAGGCAAGTGTTTCCTAACATTGTTCCAGTTCAAAACAGAGTGAAGCACAGCTTCTATCTATGCATACCTATACATAGATGGTTGCTTTATATGCATGGGAAATGTCTTGATTATTGAAAAACCTGCTTAACCTCCTACTGTAGACCAAAAACCATTTTTGTCAGATTGAAGTGCCATTCCATTTATCCAAATGTTAATTGGATTCCCAGGCTTCATTGTTTCCTGAAAGTACAGGTCAAAGGTACTTTATATATTAGAGCAAATGGGGTTGAGCAGGACATATCAAAGACTTTCATCACTGACTCAGTTTACCCAATGTTATCATCTGGTCATTATTTCCTGTGTTACTTGGTTAGACACCAGCATTTATTCAGGAGCCCAAAGTAGTGGCTGAATAAATTCTAATCTTATGAATAGCTCATGAGCCTTCATTTCATAATGTTTCTCTTGTCAATTTAAAGCCAGAAAGACTTTTGGTAATAAATGGGATTAAAATATACATGCACTCACTCACTCGCACACACACACACACACACACACACACACAAAACCCCCTGAGTGCTATTATTTTTGACAACAGTGGAAAATTAATGGTGAGGATATGACTTTGGAGTTAGCAGTGTTTTCTTTTTAACAATAAATGGACGCATTGTTAACATGCAAATGGAGATATTGGGTAGGAATTTCCCTCTGCTGTCCCTTTAATGCAAATGGCCAAATTCCCACTTAGATAAATGAATGCGTATTGTATGGTTTGCCCAAGGTATACTTCTAACATTTTTCCTATTGGTACTTACCTTAAAAGAAACCATACAGATAGTCTAGCCACAAATGTTGTGCCAGTGATATTTGGTTCTGAAAGTTCCAATGTTAATCACAGCCAATATGCATATTTCAGATGCTAATGGATCACTCCTAACTGGCACACACTCACCATGTGTGAGTGCTTTAAAGTAGAATACACAAATACACTGAATCATATTGTTCTACAACCAAATCAAATCAAATGTCTATTGTCAATGCACAACATGTGTTCAATGAAATTGGAAAAAAATTGAAAAAAAAACAAAAGCAGGGAAATGCATATATACCATGATCTAAATCTGATGATGGTATAATATCCTAGGGAATGGTTTATCTCTTTTTTTTTTTTTACTGGTGATCAACCTTATTTTTCCTTTCAAGCCCCACCAAGGTCTCACTCTCCCAGATGACTTGACAAAAAAAAAGAGAAAGATTTCCCCCCCGCATGGGGATATTTACATTTTAGCAAGCATTCTGTAAATAAGGAATAGCAATAGCATGTAGACTTATATATTTGTTCCTTAGATTAGATTAACAGAGTTGGAAAGGACCTTGTAGGTCATCTAGACCAATGCCTCACCCAAGCAGGAGATCCTACACCATTTCTGATAAAATGGCAGTCCAATCTCTTCTTGAAGGTCTCAAGTGATGGCGCTCCCACAACTTCCGAGGGTAAGCTGTTCCATTGGTTGATTGTTCTCACTGTCAGAAAATTTCTCCTTATTTCTAGGTAGAATCTCTCCTTGATCAGTTTCCATCCATTATTCCCTGTCTGGCTTTCAGCAGCCTTGAAAAATAGCTTGATTCTTTCCTCCCTGTGGCAGCCCCTCAAATATTGGAATACTGCTATCATGTCTCCCCTGATCTTCTTCACTAGACTAGCCATGCCCAGTTCCTGCAACCGTTCATCATATGTTTTAGTCTCCAGTCCCCTAATCATCCTGGTTGCTCTTCTCTGCACACTTTCTAGAGTCTCAACATCTTTTTTATAGTGTGGTGACCAAAATTGGATGCAGTTACTTACTAAGACTTACTAAGGCTTTATAGAGTGGTATTAGTACCTCCCTTGATTTTGATTGTATCCCTCTGTTAATGCAATTTAGGATTGCATTGGCTTTTTTGGCTGCCACCACACACTGTTGGCTCATATTCTTCCTAGTACAAGGTAGGTTTTTTGAAGCTAGCATCAAGCATATGTAAAGACCTATATATCTCCAAGTTATTTGAGGAGCAGAAGATTTTTCAATCCTTTCAAATAATAGCAAAAGGGATTAACTCAGCATCCCATTTCTCAAAAAAGTCTTCCAAAGTTCATTTTAAATTAAAGTTTAGATGTTATAAGTTACAAAATCAGAATGAATTTGTATAATTCTTTAGGTAGATAAAGCTAACGTTGGTCCCAACTCAACTCTGTGAGGAAGAAAACTCATAATCAGATGTTAGCAGTGAGACAGTGCTATGCTACATATTGATAGTATCTATAGCTACCAATGGTGAAACACAATGAAAATATCATCCCTGACAGATCTAAAGAAAGAATTCCTAAAATCTTGTACTGAATGAACAGCAAGTGATAGTGTTATGGTGATGAGTTATTTTTGTCAATGTTGTGATTTGTTGGCAAGGAAACCCATTATCTGCTTCTTGGGATCTACAAATAAAACAAAGAAATAGATGGAAATTGACCAAGACTAGGCTAATCCACAGAGAAGTGTTACTTGCTGTGTTGTCCATAATATATTCAACTGAAATGCAATGTGTTAGCAATGATGACAAGTTTTAAATAAAAAATCTCTCTTTATGCTTGGTTTCCAAAAGCTACTTTGTGAATGTAGATTACTTTATACATTATGTACTGGTGTAGTCATCCCTAAGTTCTAAAGATATTTCTATAGAGGCTAACCTAATTCAAACAGAAAAAAATATCATTATCTTTCAATATAGTCGCTTCTCTCCTTGGTTGGTTTCCATCTATTGTTTCTTGTCTAGTCTTCAGGTGCTTTGGAAAATAGTTTGAGTCCCTCATCTTTGTGGGAGCCCATGAAATTTTGGAACACTGCTATCATGTCTCTTCCTACTTTTCACAGTGCAGACACACCCAATTTTTGCAACAATTCACTCACATAGCAGGCAGAATTTATATACTTGCCTCAAAGTGACACACACAACATACAAACACAAAAAAATAATATAGTGTACATGTGTGTGTGTGTGATATACATATACATACATATATATATATATATATATATATATATATATATATATATATATATATATATATATATATATATATATATATATGTATATGTATATATATATATATATATATATATATATATATATATATATATATATATATAGTTTCTTAAGTTTTGGTGTCATCACATGCCATGAAGTAGCACCGCCTGATGACATGGTTAAAGTGGTATTTCCCACGTCAACATAGTTCTTTTACAGTTGTAGCATCAACTTCAGCACAGAACTGCTCATCTGCCATCATCAGGCTTCTGAGATGAAAAGCCAGAAAGCATGATGAGAGATGATTCACCAGCTGTCAATCATTTGAAGCCTGCACTACAAAAAAAATCTACACCACAAGCCAGGCAAACACCTGGGCACAAACAGATCCCCTGATACTTCCAGCTCAACCATCCCAACCAGGCACCCAGATGATATACCCAGCTATAACTATATACATACACATACTAAAGGCCTCAATAAACATACACAATATACATATACATATACATATACATATACATATACATATACATATTACATATACATATACATATACATAAATATACACAGACAAGACTTCTGTCATGTGTTTTCTGGCTGTGAGTCAGAGTTTCAAACTGAAACCAGCTGTGAAAGTCTGACTCACAGACGGACACAATACAGAAGCCTGATGATGGCAGATGAGATTCTGCAAAAACGTTGCTACAACTTTAAAAGCACAACTACTATGACGTGGGAAAATACCCGAACAAAGCTGAATGCTATACATATATAATAATGAAATATATCTAATCACAAAATAAGAACAGAAAGGCTCCTGCAACTCATGTATATATCAATTTAGGCCAATAATTATAAAAGGTAAAATCAAGGAGTCTGCTATAATAAAGTTGTAATGTGTTAGGAATAATTTTATCTTGTTTCCTATTGTATATTTAACACTTCTCATAATTGAAGTTTTCTTGTTTTATTCAAAGAGAAGGAAATTGCTTTCCTGTCTGATTTTGTAATTTCCCTGCTTCTATTGCTTCGTCTCCTTCTGTCTACTAGTCTAGCATATATTTCACAAAGTTCTTAAGTACAGAGTCCTTGGTGCTCTCTGAGCTTAGTTGTTTGCTTGCAGACATTTTATTACCCAGCTAAATAACACTTCCACCATCATCTCTTACACTGATGGTGTTGCTGAGTTGGGTAATGAAACATCTGCAAGCAAACAACCAAACTGAGATATCATCAAGGGCTTTCCAGTTCGACCTGAGCTACAAATATTTTTCTTTTATTGAAAGTTCTTACATTGGATTTTAGGAATGCAAAGAACTAAGATGAACTCTTATTTTTTATGAAAGAAACAATTTCCTATCAATTTGCCTATTTAATTTAGTTAGTTAATCATTATTGTGAAGAAGGAACAATCTTTTTGTCAGAGTATCTAATGTGTAAGGAGACACATACAGAGTTTTGGGTGTGTCAAATGTTTTTTATTATAGCTTTCATAATAAATGCTTTTTTAGCTTTCATAATAATAAATGCTTGTGTATAAGTGATACAACTATAACATTGTCATTATCATTATTAATATAATCACTGTCTTCCTGGAGACATACAATGTGAGCTATACAAGATTTGTTTAATAAATTGGAATATTTACACATACACTTTTAATCTGGAGATTGGATAAGAGTAAGGATATGGTACAGTTGAGAAAAAATGTAAAATATGACAATTTAGAAATGAAGTTGACGGGCAACATTTAAAAAAAAAATTAAAAAGATTGGACAAAACCATCAATGTTGTCTTCTTCCAGGCTTTCTTTTTCCAAATTTTATTTTCATATAATTCATGAGATTTCTGTAAATGATGGTAAGTTCATGTTAACAAAGAAAAATCCAATAAATACACCAACTTTCTAACCATTTACCTCAGCACATATATTCAAAGCCCAAGATACAATAATTCCTTGCAAAAGATTATTCAGCATGAGATTAATTCCGCACCATAAATGTGTCTGGATAAAGAAAGTTTTGAAACCTGATTTTTAATAATGCATATTTTTTTTTGCCTAGTTCTGTCAATTTCATTCCCCCCCCCCGCCCACTATCTTATTTTATCTAAAAGTCTTTCTTTCCAGTTTCTGAAGATTTTTATAAGCTCATCATAAAGAAATGAAGCAAATAAAGTAGGAATGGATCACCCATCATTACTTTTTCATTAAACATTGAGTGAATATAAAGATAATATTGAGTGGTGAGAAAATTGGTTGAGATTCAAAATACCAGAAACCAGTTTCATCTAATGTTGGGAAACAGTGGAAGACTCAGACAAAATAAAGTCATCTCTCTCAAAGCAGATAGATTTGAATTATGAAACTACACAGATTTTTGCAACCCTATGCAACATAGATGACTTCAAAGAGATTCAACATGTTTTTGAAATATATGACTCATAACCAGTGGTGGGATTCCAAATTTTTTCCTACTGGTTCTATGGGAGCGTGCAGCACTCAAAAACCGCCCTCTGTGTCAGCGCTGGTGAGCTGAGCTGTTTTTTAGTTCAGCTGAGGCACGGCAATCTGCTCTCTGCGTGAATCAGCTGAGGTAAAAAACAAGGGAATATAGGACAGGAAACGGTGGGATTGGTGATTGGGGACAGCCAGAGGTAGTTATTTGCAGGTTCTCTGAACTACTCCGAATTGCTACTGGTATGCCAGAACTGGTCAGAACCGGCTGAATACTACCTCTGCTCACAACAAATCTTAATGGTGATCAGATTCTTCCAGGGACAGAACAGGGATATCTTTGAGGGTAAAGGTTCATTCTCTGAGCTTGTGGGTTAGTTTCCAAATGTTTCGTTACCAGGCTAGCTAACATCTTCAGTGGAATTTAGGGAATGCCAATCTTCTTCTGTTTATAAGGGCTTCATGTATTGGTGTGTCAAGTGAGGGTCTTGTAGTGGGTCTTGTAGTGGGTCTTGCAATGGGTCAGGTGTGAGTAAGAGTCTTTTGATGGGTCTTCTGAGAGGGAGGTTACATCAGGTGAACTGCTGGTGGGGCAGGGGCTTGCATGGGTTGGTTGTGGGATATCATTCTACTAAAATTCACTGTTGTACTAAAACAGATGAAAAATCACCACTTGGGTCTTAAACGAAGGTCACTGTTGAAAAAAAATAATATTAAACTACCAAGAAATTATGTAACTTATACAGTAAGTTTCTTTTTACATTCTCACGTTCAGAAAAGACCCTTGGGGAAGAATGCAGTAAAAGAAGCCCAAATGGTTGCCATGACTACAAAACTAAAGCTCTGCTCCTTTTTCAAAATGTAATCAACATGGCAGTCATAGCCACCATTTTGATTTATTGTATTTCTATATGTTGGGAAGCAAATATATTCATATTCAGTGAGCCATTCGGCTATTAAACTGCTCTGTTTGCTTACTGAGGTTTTAATCAATATTATGCTTCACTTCAGAATATTTATAAAAGTGTGCCTTAATTCTGGTGATAGTTTTCTTTCTCCCTTAATTATTGTCCATTATTTAATATGCATTTTCATTGTTAGTCACTTTGAATAATATAAATGAATCATTAAGTAAAAAAGTAGATTAATTAAACAATAAGTACAAGAATACCACACTCTGTCCCTAACAATTCATCAAAATACTCTTCTTCTTTGAAAGAAATTTCAAAAGAAACTTGTTTTTCATCAAACCATATAAGAACTGGCTTTTAAAAAATGCAAGAGATTTTCTCTCCCTGCATGGCACTAACACAGAGACATGTGCAACAATGAATATAGTTTATGGCTTGTAGACATTGATAAATGGCTTAAATTTGGGTCATGCTGTGACATCTGGCAAGCTTAATTGCAGAATTGCTATTTTAGGATGTCACATAGGCTCCTAGTTCAGTGAGCTCCTAGTAAGTGATAATTCTTGATTTTGGAAAGCATCCTGAATGTTAGTTCCCACATTTCCTTAATTTAAAATAAAAAATAAAGATAAAATGCTAGGGAAGGGAAAGTTTGAGCTACCCACTTATTTCTGCAAAGAAGTATGAATAACAAGATTACTTGCAACAACCTGCGTGAAAGCAATCACTTCAGCTATGGGAACTAAAGCTTAATTATAGTCCTGTGAGAATTGTATTCATTGATGATCTCATTGCATCTCTGTTGATTTGCATATCATTGGAGACTAAAGTAATTTTAATGCAAAAAATGTGATAAGCAATGTCATGCACAGAAAAAAAAATATTCTTTCTCCTATTTCATTTATCACTGAAATGGGGAATATGGGGGGGAAATGCAATGTGGTAGCCCTTTCTCCCAATAACATATAAGGACCGAATAATAACTGATTAATATAATTAGAAGAGAGTAAGGTTTCTCATCAAGGAAGAAATGCAGAGCAGTTCACATTTAGTGAGAGCAATAATTTTCCCTAATTTTGTAATTTCCGGAGGCATTGGGTGTCAACCAGGAGTGGTATTCAGCAGGTTCTGACTAGTTCTGGAGAACCGGTAGCGGAAATTTTGAGTAGTTTGGAAAACCAGCAAATGCCACCTCTGACTGGCTCCGCCCCCACCTATTCTCTGCCTCCCGAGTCCCAGCTGATCAGCTGGGTCTTCTTTTGTTGCCCTGCACAGGAGAACAGAGCTGGAAAGCAGGTTAGTGGGGTAGGGAAGGAATGGAGATTTTACAGTATCGTTCCACTGCCATGCCCACCAAGCCTTGCCCACCAAGCCACACTTCGCCCACCAAGCCATGCCCACAGAACCGGTAGTAAACTTTTTGGAATCCCACCACTGGTGTCAACTCCAAATTCATAGCTATCCTGGCCTTTAACCAAATAGTGCCAGGAAATTATGGTAGCTGAGCCCATCACATCTGCGAGGCGTCACGGTGAAAGTAGTGGTTGGTTCTTCAAAGTAACCAAAAACACTTGGATCACATTAGCATACTATAAATAGTGATATCAGCATGATATATATTTCTATCATTAAACTAAACAGCCCAATGTTCTAACTACTGTTAGTCTTCAGTTGAGCCCAACATTTAGGTTACTAAGCAAGACAGTTGTTAAGTGAATTTTGCCCCTATTTACAACCTTTTTTACCACAGTTTTAAGTGAATCACTGCAGTTGATAAGTTTTGTAACATGGTTGTTAACAGAATTGACTTCCCTTGTCGGAAGGTCACAAAAGGTGATCACAGGACTTCAGAACACTGAAGCTATCATAAACATGAATCAGTTGCCAAGTATCTGAATTTTGATCATGACACCATGCTGCAACAGTCATAAGTATGAAAAACATTCATGTCACTTTTCTCAGTGTTGTACCTTCAAATGGTCACTAAATCAACCATTGTGAATCTAGGACTATCTGTACTGCATTAGCCAAAATGAGCCAAAGTAAAACTGATTAAATCTCTTTGGAATTTCAGTCCTAAAATTGAAATTCTGAAGGACATAAAATAAAGGGACCTACTGCATGGCAAGACAATCCAGACTCCAGGGTTGTTTTGGGTGCCCAAAGAGAAAGATCAGAAAGGAAACATTTAATGGGAATGGTACAGAACATAATAACAAATCAGGTATCTAAAGGTTTCTTGACCATCTCTTCATGGGCCAACAGTTTTTCCTTATGAAATTCAGTTTACATTAGTTATTGTTTGAGGCTTGCTCTTGGACATGCCTTTGAAAAATTCTAAGAGCCAAATAATGAAAGGAGCACTTTAACAGCAGCTAAACTTTGCATGAGTTTGGGTATGATCTGACCCATCAAAACAATTCTCCAGCTACGAACTTAATGTTCTTCACTATTTGTCACCAATAACTAGAGAGGAAAAGAGAAGGTGCAGCAAAGCATCAAAATTAAATTCTTGCAAACACTTTTCTAAGATGATTGGTCAATTAGCAAAACAAGCTGAGATACTGTACCTCAGCTGAAGATGCTACTCTAGTGTACAAAAATGGTTTTAATTACCTGCAAACTAAAGCATTGGTTTGTTGAAGTATGAAATCTGCACCTGAAAAATAGCAATAGCACTTAAACTTATAAGCACTTTACAATGCTTTAGACCCTTTCTAAGCGGTTTACAGAGTCAGCATATAGTCCCAAACAATTTGGGCCCTCATTTTACCCACCTCGGAAGGATGGAAGGCTGAGTCAACCTTGAGCCTGGTGGGATTTGAACTACCAAATTGCAGGCAGGCAGCACTCTGCAGAAGTAGCCTGCAATACTGCACTCTAACCACTGCATATTGCACTCTAACCACTGTGCCACTGAGGCTCTAAAAAGATGGATCATCTTAACGATTAGCTTAAAACAGGGCATTAAGAGGTACCACAAATGTGAAGGAAACTGAAGATATGTTGAGGAGTCACATACCACTTATTCCTCTCCATAATATCACACACGCCATTCCAGAGGAATGGAAAAAAAGAACTCTGGTTGTGCAGTGGTTAATGTGCAGCATTACAGGCAAAGTCTGCCCACAGCCTGGAGTTTGATCCTGATGGGGCTCAAGGTTGACTCAGCCTTCCATCCAGTGGTGGGATTCAAAAAAAATTAGTACCTGTTCTGTGGGCCTAGCTTGGTGGGCGTGGCAGGGGAAGGATACTGCAAAATCCCCATTCCCTTCCCACCCCACTAACCTGCTTTCCTGCTCCGTTCTCCTGTGCAGGGCAACAAAAGAAGACCCAGTCGATCAGCTGGGACTCATGGAGGCTGAGAATAGAATGTGGGGGGGCAGTCAGAGGTGGTATTTGTCTGAACTACTCAAAATTTCCGCTACCGGTTCTCCAGAACTAGTCAGAACCTGATGAATACTACCTCTGCTTCCATCCTTCCTGTGTGAATAACACAGGGACCCAGATTATTGAAGGGCAATGTGCAAATAACACTTCTACATTGCAAACTGTTTATTTTATTTTATTTTATTTATTTATTTGATTTGCCAATTGTTTACAAGATAATAAGTATAAATGTATACATAGTTGTGAATACATGAAATGGTTACATATAAGAAAAATAAAAGAATAAGAGAAACAATAGGACAGGGACGGTAGGCACGTTGGTGCGCTTATGCCGCCCCCTACAGACCTCTTAGGAAAGGGGTGAGGTCAATAGTAGACAGTCTAAGGTTAAAGTTTTTGGGGTTTGGGGAAGAAACTACAGAGTCGGGTAGATTTGCAGATTACTACAGATTACTACAGATTACTACAGATTACTACAGATTACTACAGAGTGGGTAGATTTGCAGTGTAAGAGTTGCAGATTACTATCCTGTAATCTGCAACTCTTACTACAAGCATATGGACTACTCAACTCGACCAGGGCAAAGCAATAGACGCAATCTACATAGACTTCTGCAAAGCCTTTGATTCAGTGGTACACGACAAACTACTCCTAAAAATAAAATCTTATGGTATCTCTGGACAACTGAATAACTGGATAGAAGCATTCCTGTCAAACAGACAACAAATGGTCAAAATTGGGAACGCCCTATCAAATCCAGTACCTGTCAATAGTGGTGTTCCCCAAGGCAGTGTTCTAGGACCAACTCTCTTCATAATCTACATAAACGACCTTTGTGATCATATCAAGAGCAATTGCGTTCTCTTCGCTGATGATGTAAAGCTGTTCAATACCACAGACAATACTACTACCCTTCAAAAAGATCTAGACTATGTATCTGAATGGTCTAACATATGGCAACTCCAAATCTCAACAAATAAATGCTCTGTCTTACATATTGGTAAAAAAATCAGAAAATAAAATACAAGCTGAATAGTCAAGATCTTGTTGATGACCCAAGCTCTGTAAAGGACCTGGGAATACTCACCTCTAATGATCTAAGTGCTAGAGCTCACTGCAACTACATAGCCAAAAAGGCATTAAGAGTTGTTAACCTAATCTACGTTGCTTTTCTCTGGTAATATCTCACTACTAACCAGAGCATACAAAACATTTGCTAGACCAATACTCGAATACAGTTCATCAGTCTGGAATCCTTATCACGTATGTGATATTAACACAATTGAGAAAGTCCAGAAGTATTTCACAAGAAGAGTTCTCCACTCTTCTACCCGTTATAGAATACCTTCGCCACCAGACTCAGAAATTCTAAAACTAGAAAACCTCGAATTACGCCGTCTTGGTCCGACTTAAGCATGATATATAAAATCATACATTGCAATGTCCTACCTGTCAATGAATACTTCAGCTTTAACCATAACAACACAAGAGCACACAACAGATACAAACTCAAAGTAAACCGCACCAAACTTGATTGCAGGAAATACGACTTCAGCAATAGAGTGGTCAATGTCTGGAATACTCTACCCGACTCTGTAGTCTCTTCCCCAAACCCCAAAAACTTTAACCTTAGACTGTCTACTATTGACCTCACCCCTTTCCTAAGAGGTCTGTAGGGGCGTGCATAAAGCGCACCAACGTGCCTACCGTCCCTGTCCTATTGTTTCTCTTATTCTTTTATTTTTCTTATATGTACCCATTTCATATATTCACAACTATGTATACACTTGTACTTATTATCTTGTAAACAATTGACAAATAAATAAATAAATAAATAAAAATAAATAAATAAATAAATATTCCAGTTCAGAGAGTGGTTTAAAGCAGTACGGGGGGTCCATATAAGCCCAAATACTATTCGTATGGCTATGATTATGGAGATGTGTGCTCATAGATTTTGTATAAGATGGTTTAGAAAACTACTTTTGAACTAATCCAAAGGCCCCCCACTTCTATCATAAAATATCCCATCTATGGAATTCTGTACAAGCAGCAGGAGTAACACTAGTAATAAAGGTAGAAGTAATAGCCAAGGATGTAATTCCATAAGAGCTTTTTGGCAGAGATTCAGAACCTTTTTATCAATGATGGCAAAATGGGTTCTCCAGTGCTGGCTTTGCATTTAGAAATAAAGGAAGTCATTCCCTCTATATTTCAAGAGTATAGCTCCTATAAAATATTAAACACTTTAAACACCAAGTCCAAAATTATTTAACTCTGCTACCACATCACTAATGGGGTATGCAACAAAATCTAATTGTGAAAAGCTGTGTAATCACTTTTGGTTGAATGAAGTTAGTTCCAGTTTTATTAAAGCCTGGGGGCATACAGGGACATTCCAATTCAGAGTTCAAAATTCCGTGCATATAGGCTCAATTTTCTCTTCCTACACAATTTAGAGGGGTTCAAAAATGTCCCTCTTTATCGGGACCATTTTGGGGGGATTTAAGACTCACAAAGTGATTTAGTCTATATTTTCTATGACAGGGGTGTCAAACTCAAGGCCTGTGGGCCAGATCTGGCCCATGGGTACTTAGATCTGGCCTGCTGGGTTGCCCTGGAAACAGCAAAGCACTGGCCTGTGGTGCCCCTGCAAACAAAAATGCCGTATGCAGCCCTCCTGGCTTCCATTTTCACTGGCAGAGGGTTGCAGGAGGCCATTGCGGCCAAAAATGGGGCCCAGGGGGTCATGCATGGCCCTCACCTTGACCTCCATTTTTGCTGGCAGAGGCCTAGCAAACTAAAAACAAAACAAAAGGAGAAATATTTCTCCTTTTGCATTTGAACATGCAAGAAAGAACATAAAAGGGAAAGAGGAAAGACAAAGAAAAAGAAGGAAAGAGAGCAAGGAAGGAAAAATAAGGGAAGAGGGGAAGGAAGAAGAAAGGAGAATGAAGAGGGAAGGAAAAAAGAGAATGAATGAATGAATGAATGAATGAATGAATGAATGAAGGAAGGAAGGAAGGAAGGAAGGAAGGAAGGAAGGAAGTTATAATGTGAGGGAGGGTCTGAGGGAAATCCTGCCTTAGCACTTGGACACTACAGGTGCCCCCAACAGGAGTGATGGTGAACTGGCCATGCCCACCCTGGCCACACTCACCCCAACCACTCCCACAACCCTGATGTGGCCCTCAATTAAATCAAATTTGACACCCCTGTTCTATGACCTAACTTAACAAGTTATATGTTTTCCCCCCAGAGCCTTGATTCTGTTTCTATTTTTTTAAAAAATCGAAATTATGAATTTTTACTTATCTCCCTTCCTTGATTGGGGATTCCCAATTATTAAAATGCATTGCCCACAAGAATATATGCAGAATTAATACTCTAGCATTAAAGTACTCAAAACTGTGATGAGTGAGGCTTTGTGTTTTATCCTCTGCTATTTTTAATGGGAAATGTACCCAAAGTCCTCATATGTATGAGACCTTGTCCATGAAGCACAAACACTATAGATGTCATGCCCCAGCACACAACTTTTATATACTGTTGTTGCTCTCTAGTCCCATCTAGTGGCCGGATGGACAAATATGCCCCATCATACGCTCTTTATATACTGTTGTTGCTCTCTAGCGGCCAGAGAGACAAAATAGCAAGTGCATTGTTTGAAGCTGAGCCAACCCACTTACCCATCAGCCCGCACTCTCAAAACAAGTGCACCCTGGGAAGCCAGATTCCATTTCCTTTAGCATTTGGAGAAGGCAGAAGCACAAAGAAGAATCCATCTTAATCTGTGGCACATAGTCATCCAAGGGCAAACCCACATCCCACACACAGAACATTGCTGGTGAGATTTAAACTGCTTGTATTTATTAATTGTTATGTTCAACAGTAACTCAATACTGTCTATCTTGTATTTGATTCTCATTGTATGTATCCCTATTTCCCCCAGTTTCACCATATCCTGTTCTTTCAATAAAGCGTTCAGATCTACACACACCGTCTGTTTTATTGGAGGATAGATGGGTTTAGCTGCACATCGAGCTGCACACAGACTAAGGTGTAGTGAGGACAGAACAATAGATGCTATCAATCATGTGATTAAGATAGCAGTCTTCGAATAGTTCAGGGGTTGTCACAAAGAAGAGAGGGTCAACCTATTCTCCAAAGCACCAGAAGACAGGACAAGAAGTAACAGATGAAAACTTACCAACCTAGAACTAAGGAAAGATTTCCCTACATTGAGAACAATTAATCAGTAGTACAGGTTATCTCCAGAAGTTGTGAAGGCTCCATCACTGGACATTTTAAAGAGATTGCACAGTCATTTATCTGGAAGGGTATAGGGTCTCCTGCTTTGGCAGGGAGTTGAATTAGAAGAACTCCAAGATTCCTTCCAACTCTGTTATTTTGTTATTTTACATTGCTCCTATTACCAATGTAGTCAAGAAACTTTCATTCTTCTTTCACTGATCCATGCTTTAGCATAGGTCATAATCAGGGGTGGGATTCAAATTTTTAACAACCGGTTCTGTGGGTGTGGCTTAGGTGGCGGGGGTGGCTTGGTGGTCATGTGACTGGGTGGACGTGGCTTGGTGGTCATGTTATTGGCTGGCCATGGCCAACTCAATATCACTCACATCAAGGCATGCATCTCTGAGCCTGGCCTCTGATGACTGTGGGGATGCTGCAATAGTCGTAAGTGTGAAAAATGGTCATACGTCACTTTTTTCAGTGCCATTGTAACTTTGATTGGTCACTCCACACAAGCAAAGTACCAGCAAAGGAGAGGAAAAAAACTCCAGAGACGTTCCTGAGACAGGAAGTCTAGTCCTGCCATGAATGTAATAAGGGTTAACGGAGAGGCAGTTTCTGTAAGCAACACCAGAATGTTTCCTTCCTGCCTTCCTTACAGGATTAGGTCAGTAATTTCTTCTAACAACCGGTTCTCCGAACTGCTTAGAATGTTAACAACCAGTTCTAGCGAATAGGTGCAAACTGGTAGAATCCCACCCCTGGTCATAATGAAAGTTATATTTTTGACTTTCCCTCTTTAGATAAGGACCCATTTATTATATACAAAGTTGCTGGATTTTCCCTAGCAGCAATTAAAACCTGCAAACAGATAATTTAGTGTACAGGGCATGATAAAATAAATCATTTCTTATTTTATTTTATTTTTAAATCTTTATGTGCTTTACATCCTTTTGTGGCCTTCAGAGGCCCCTCTTTAGTCTTAGTATTAAGAATTTTATAGAGATATTTTAGTACTTTAATTTTTTAGTATCATGATAGCAATGTAGCTTTTAGTTATGTTTTATCTCCTATATGTGTAAGACGTATTACTGCAGTGGGTGTAATTTTTCTTGCTTATATTTTTTTAATGCTGGTTTATGATTTGATTTGATTTGATAGATAGATTGATTGATTGATGTAGGGATATGTAAATTCAAATGCTGCATTTTTATAGCATCCACCTATTGGGGGATCTAAAAATAAAATAAAACACACTAACATTTTGTGCATAGTACACTAGAATAAATATGTCTTTTGACAGTTAACCATGCTTCCACTTGTTGTATATCATAAGGGCAGGGTAAAAAATTAGTGCAATGGAAGAAAAATTTAGATCTATAAATGTGTTACAAGTCCAGTGAAATTGAAGTGATGAGCAGTAATGCCAAGACGGAGTAAACTTACATTTCTCTGGCTCAAAGAAAGATACACATATTGTAATCGAAGACACTATTTGTGTGCACAGGATGAAGGAAGCTTAAGCGAGTGCTTCAGGAATACTTAGATACAAACATGTCTGTTAAAAACTGGTTTTATGTTTTCTGCATTTCCAAGAACTTTATTTATAGGTAAAAATAATTATCACCATAACGCTTGCACATGCATACAGAACTAAAGTATCTAGCATCCTAAGTAAATCCTTTCTATGTGTGGTACCTAAACCACATAATATTTTCTCTCTACTTTGTGCTATTTTTTTTATTTTTATTCTTTAAAAACAAAAAATACAAAAATCTCATTTACATTAACTGTTATTGTGTCATTGTATATACGTTTCTTATTTTGTGACTATACATTATTTTTATCCTTATCCTTCACCCATTCGTACCACCTCTCCCATGTTGCATAGTATTCTCGATCCTCTTTGCCTTTCAGTTCCATAGTGAATTTATCTAGTTCAGCACAGTCCATTATTTTTTTGAATCAAAACTTCATCTGGTGGTACTTTATCACTCTTCCAATTTTGTGCTGATTCTTGCTGCAGTTAAGATATGTACAATAAGGTATCTTTTATCTTTACTCAAATTCCCTTTGATCATACCTAATAAAAATGTTTCGGGTTCCAAATTCAATTTGTATTTTGTAATCTCAAAAAGCCATCTCTGTATTTTCTTCCAGTATTTTTTGACCTCTATACATTGCCACCACATATGGAAAAATGTTCCTTTCTTTTGTTTGCACTTCCAGCATTCTGATTTCAAGGTTGAATACATTTTTGCCAGTCATGCCAGCGCTAAGTGCCATTTACAAAACATTTTATATTGATTTTCTTTGAATGCCGTTGACAAAGCCAGCTTCCAGTTCTCAGTCCAAGTCTTTTCCCACTCATAATTTATATTATGACCCACATTGGTCATAATATTTATATTATGGCCCAGGCAATCATTGGTCCCTTAACAATTTCCTCCTCTAGTTCTACCTTCAGTAAATAATTATATGTTCGTGTTATAAATTTTATATCCTTGCCTGTCAAGATTTGGTCCAATTTTTGTAAATCTTTATCTATCTCTAGCTCCTTTACATCTTTCTTAAATTTAGTTTGAATTTGCAAATATACCCACTGGTCTAATATTATCCCTTGTTCTTTTAGTTTATCCAGTGTTTTTAATTCCCCCTGTTCATCTACCAATTCTTTATATCTAATCATTTTTTTAGTGTCCCTTGTATTTGGATATAATATATCTTCTATAGGTGAGATCCAGTTTGGTCTTTTCAAATAATGCTTTTTTTATTTTCTCCCATGTTTGTAAAAGTGAGTCCCTTATCAAATATCTATGCAAATAGGAGTGGATCTTATTCTTTTTATCCCATAGAAAGGCATGCCACCCAACTTGGAGGTCATGACCTTCTGTTGCCAAAATTCTTTTATTTTTTAAGTTTATCCACTCCTTAACCCATGGTAAAATTGCTGCTTGATAATATGTTTCCCATTTTGGGAATCCAAGGCTGCCTCTGGTTCCACTATCTTGTAACATTTTCAATTTTATTCGTGCTTTTTCCCCCATCCATATAAATTTCATTACTGTCCTATCTAATTCTTGAAAAAAATTCTTATCCAATTTTATAGGTATTGTTTGAAAATAGTATAATAGTTTCGGTAGTATGTTCATTTTTATGGCCGCTATTCGGCCTAATAGTGATAGTTGTAGTTTTCTCCAATTGGCCAGATCTTTCTTTATCTGTGAAAGTAATTTCATATAATTATCCTCTTTTATGGAAGAGTATCTTCCTGTTAACCAAATTCCTAGATACTTAAGTTTACTTTGTGCTATTTTAAATGTTATGTTCTTATCACTAAAACAAGCACACCCTGATTCAAGCCATTATCGCTATTACAAGCTACAGAGCATGTGGGTTCAACTTCTCCTTTTCAACCTGTCGCATTTTGGTGCTCTTTCCTCATCACCAATTACTCCTGTGATCAGAACAAGGAATATTTGAATGATTTGCAGACTGTCTGAGAATTTGTGATACTTTTATTTACACTTCTTTTGCTTCATTCGAATTTCATGAGGGTGTTTCCCAAACTCACCTTTAAAATCCCCAAGGGGTTTTAGTTGAGGAGAAATCTAGCAAGAACTTAATAGATCTGTCTGCCATGCTTACTTGCCCATATGAGGACTTAACTTCATAACTGATGCCCAAGTTCAATGGGTTTGCTTTCATATATACAGATTAACAGAGTTGGAAGTGACCTTGTAGGTCATCTAGTCCAAGCCCCTGCCCAAACGGACCCTACACCATTTCTGACAGATGGCAGTTCAGTCTCTCATCGAAAGCTTCCAGTGATGAAGCTCCCACACCTTCTGAATGCAAGCTGTTGGAAGACTGCTATCATGTCTCCCCTGGTCCTTCTCTTCACTAGACTAACCATGCCCAGTTCCTGCAACCGTTCATCATATATTTTAGCCTCCAGTCCCCTAATCATTTTTTTAAACAAATTTTATTAATTTTTAAAAACAATACATAAACAAACTAAACGTAGAATGTAATAACATAAAGCATCTGAAAAACCAATAAAACATCTTATTTAAAGACAGAATAATTCCAAATTATCACATTTCCATACAAACACAATTTAATTTAATTTAATCCCCTAATCATTTTGATTGCTCTTCTCTGCAGTCTTTCTAGAGTCTATATATATTATGCAATATTCTAGGTGTGATCTTACTAAGGCTTTATAGAATGGTATTAGTATCTCATTTGATCTTGAGTGTATCCCTCTGTTAATACAATTTAGGATTGCATTGGCTTTTTTGGCCGCTGCAGCTTAGAACAGTGTTGGCTTTTTTGGCAGCTGTAATACACTGTTGGCTCATATTTAATTGGTTGTCCACTAAGACTCCAAGATCCTTCTCACACTGCTATATTACAAAACATAATAAATAATGTATTTATTAAACCTGCATCTTGTTGTTGTGGTTGATATTCCTTTTTTTGAAGATGGGAAGCATATCAGCTCTTCTCCAGTCCTCTGGTAGTTACCCAGGATCTTTGAAAGATATAGTTAAGTTATACCAAGATCACATCTGACAGCTCCTTCAGAATTCTGGGATGTAATTCATCTGGTGATTTGAACTTGCCCAGAATGGATAGGTAGTTTCTTACCATTTTCTTTCTTATTTTGACTTGCATTTCTAATCTGTCTTTTAGGTACTGCTTTTGATAGATTGGACTGGTGTTTTTATTTTATTTTATGTAAGACAGATGCAAACAATTAATTAAAGCATTCAGTTTTCTTCCTGTTTCTCATCATCTCCTTGCCATCTTCTCCCGTTAATAAACCAATTATTTCCTTGACTTTTTCCTTGGTTTTTTTTACATGTTGAAAGAAACTTTTTCTATTATTTTTAACATCTATTGCAAGTCTTAGTTCATTCCGAATCTTAGTTTTCCTGACTTCATTTTTGCAGATTTGGGCTATATGCTGGTATTTTACCTTAGTTATGTGTCTCTCTTTCCCTTGTGTATACTTCCCTTATTGTCTTTCAGTTTATCAAAGAGTTCTTTAAGCGATCATGCTGGTTTGTTATTATTATTTTTCTAGACTGGGCTTTTATAATATCATTTTTCAGAGTTCCCCAAACTTTTTGAATTATTTTCTCCTTTAAGATTTTCATCCATGGAATCCTTCCCAAGCTCTAAGTTGTTGAAATCAGATTTCTTAAAGTCAGAAAACCACATCCCAACCAACACTATGGCAGACCAAGTTACTGTAGATAACAGAGAGCAAACCCCACTCTCATTAGCACTGATGATCTTACCTAGTTGGATAATGAAACATCTGCAAGCATCAGAGAGCACTAAGGACTCTCCCACCATCTGCTTAACTCCAAGTGCCTGGAGATAAATATCATGAGTGAAAACCCTGTGAGAATTTTCCCAGTTAGAAAACACAGACAGCCAGGGTGAGTTCAAAGTATAGAAAAACGTACAATAGAAACAATACAACCAATAATCCTTGGTCATTTTCAAACATCAAGTAAGTTAAAAATGTTTCCAAAGGAATTAGAACTTCTCAAGAAACCTGATAATTGACTAAGGCAAAAATTCTGAAATTACTTTTGCAGAAAATCTGCAAAAGTAGGGAACACTTTGGGGAAATTGGAGATCAGATTTTGACAGAACCCAATTATACTGGCAAGTATCTATAATGTTTCCTAATGATAAGTTCCTTTTTTTCTGAACAAATATTGATGGGACCAATGCAGAGGAAACTCAGTGTTGATAGCATTCCAATCAATATCTTTTACTCTGTACTTTTCCATACATGTTTACTAATTTCATTGGCTTTTGGAACAAACAAAACAGTTGTGAAATCACATAGATTCAGAGCACATCTCTTTTAACTTTCTCCATTTAAACTTTCTATTACCAAAATCTTTTTAGACTCAATTTTGAATCTTAACCTTAAAAAGCAGAAATTCACAGCTACCTTGCTAAAAATTCACAAACTGTTAAAGTTTTACATCCATAAAGGTAAAGGTAAAGGTTCCCCTCACATATATGTGCTAGTCGTTCCTGACTGTAGGGGGCGGTGCTCATCTCCATTTCAAAGCCGAAGAGCCAGTGCTGTCCAAAGTCATCTGTGGTCATGTGGCCGGCATGACTAAATGCCAAAGGTGCATGGAATGCTGTTACCTTCCCATCAAAGGTGGCCCCTATTTTTCTACTTGCATTTTTATGCGCTTTCAAACTGCTTGGTTGGCAGAAGCCGGGACCAGTAATGGGAGCTCATCCTATTACGTGTCACGAGGGATTCGAACTGCTGACTTTTCAATCGACGAGCTCAGTGTCTTAGCCACTGAGCTACCACGTCCCCTTTACATCCATACATAATAGTTATTCACACAAATGAAGAGTTATTCATTTGGTGATTACCAAAACACAGAATAAATGCATACAGTAACTAGGTGTCATTTTACTAATTGAATCCTCAACAGTTTGAGTCCCCTTCTTAAAGTACCTAATAACATGAACAAATCATGACAAGTGACATGTTAATTGCCTTAAGGTCTGTGGCTTATGCAACGTATCAACATCTCTCCCTGAATTGGCCAGAGCAAAATGCCACACACAACAGATAATTACCTCACACATCCCTAAGGGTAAAATAGGATTGACCTATCCTGTTGTGTAGCTCTCATTTAGGCTTAAGCTTCTGATGAAACATAAGTAATTAGTGGGATAAAAAGTATTTTGTTTCTAGGAACTGTGCCTAATTGAAGTGTTCTGGTGACATCTTTAGATAAGCTCTCTTGTCTAGCACGTATATACAGGAATTTCCTAATCTCAGAATGCAAAACTTAATCTTCACTTAATTTGAGGGGATCAGAGCATTTCAGGTAATCTAGCAGGATGTTCTAGTTTCTGATATTCTTCCCAGGGTCATGGTCCTTCCTGAACTGAATGATACTTGGAATACTGCATCCAGTTTTGGTCACCACGATGTAAAAAAGATGTTGAGACTCAAAAAAGAATACAGAGAAGAGCAACAAGGTTGGTTAGGGGACTGGAGGCTTAAACATATAAAGAACAGTTGCTGGAATTGGGTATGTCTAGTTTAATCAAAAGAAGGAGTAGAGGTGACATGATAGCAGGGTTCCGATATCTCAGGGGCTGCCACAAAGAAGAGAGGGCCAATCTATTATTCAGAGCACCTGAAGATAGGACAAGAAGCAATGAGTGGAAACTAAACAAGGAGAGAAGCAACTCAGAACTAAGGAGAAATTTCCTGACAGTGAAAAAAACTAATCAGTGGAACAACTTGCTCCAACACTGGAAGTTTTAAAGAAGTGATTAGACAACCATTTGTCTGAAATGGTATAGGGTTTCCTGCTTGAACAGGGGGTTAGACTAGAAGGTTAGACAAGGTCCCTTCCAACTCTATTATTCTGTTATTCTGAGAATGAAATTGGAGGAGAAAAAGGAGTTAGAATTCTTCAAAAGCTAGGATAGGCGTTAAACAGGAAGGGATGTATCTGTCTTCTTTAGTCTTGCTAATATCTTTTTGCACTTTTTTTTCAATCTTGAAGTATTTTAATTTATCCCATTAATTTGACTCTTTTAAAAAAAGCTCAGTATGGACATTTGTATACATTGCATGCACATTTATTCTAATTTCTACTTTCCCAGCATATTCCTTATTCAAATATATGCAGTAGTGAAAGAAATATTCTTGAATGCAAAGCGTTTCACCTTGCTTCATTAATATCCATATTTTTGTGCATATAATTTAGAAAAGTGAGAGTACTGAAAGAATTTACATATTTGACCAGGAAAGACAAATAAGGTAAGTTAGCATAAAAATATGACATGAATAAATTCTCCCCATTTCTCTCTACCTCTGTCCTTCAAAAGACCTATTGTTACCACATAGTCTCCTCAGGTAATTAATTTAGCTCTCTGACAAGAACCAATAGTCTAGATCAGGGCTGTCAAACTCCCAGTCTGCAGGCCGGAAGTGTCACATGCTGGCCACACTCACGCCTGGTTTAGCGAAGGGGGAAAAAAGTCCCAATATGTCACGTGACGCCACTGTGATGATTTATTTATTTATTTATTTATTTATTTATTTGATTTGATTTGATTTGCCAATTGTTTACAAGATAATAAGTATAAGTGTATACATAGTTGTGAATACATGAAATGGGTACATATAAGAAAAATAAAAAGAAGAATAAGAGAAACAATAGGACAGGGATGGTAGGCACGTTGGTGCGCTTATGCACGCCCCCACAGACCTCTTAGGAAAGGGTGAGGTCAATAGTAGACAGTCTAAGGTTAAAGTTTTTGGGGTTTGGGGAAGAAACTACAGAGTCGGGTAGAGTATTCCAGACATTGACCACTCTATTGCTGAAGTCGTATTTCCTGCAATCAAGTTTGGTGCGGTTAACTTTGAGTTTGTATCTATTGTGTGCTCTTGTGTTGTTATGGTTGAAGCTGAAGTATTCATTGACAGGTAGGACATTGCAATGTATGATTTTATATACCATGCTTAAATCAGACCGAAGACGGCGTAATTCAAGGTTTTCTAGTTCTAGAATTTCAAGTCTGGTGGCATAAGGTATTCTACAATGAGTAGAGGTGGAGAACTCTTCTTGTGAAATATTTCTGGACTTTCTCAATTGTGCTAATATCAGATATGTAATGTGGGTTCCAGACTGATGAACTGTATTCGAGTATTGGTCTAGCAAATGTTTTGTATGCTCTGGTTAGTAGTGTGATATTACCAGAGAAAAAGCTACGTAGGATTAGGTTAACAACTCTTAATGCCTTTTTGGCTATGTAGTTGCAGTGGGCTCTAGCACTTAGATCATTAGAGGTGAGTATTCCAAGGTCCTTTACAGAGCTTGGGTCATCAACAAGATCTTGACTATTCAGCTTGTATTTTATTTTCTGATTTTTTTTGCCAATATGTAAGACAGAGCATTTATTTGTTGAGATTTGAAGTTGCCATTTGTTTGACCATTCTGATACATAGTCGAGATCTTTTTGTAGGGTAGCAGTATTGTCTGTGGTATTGAACAGCTTTACATCATCAGCGAAAAGAACGCATAATTGCTCTTAATATGATCACAGAGATCATTTATGTAGAATATGAAGAGAGTTGGTCCTAGAACACTGCCTTGGGGACACCACTATTGACAGGTACAGAATTTGATAGGACGCTCCCAATTTTGACCATTTGTTGTCTGTTTGCCAGGAATGCTTCTATCCAGTTATTCAATTGTCCAGAGATACCATAGGATTTTATTTTTAGGAGTAGTTTGTCGTGTACCACTGAATCAAAGGCTTTACAGAAGTCTATGTAGATTGCGTCTATTGCTTTGCCCTGGTCGAGTTGTGTCGTCCATATGTTTTTGCAGTGTAAGAGTTGCAGATTACAGGATAGTTTTTTCTGAAACCAAATTGTTTATTGGAGAGTAGGTTGTTTGTCTCTAAGTGGAGGATGATGGATTGGTTAATAATTGATTCCATGACTTTACAGGTGACGCAGCATAAGGAGATTGGCTGTAATTTTCAACTAGGCTTGGGTCTCCCTTTTTGAAGATGGGGATGACTGTGGCTTGTGACCATAGGTTAGGCAAGGAGCTGGTCCTGAAAGATTTTTCAAAGATTATGCGTAGAGGTTTGGCTATGGCAGTGGATAGCTTTTTAAGAAGTAGGCACATATTCCATCCGGTCCAATAGATAGAGATGGTTTTAGATTGCATAGTGCTTTTTCAACATTGTCTTCTGTGAAATCGATATGTATTAGATCGTTGTTGTTATCTGTGGTACGGCTAGGAAATACTGGGCATGATCCATTGCTGTTTACAAATACTGAGCGAAGAATGTGTTAAAGATGTTGGCTTTAATGGTGTCGTCGTTGCAGTCTTTACCATCAGGTCCTATCAAGGGTGGGATGGACCTTGAGTCTTTTAGTTTGTTGTTTACAAAATTGTAAAAAGCACGGTGGAATTGGTGCTTAGAAGGTTTTCCTCTTGTTTAATGTGATAATTGGTGCATTCGGTCTTTATCTGGTGGCATAAATTTTTGTATTGGCTTTTGAAATTGGCAACATGACCAGATTTGTTTTTCCGCCAGAGTGATCTCTTTTTGGATTGAAGTTTCCTTATTGTTATGGGTAATCTGCTTTTTTGTTTTGTTTTGGGAGTTGTTGTTGGTACATATAGTTTGATGACTCTTTTGACTTCAAGTAAAAATATGTTGTAATGGTCTTCAACAGTATTGCATCCAGTGAATAGAGATTGCCAATCAAGGGATGAGAGATCGTTGTCTATAAGATCATAGTTGCCTTTTTGAAGTTACAATTGGGGATTACATCATTGTGGTGATTTTTGTGTGGGCGTATGTTGAGACAAAAGTCAATCATATTGTGGTCACTGCTGGAAAAGGGTTCTTTAGTTTGTATTCCGTAAATTAAATTCAAACTATTGCAGAAGATGAGATCGAGGCAGTTGTTTAGTCTAGTGTTGTTGGTTACTAGTTGTTCCAGTCCCAGATTTGTAATAGCATTGTAGAAGGTTGTGTGTATGATTTCAGTTGTACAATCATTTAGGGTCCAGTCAATATGAGGTAGATTGAAATCACCAAGAAAGATAAAGGGTATGGGCAGGATGCAGCCCATGTTAGTAATGTATTTAGCTTGTTTACATGTTCGATGTCATAATCAGGTGCTCTGTAACATAGTAAGAATCGAATTGTGATATTTAAGGATAGTTCACAGATGATGGTCTCAGGAAGAGCAAGCTCCTGGGTAACTTGGATATTTTTAGATGTAAGGATTTTTATAGAAGATAGCAACACCACCTCCTCTCACAGATTTCACGATCTGATCGGTAAACATGATAGTCTCTTACTGTGGTAATGGAGTCAGGGAGAGATGCATTGAGCCATGTTTCACAGACAAATATAATGTCGAATTTAGCCATATTTAGTAGGAGGAAAAATTCAGGTATTTTATTCACGAGGCTTCTTGCATTGAGTAGTTTGCATTTAAGGCCAGCAGTAGTTGGAATTGAGGTAGTTAGGGCGTGCATGCCTAGTCTTGGGTGATGGTGGATCGGTTGAGGTAGGATTGTGGTTGAGGGTTAAAGCTGAGTTGCGGGTTGTGTGGCTTACTTTTGATACAGTCAGCATGGTAGTCAATGTACAGGTCCTTCTCTCCATTGTCTAGACGTTTTTGAGTTCAGTGCGGAGTACACGGAGCGGCACGTTGCTGTATGGTTAGGTCAGGGCGACAACGGAGGTTCTTATGGTTGGTGTTGGTTTTGGCGAGTGAATTTATAGTGTAAATGAATTTACGTTTGCTTGCTTCATTTTTGCAAATGACCCTGCACAAGCGTGGGGCCACAGAGCCGTCTCTGTTTTTCAGCTCTCGGCCAATGCGGGAAATGTCAAGTATTTCATCAGCGGAGATGGTTGATGCTGATAATCACTGATGATGTTTCGGACAGTTGTGATGTCATCATTGTCATTGATGTCCTCTAGACCAAATAAGATGGCGTTTGGACGTTTCCGTTCACGCTCAACAGCTTCTCTGATGAGGATTGGGATATCAATATTTGTCTGGGTTGTGTTTTTGGGTTTTGGATTGGGTTGTGGTTGTTGGGTAGAGATGTGGTTTGTAGCTATTGGATGTTCAGGTTTTTGCATTGTGTCTTTTTTTTTCAAGGTTGGATATTCTTTCTTTTACGGCGTCCAGGGATGCTACTATGGTGTTAAGGGATGTTTCAATGGTTTCAATGGTATCAACTCTTTCCAACAGATCCAGTTTGGATTTGCATGATTTGCAGAGATATGAAAACTCATTGGATGATTCCAGGTATTGAATAAATTGCTTGGTTAATCCCAAGCAGTCATGATGAGTGTATTTTTACACAGAGAACATTTGATGGAGTTTTCATTATCCTTTAGATTTTTGTAGCATTTAAGGCATGTGCAGCATTTAAGGCATTGTGGTTCATTGGTGGGGATTATCTTCTCTTTAGGTTGTGGTTTGGCATTGGATTTTCTCTTTTTGGCATGGTAGGTTTGTTAAGATAGTTCGTTGATTGAATTAATTAAAGGAACAATTTTGGGTAATCTATATAGCCAATATCACACCAATCAATCAATTGCAGTAATCTCTCTAGTCAGATAATATTCTGAGCAACAATCAGCCTAATCAATTAATTACTCTAATCACTAATCAATTAATTACACTAATCATTAATCACACTGTTCATTTAAATTCACTAAATCATTGATTTTACTATTCAATTAAATTACATGAATCGTGATCTTTTAAACTAGTCAGTAATCACACTATTTGCACTAAACACTCTAATCACACTAATCAATTAAAACAATAAATCAATTAAACCATTAATAAAATATTTTATAGAAATTGATTATCTAATTGTTGATATAGGTGATGAGGTAGAAAAGTTGTAAGTTTTGAGGTAATGAATTAATCAGTGTTTGATTAAAGTAATGAGGTAGTATTAAAAGTCTGCAAGGAAAGGGTTAATTGTTTTACTAGCAGCTGTAGTTGACTGAATGAGAGGAATTTATTGCTCTTTGTAATAGCAGATTGCTATTACTCTGTAAACAAAAGGTTGTAACACGGTGTTCAAAGGGTTTTTGAAATAGTGTAAAACTTGCTGAATTAAACACTTTGACTACAATCAATATGTCTCTGAATAAGATTGTTTTGCAATAGTTTCTTAAAGCTCTTCAAGCTGAGTAGTAGTAAAAATACAGTCCAGAAGTTTGGGTTAACCAATCCAATCTGTCCTTTACTTTTAACTAAATCTGACAGTAACTCCAAATCGTTAATCGCAGCTATTTTCCTCCTTAGAGTCCCACTTTCCAAGGAAAATTCCACTGCAGAAATTGGAGTGATTTTTTACCAAGATTAAGCACGCTGTTACAAGATCTTTCCTTTCTTTTTTACTTCTGTCACAGCTTTGATTTAGCCATGCTAAGCCTCTTTTTAGTTCGGATGGAGAGGTTTTCTTCGAGTCAGTCTCAAAAGCATTCCTCTGCCGTCCAGGGTGACTTTTGGCTACTAAGAGCCTCAGGGCTTTTTCCTCCCTCGTTTTTTTTTCTGCCAGCTGATGATGTGAGTTTGACATCTCTGAAATCTCAATTCTGGGTAGTTGGGTTTATTTACCTCACAGAAAGTTGAGAAAATATCACCCTACTGCTATTATAAAATAAACATCTATAGAAGGTCACTACTTGTCAAGGACTGACGTCATTAACCCATCAAACGGATATCAACATCAGTTGAGTGATCTGAAATATAGACTAAAGATCACTGAAAGTAGAAAGTCTTTTGGACAGGCAAACATAGAAAAGCATATTGTAACACTGAGATTGGGAGACTGTCACAGAAAGTCTTGTTACAAAATACTTTTCTGTCTGTCAAAGGAACATTGAGTTCTGAATAGCAATGGCACTTAGACTTATATACCGCTTCACAGTGCCTTACAGCCCTCTCTAAATCAGCATATTACCCCCAACAATCTGGGTCCTCATTTTACTGACCTCGGAAGGATGGAAGGCTGAGTCAACCTTGAGTCGGTCAGGATTGAACTACTGGCAGTGAGTAGAGTAAGCCTGCAATACTACTTTCTAACCACGGTGCCAGCTCTGAATGCATGTGTAATTCACCAAGCACCACCATTTTTTTAAAAAAAAATCAGCATTGTCATGAACTAAGGCTGTGATGGGAACCAATACTGTAACACTCTAGATGTTTTCTGATTGACAGCTCCTAAAATCCTTTCCCAACAGGCTATTTTAAACGAAGCAGCTGAAAACTGCATTTCTGCAATATTTGAGGTTCCCCGTGCTTACAGCATTACAGTTGGCTTCTATTTTTCTGGAATACTATTTTAGTGAAGAAGTAATACTTTTTAAATAAGAATAATTCCAGAACTATCTCTGTAAGCTAAGTTAAGTTTCTTAAGGCAGTGTTCTGCATTTTCTGCATTTGATATAAAGGTTTACTTTATGACACACTAATATACATATTTTAGAGAGACTGTGTGTTTTACTTACTCTAAATATAGAATGAAACACTCATCCTTGTATCTTTTTAAAATTTGATAACATAATTATGCATACAGAGGAGAAAATTAACCCAAATGAAAAACAGTTCCTCAAGAATGTTGCCTATAAAGTTTCCATTAAATTAAATTAAATTAAATAAAGAAATTTGCAGAAGTTTGACTTGATGGTTATATTTATTTTTCAAATTCCCACAATTACCTTTTGATATCAGAACAGGTGACAAAGTAACCCACATCAGAAAAAAGCAATATCCTTTAGACCTTTTTTCCAGGTGAAGCTATAATTATTACCAGCAGATAATTAATTACTAATTACTGAATTATATAATTATGTAGCACTAGAAATTTAAAAAAATCTGTCCTTATGGCAGTTTCTGTGAAGTGATAATTGTAAATAAATGTTACATTTTATTAATTTAAGTAATTCTTCACCAGATATATTTTAGACCTCCAATGATCTTGTTATCCTTTTCTTAGACTCTTTCATCCCACAGAAGTAAGACACAGATGCATAAATTAATATAAGTGTTTTAAAATTATATTATTTTCTGCAACATTAAAAAAATTGTTTGGCCAATAATAATAAGCTATAGTATTTTCTAATATTTTTGCATTCTTTATGTTTTGATAGAGTGATGAACAGGCATGGACATGTTTATTAATCAGACATGTAACCTTTGGTCAATCCTGATGCTCATCATCTTGATCTTTCTTGAATGTTTTTATCTCATCCATTCACCTTTCTCTGTCCCTCTTTAGTTCTACCTCTACCAGCTGAGGAACATTTTTGAATAGATCCCCAAAAGATGTTTCAGGCATCCTGTGCACATCATCGACAACTTTTGTAGAGTTGCGCTTTATCACAGAATTATATCCAATTGCCTTTTTTGATCAACTGGACACCCTGGGAACACATGAGAGCTTTCAAGGAGTTCTGTTTAAAAAAGACTGTGTCAAGAGTGAAACTTTGGCAGCAATGTGCCTCTTCTTTTCAACTTGTCATTAGAGTAAGATGGGAGGAGGTGTTGATTACAAATGGGTTAGTTGGAGAAACAAAATTTCTACATTTCCACTGAAGCTTGTGAGAGTCCGGAAACTTGTTAAGAACATTTTAACAGGTGTGAAGAAGAAGGCAGATGGTTCCCATAACAAAGAGAACTTGTTTACATTGTCTACATAGAAGCCTGGGAGTTGGGCTGGGAAATTCATTGTTTAATACGGTGAACTGATGCCTCAGAGTTAGCTTTGCCTCAACGTTGCCTAACCTCAGAGTTAGCTTCGCCTCAACGTTACCATGCACTGTATTCAATAAACAGTAAGCTTTTCAGAAATGAAATGATCCTGGATTTTTATTTGGATACCCAAGCTGGATGCTGACAGACTGCACATTTGTGTCATCCAGGTCATGGTTGCCCCAAAGGTGCTTTTTCAAGAGGCAACTGGACTTCCTTTGTTTTTCCTTGAAGATAGTTTGTTTCTTATTCAAGAAGCAAAACATCTTCAAGGAAAAACAAAGAAAGTCCAGTTGCCTCTTGAAAAGCATCTTTGGGACACTGTGATTTGTGGAGTACCAGCCACTGAAGACATTGGACACCTTCATTTTGGCAGCAAACTGTATTCTTCAAAAAGGGCTGCTTACTTAAAGTATTATTTAAAAAGTACAAAATATTGCAAAACTCAGGGAACTTTTTGCAGGGAATGAATCTTCATATCACCAGTAAGATTGCATCCTTTATATTAAAGGCCATTTCAAAGAGGACAGAATATTTAGATCAGATTGGGGTAAGCAGTAGGGATGACAACTTGCTATGATCATGTCTTATTGTTTTCTTTGTATATATATATATATATATATATATATATATATATATATATATATATATATATATATATATATATATATGTGTGTGTGTGTGTGTGTGTGTGTGTGTGTGTGTGTGTGTGTGTGTTTCTTAAGTTTTCATGGTACTTACATGTATGGTGTTCGGCTTGGTTCAGGTATTCTCCCATATCATTGTAGTTCTTTTAAAGTTGTAGCAACGTTTTTATATATATATATATATATAACGTATATATATAATTTGTATTACTTTTATATTTTTGATATGGTCAAATGACTAAATCAATAAAGATTCTATTCCACACTCTACTTTACTGTTCTCTACTCTACTCTATTCCATTCTAATTTTTAGAACTGAAAAGCATATAGCATAACCCAGATGTTAGTCTTGTAAGAGATAATGTTCCTAGCTCAGTATATAGAAATGCAGCAATCAACTCTATATTAGTATCTAATGGTCTCTTCCATAACTAATCATTTTGTAAAAGGATGTTGCCTTATTCAGATAAGCCATTGTCTATTTCTATTTCTGAAAATCATCAACAATAACTAGTATTGTGAACAATACATATATTTAAGTGGATTATTACCCTGTCAATGAAGCAGAGACAGGATATACACAGGTAAAGTGGTCCTTGAGTATTATTTTGGAATTGCTTAGAACTAAAGATCTTCAGTTGTGTTCGATAGTAATTACCTCTATGTCATTCATCCAAGCTCTTGATCAATATCTTGGCTTTAATGCAATTTAATTAACCATAATAACTGGATATTTTTGCCAATTATTTATATGTTCCATATACTATATACTACTTAATGGGCACTGATTCCAGACACTCATTTATTATATAGCAAATATTTCTAAAGATTGGGGTATAGATATGGTATAGATGTAATGATTTTAGAGAACGAGGATCCAGAAATTTATGGTGATACCAGACTCTTCCTGATTTTATATCCATCAGTCAAACTGCTAACTGTAAATAGTGAACTTTGCACTTGATATACCTTCTGGAAGCTATTTAGCTATTAAAACCATTTTAGCAGACGATTGAAGGGAAGGGAAAGTCATTGGGTCATTGACAAACCATCTGGCTGGAAAACATTCTTCACCTCTATATGACTCTTTTAAATAACCTTTGATATGATCCCACGTGGTCAGAAGAAAAATTTTAAATACAAACTGTGCTCAATCACTAGCTCTTTGAATATGCTCTCAAGGCCAAATGTCAGAGGCTGAAACCAGGATGGATTTTAGCAAATTTGCTTTTAATACTTTTTATTAATCATTTCAGGGATAAAAATCATAATTTAGCTCACTCCCAAACATATATTACTAGGTTCATTAAATACAACCATGTTGTTGATGACATTTCTCAATGGCTATAAGAAGAGGCCTACTTCTGCTTGTTGTTGAGGATATGACATCAATGCTAAGATTATGTTTTCCTGCAAAACAAAATTAAACAAGACTAATGAAAACATGTTAGTTCACAAGCTAGATCATAAGCTCCTTTAGGTACATCGGGGAAATTTTTCAATTATAAACACAAGGACAAAACACTCCAAAAACATTTCTGGTTGTGTCCCCCAAACTGTGTCTTTCATTCCATTTGTTATTTCTTCCACCAGAGAAGGTTTCTAGGATTCTTCTACTTTAAGGGCTGAGGAGGCAACATTGATGCCTCTGTACATGGTCCAAACTTGCTCTTAGAAAGAACGCTGGCAACAGGAGACGATTTAAGGCAGTGGTGGGATTCAAATTTTTTTACTACCGGTTCTGTGGGCGTGGCCTGCTGGGCCTGGCAAGGAAAGGATACTGTGAAATCTCCAGTCAGAGGTGGTATTTGCCGGTTCTCCGAACTACTCAAAATTTCCACTACCGGTTCTCCAGGACTGATCAGAACTTGCTGAATACCACCTCTGATTTAAGGTATTTATTCATTAATACTTAGTAAATAATATTTAGTAATACTTGGTAAGGCCACACTTGGAATACTGCATCCAGTTTTGATTACAACAATGTAAAAAAGATGTTGAGACTCTAGAAAAAGTGCAGAGTGCAGAGAAGAGCAACAAAGATGATTAGGGGACTGGAGGCTAAAACATATAAGGAAGCGTTGCTGGAATTGGTTATGTCTAGTTTGATGAAAAGAAGGACTAGGGGTGACATGATAGCAGTGTTCCAATATCTTAGGGGCTGCCACAAAGAAGATGGAGTCAAGCTATTCTCCAAAGCACCTGAGGGCAGGACAAGAAGCAATGGGTGGAAACCAATCAAGGAGGGAAGCAACCTAGAACTAAGGAGAAATTTTCTGACAGAACAAATAATCGGTGGAACGACTTGCCTCCAGAAATTGTAAATGCTGCAACACTGGAAGTCTTTTAGAAGAGATTGGACAACCATTTGTCTGAAATGGTATACTATAGGGTTTCATGCCTAAGCAGGAGGTTGGACTAGAAGACCTCCAAGGTCCCTTCCAACTCTGTTATTCTAAATACATTTATATAGCTGTTCAACTCCCTCCTTGTTACTCCTTGTTAAACATCTGCACTGCCCAAATGTGTGCAAATATGGTATTATGTTTGGAAGCAGAACTCATTGTGGTAGAAAACAGACCTGCTTGGATATGGGCTAAATTTTGTCTCTTTGCCAGTAGCTTCCTTTTTAAAAATTCTGTAAGATTTGTTCAGATCAATATGGAAGAAAAATCCTAAAAGAAAAACCAAAGCTCTACGATTTCTCATTTGGATTTGTTGCAGCATTGGACTTTCAGAAAAGCTAAAGAACAATCAGACGAGGTATCTGCGAATCAGATTTACAAAGGGATAGAAATTCAATTTCCACTCATTGGTATGCAAGGTTAGATCATCATAGCTGTGCCTCTGCCACCTAGTTTTCTAATATTCCACTGCTGAGACATCAAAGAGATTTTATGTGAGCTTGATTTAATGCCCTTCCCCCGACATTTATGATGGGCAGAAATCAGAGTATCATAAATGACCTTGGTGGGATTAGTGAGAGGAAAACCGTAAATAATTCTGCCCATTTTGTAAATATATTAGCAGAATATTGATTATGTCCCCTTGAAGGTATGCGCCAGGCAGTGAGGTTGAATGTTATGCTTGCTGCCTCTTAGGAAATGAAAGGGTGGGTGTGTTTTACACCACCACAAACTTTTCTGCAAATGCTTGTCTCATTAAGGTGCCAAATTTTGTTTAAAGGTTGTGCCCTCAGCTCAGTTTTTATTGTAAGTTATGTATAAACTGGTTTATTTTGTCTGTCTACCACTTCCTTCCTCCAATATTATGTGTAAAATCATTTGGTCATTATAATAAACTAGCTTCTTCAGATCTGATTGACTGGTGGGGAATTATATATTAAAATTGAACAGCCCTCTCTCAACAGAGTGGGAGGGAAATACGATACCATCTATCCCCTCACAGTCCCCTCGGCAGTCCCAAGGAGGTTTCACACCCATTGCACTCTGATTCAGATGACTCTGAGGGTACAGATTAAACACCCAAGTGGCCTCAATGTCTCTCAGAGAGCTAATGACCGATGATCAGATGACTGCAAGGAACATAAATCTTTCTATTCCTCACCATTCAGTCAGAACTGGAAAAGCTTCTTGGATGAGAAGTAAAATGTCTTTGAGGGAAAAAAAGAAAGTCCAATTGCCTTTTGAAAAACATTTTTGAGACAAGATACTTGAGAGTAAATTTGGGGAAACAGGCAAATATAAACATTGCAAATTCAATGTGTCCACATCTTAATAATTGTTGTTTTCTTTCTTTGAGACAAGGAACTGGCAGCAGTGTTCAATATTCCATGGTTTAATCAGTAAGTCACAGTAAGTGGCTGATCAGTAAGTCATCAGTAAGTGGCTGAAGGCTAACATTGCACTGAGACATAAAATGCAATGATTCACATAAGCATCTAAGCCAGAGCTAAACAAGCCAGTTTATGGCTTACTGTGATCTGTTAATGCAGCCATTCTGGTTTGTAACCATGGTTTAGTAAATCCCAGACATGGATTAGATTAATCCTACACATTAAAGCATGTTTGACATAGCAGGTTTAATGTATTGCACAGATAGAGTCCTGGATGGGTTTTTCAGCTTAGTGTCATGCCCCTGTCAGAATCTGAATCCGAGGAGGAAGCCAGACAGCTGACAGGGAATGGGAATCCATTTGCTATGGAGGAGGCTGGGGAAGGGCAAAGTCTGGCTGGGCAGAGCAGGGAAGAGGTAGAACAAGGGAGAGGGAGTTCAGAGGAAGAACCAAGCCCACCCCCTCTTCATCCTAGGGCACGCAGGGAGGAACAGAGAAGAGAGCAACGTGGGTTGTGTGGCTCATGGGGGAGGAAAGGGCCCTGATTCCCTTCATTAGCCACAGCTGGGAAGAAAATTTATTAAAAAGGCAGGCTGCGTGCAGCAGGCTGTTGGAGCAAACGTGACTTTATCTTGTGTTGTCGTGGCTTATCTGTGTTCCTGGCGTCTTCCCAACCGTGTGAGTTTTGCCGTGCCTTCACGTCTGAAATTCTTGCTCTTGCCCTGCCAAACTAGTTACTTCAGTTTGGTTTGTTTGGACTTTAAGTTACAGTTTGTGTTGGACTTAATTTTCTGCAGTCAAAGGCTGTTCCTGGAAGTTTTTCTCCAGCCAGAAGGTACCCTGGACATTGGGGGCAAAGTTGGAGATAATAAAAGGACTCTTATTGATTATCTGACTGTGTTGCCTTTGTGCCACACCCTGAGTCATCACATATAGTATGTTGTGTAAACCTGGGAAAGGAAAGTGGAATGATAAAGCAGCAATAGCAACAGCATTTAGACTGATATACTGCTTTACAGAGCTTGACAGCCCTCTCTAAGCCCCCAACATTCTGGGTCCTCATTTTACCCACCTCAGAAGGATGGAAGACTGAGTCAACCTTGAACCTGGAGAGATTCAGACTGCCAAATTGCGGCAGCTGGCTGGCAGCAGAAGTAGCCTGCAGTACTGCACTCTAACCACTGCGCTACCGAGGCTCTCGGTAGCATGACAGTGAGTCCTGACTTGGAATGATGATGATGATATCCATTCAGCCATATCGGAGTCTTGGTGATTCTATTTTGCCTTCCAGTGACATACCTATTGCTGTGTGCCCAATTCTTGCTTGTTAGTCCCCTTTGCTGTCCAAGGAATATGAAGGAGCTATCTCCAACATCACAGCTCAAATGAGACAATTTTCTTCTTGCCTTGCTTTTTTAAAGTCCAACTTTCACAACCATAGGTCACTACGGGAAACAAAATAGAGCAGACTAACCTACTTTTGGTTGATGTACTTGCTTTTCCATATTTGGCTCATGTTCATCATTGCTGTGTGACCCAGTGCATTCCGATGCTTTATTTCTGTGCTGCACTTTGAAAGATCCCACGAAAGAGAATTTTTCCACGCATTCACAAATTTCTAATTGCATTATAGAGATGTGAATTCAAAATCCAGGTTCTGAGAACATTGGAAAGTACAGGTAGTCTTCTACTTGCAACAGTTCATTTAGTGACCATTCAAAGTTAAAACGGCATTGAAAAATGGGACTTATGATCATCTTTCACAGTTACAATCTTTGTGGCATCTCCATGATCATGTGATCAAAATTCAGATGCTTGGCAACTGGTTCTTTGCCATGTCTCTTTAGAGCCTAAATCTGTGGGGGAAGATGAACTGGAACCTAAGCCAACAGAGATTGAGTGGGCGGCTTCATTGGCTTAGGAGGAAAATGGGGAAGGGCAGGGCCAGTCAGGCCAAGGCATTTCAGGATTAGTACAGCTTGTAGACAAGGAAGAACAGGGGCAGGATGAACATGAGAGACAGAGCTCAGGTGATGAGCAAGGACCACCCCCTCCTGATCCAAGAGCATGGAGAGTGGAGAGAAGACGAGAGCAGCACAGACTGAGCAGGCTACTTGGGAGAACAGTGCCCTGCTCATCTTCACAAGGCACACTTGGGGAATGAGGCTTAAGGAGATGCTGTGGAGAGGGGCATTTATAACAAATGATGAATTCCTGAAGTGTGAAGTGCCGATATTTGAACTTTCCAAGAGTCCTTGCATTCTTCCTGGCTCTCTGGATTAATTAACTGGATCCTTTGCTTCCTGAACTCCTTGCTTTGCCCTGCTGGATTTATTGCTGTGCAGCCTTGGTATACACAGCGCTGGGCTGGACAATTTGCAGCCAGAAGCTACTTGAGGTGTGTGACAGTTTGTCATCACTTTGCTCTGTGACTTGCCAGAAATGTGGGAGCATTTGGGGAAATTTGGAGCAATAAAGGGGCGGTTTGAACTGCCAGCTGCCTGTGTTATCTCTGTGCTATGCCCCAGGTCATCACATTCATATTTATGACCATTGCTGTGTCCCAAAGTCATCCTATCCTCTATTGCAGGCCTATCAAACTGGCGGCCCATGGGCCGGATGCGTCATGCACAGGCCACGCCCACCCCAGCTCCACAAAGCCAAAAAACATCACAATACGTCACCTGATGTGACAGAGTTTGACACCCGTTCTCTATTGTGACCCTCAGACAAGCAAAGTCGATGGAGAAATTAGATTCACTTAACAACCGGGTTATTAATGTATCAACTGCAGTGATTAACAACTTAACAACTGTGGCAAGAAAGCTCCTAAAATGGGGCAAAACTCACTTAAGAAATGTCTCACATAATAACAGCTTGAATTTTGGGCTCAATTATGGTTGTAAGTCAAGGACTACTTGTATCTTAAAATTACACATCAAGACTCAGTTAGGGTTCTTCAAAGCTTCATTCATTTATAATTGTTTAGCTTTTCTTGGTTTTCCCTGGTTGTTGTTGTTCTTTTAAGTTATGCATTCCAATTTTGATCTTGGAATATCTGGTGAGTGCAGACACGGAAATTATTTCTTCCTCCCAGGGACGATGTTTCGGCCTTTAATTTTTCAAAACCGCAGATGGAAAAAACAACAACTTTTTCCTGACTTTCCCATTAAGTACAAACTGTCTCCGAAAGGGAGGAAAGAATGGTGACAATAGCAAAAACTGCTGTTGAGGTTTGCATTCTAATTTTGATCTACCTGCAGTAAAAGGAGCTCTATTAATTTTAGTAGTAGAGATTTTAATAAACCTTCCCTTCCCCCCAACTGTTTTATAGTCATTGGGATTGATAGGGTTAGTTATTTTGTTGATTAGGAAGGAAATGTTTTAAACTTCTGGGGTTCAAACTGGCCAACTCTTTTGCTCCAGATAAGCAGAACATTGTAGCTCAGCTGTTTCTAAACTTAAATGTAATTCAGCTGTCTGCCCTGTGCTATCAAAATAACCACCTCCTATTACTGTTCTTCTTTTCTCTCTCTCTTCAGAAGCCCCTGTGAACTCCACAGGGCTTACTCCCAGGTAAGTAAATATAGGAGGTGTGGGAAACCTGCAAGCCTCTAGATGATGCTGACCTACAACTTTTGGCAACTCTCACAGCCAGGAATGCTTTATGTGGCTGCTGGAAGCCGTACTACAGCAATGTCTTCCTATTCCTGGGGTATAGGCTTGCAGCCTAATGAGTATGTACTGATATTGGGATCATATACAGGCACTCCCCGACTTAAACCATTTGTTTAGTAGCCCTTTGAAGTTAAAGCAACACTGGAAAAAAAACATTATTGTTTTTCACACTTTTGACTCTTGCAGCTGTAGTCATGTGGCCCAAAATGGAACCCTTGGCAATTGGCATGTATTTATGATGGTTGCAATATCCTGGGGTCATATGATCATCTGAACATGGGGGGTTGGACTAGAAGACCTACAAGGCCCCTTCCAACTCTGTTATTCAGGCTATGTGAGGGACCGTCTCTTGCCGTCACATCTACCCAACTCGCTAGAATAGGGAGTCAAGGAATGTTGTGGATCCCATCAGGGGTGGGATTCAACCGGTGTTACTACAGGTTCGGTGACTACATTTTGCGTGTGCGTGTAAAAAAACTTTAAGCTGTGCCACCCGGACAGCTGAAAAGCGCTGCACGTGGGTGTGCAGTGTTTGAAAAGCCACTTTTTTCCTGCTTTTTCAACCTCAGCTGTGCCGCCAGAAGCAGTTGAGGTTGAAAAAGCAGGAAATAAAGGACAGGCAAGAGGCCAGGTGGGCGGGTGGGCCAAAAAGCGGTAAACACAGAACTGGTTCAGTGTCTGCTGCTCTTCAGAGCTACTGGTTCTATACAGCCAGGCAGAACCGGTAGCATCCCACCCCTGGATCCCATCTCCGAGGGAGATATACCTGGTGAGACCCAGAAGATGCCTTCTCTGTGGTGGCTCCCTCTCTTTGGAACATCATTCCCCAGAGATTAGAATGGCCCCCACTCTAGCTCTCTTCCGAAAGGCGCTGAAGACCTGGTTCTGACAGCAGGCCTGGGGACCCCAGAGCGGGATGGAGCCCATTAAATGGCTCATGTGATCGGTTGTTGCTGGGGTGAGGGGTGAGGGGGTAATATTTTTTAATTTTTGTGTGGTGATCAGCAGCTATCGGCAGCAATAGGCTGGAACGGGCCAAAAATGGGATGCGTGGAGGCAAAAAATGGGGTGTGCAGAGGCTGAAAATGGAGTGCGTGGAGGCAGCAATCAGTAGTGGCGGCAATCGGCAGCAATGCTGGCAGTGGGCAGTGGCAATCCCCGCAGCCTGGAATAGCTGATCGGCGGTATTCCAGGAGGCCGATTCAACCACCAATCAGCTGCTCATGCTAAATTAGGCTGTGCTGAAGCTGACCAGGCTGTTTGCTATTTGCTGCAAGGAGGCAAATTGCTGGGAGGTAGAGACCGAAGGGTGGGGGCTGGCAGCTGGGGTGGGGCTTCAGCAACATTTGCTCTATAAGACACACCTTTCCACCCACGTTTTTGGGGGAGGGAAGTGCATCTTATAGTGCAAACATATGCTAAATAAAATTCTGTATTCTCAGCCCATTGCTGGTCCAAGCGACTCAGCTGAGACTGCTCCATCAGGATAGCATTCTCTGAGCCCCGATCCTGACCAATACTCAGTTCTTATTCTTCCCCAAACCCTTTTTCAATAAGGCAAACATGAACCCAAGGGAACAGAAACCTTTTAATGATTCTTACGAATCCCCGGTTAAAAGGCTACTGCAAACTAATTAACTTTGATAAGCATGAGCCTCACCAAAACTGTTTGAGGCTACTAAGAATAACAGATACGGTTACCTAGAAATATTTTACAACACATGAGCCTTCAAATGCCAACTAAGATACTGCAATGTCCACGAGGCTTGAGTTTCAAAACATCTTTGCTTCCTGCAAAGAACGTCCAATTCACCGCTGGCTTTTATCTTCTTAAAGAGGGGCCATTAACTTGCAGCCTTACTCCTGAGTCGCCCGTGCTGCTGCAGCTGCTCTTTCCTGTGAGCAGCCCTGTGCTCTTGCGCACTTGGCACAGACTCCTCGGGAACCTCCTCATTGCTGCTACCAGACCCTACAATCTCTGAAGGCAGCAGTCCATTCCCTCATGGTCGTGGCCTCTCATCTGAGTCCTCACTCTCCTCAGCCGTCTGCACCTGCTGCCAGCTAACCACAACAGTTCTGTGCTTACCATTTGTGACCTTCTGACAAGCAAAGTCAACAGGGAAGCAAGATTCACTTAACAACCGTATTTCTGTCTTAATCATCATCAGCATTCTAGTCATTGTCTATCCACTGTTCAATCATCAATAGTATGTCCAATAAATCATAACTGAACATATTATATACACAGAAATTACATTCTGTGATTATAGAGACCTTGCTAGCAGTAAACAGAAGTTGTATAACATTTTTGAGCTAAGAAACTGTTTAAAAACCTTGTGAATATTACCTTGAATTCTGTGATGGAAGTCTAAAAATATTCTAGAGAGATAAGATAAATACATAACTTAAAGTAAGCCAGCATAAGCTCAGTTGGCATACTCGAGTATGTAACATTTAACAGGTGCTTAGTAAGGAAGAAACACATGCTATATTTTGTACTTAGTATATTTATATAGCCTCCCAGTAATCCAACTCCTTGTAGACAATCCTATCTCCTCACAGTAGACAAAATGAACATCTTACTAAAACGCAATATAATCAGCACATTCATTGTGTTAATGTCCTTTGACAAGGTATAGAAAAAAAATCATAGCAAGATAAACTATTTAAATGTAAAAATGCATTGAATTTACACGTATTTATATTTGTAACTAAGACACTGAACTCATTTTCACAGACTAAATGTAATCAGTGTTTTTCATACTTGACAACTTTTAAATGTGTGGTCTTCTGTTCAGTTCTCTGTGCCGGCTAGGGAATTCTGGGCATTGAAGTCCACACATTTCAATGCTGGCAGGTTGGGAAATCACTGAGTAATGGATGCAATTATTTTCAGCATGCAGAAAGTCAATATCTGAATGCTATGCTTAAACCAGTCCAATATCTCTTTTTTGCTGTCATCCCTTTCTCTTCTGGCTTCTTGCAAACCAGCTATAAAAAGCCTGGTCTTTGCAAAGTTGGCAAATCTGGTTAAATAATCCAGAACAACTAACCAGCACCAAATGGATCTAGATTCATTTGTGGCTAATTAAACTCTCCTTGTGGCATCTAATAATTTACCTACAGTTTTACTTTTGCTTCCAGCTACCCTGCTGAAGATCAAAACTAACACCTTCAAAAATAAGGAACCTATAAGGTGGGGTCCCAAACCCCTAGTCCATGGATCCGCACTAGTCCCCGGCATGCCAGCAATTGGGACACACAAACAAAAAAAAGCCCCATTTGTGGGATACAAGCAGCATGCAAAACCATACCCCTCCTGCAGTCTGCAGAAAAACTTTTTTTCCAAGGAACTGGTCCCTGGTGCCCAAAAGGTTGGGGGCCACTACTTCCAAGTTCACCTAAGACAGAGGTATCAAACTGGATTTCTTGGAGGACCAGATCAGCATTATAGTTGTCCTCTGTGGGCCGGCCAGGAGAATGGAGGAAGAGACAGGGCAGATGCTGTCCTGCAGCAACCTGGTGGCCAAAACAGGCCATGGGAGACCGTCTGCGGCCTCCCTGCACCCTGTTTTGGCTGGCAGGGTACTGCAGGAGGCTCTCCAGGACAAAAACGGGCTTCAGGGAAGCTGCCCATGGCCCCTGCATGGCCCATTTTTGCTAGCAAAGGCACCATGGGCCAGTCATTTGCTATTTCCAGGCCAGCCCCCTGGGCCAGATCTAAGCACCCCATGGTCCTTGAGACACCCCTGACCTAAGAAATAAAAGGCAGACATGGACAGGGGAAAAGATTTAATTGCATTTCCTCTTTTGCCTATAGACCCCCCCTACATAACCCCTCCATGACCCCATAGGAATCTGACAACAGCCAATAGAATATTAAAGGACATGTTCTTGCACAGGAACAGAAAGCTCAAATACAAAGCCCAAAGAAGGTATAAAAAACCCACACTCTCAACTCCATTTTGTCAGCTGCACCAGAATCACGTGTGGTTGGTTCATCAATAAAGGGAACCTGCTTATCAATAAAGGAATCTCTCTTTCCAATCAACCTGCAGCCTCCATTTTATTTCCAGTGCCTTTCTTCCAGACTGGAACAGAATCAGATGGATCTTTCTTCCAATATTAGCATCCAAGTTTGATTTCAAATTATCCTTACTATTCCCTGATCCTTTTTCCGCAAGTCCAACCACACAATGTTGAGTCATCTGCTTTTCTTTGAAATAAATTCTATTGCATGCCAGGATCCCCTTTTACTTCAGCAAATCTCCTCCTTAACAAAAGATCCCTTTCCATCGAATTCTATAAACTGTTTTCAACAGTTTTCTGACTGAAATGTGTTGAAAGGAAATGAATGGTATTTTTACTGCTTTAGCCTAAAGCAGGTATGAGACTACCAGGCCCTTGTACTGCCTGATTTCTGTACTCTGGCTGTCATTTTTCTAAACCATTGTTTCCTTGCAGTGTGTGTCTTCTTGTGTGTATTTTAATGCTATTTATCATCCAGCAGGCAAAAACAATTTGAAAGTTGCCTTATGTTTTATTTTTAGCAAGACGGTTTTTCCAAAATAAAAAGAGAGATAAGAATAATAAGCATACACTGTAAATGCTTTTCATTATTTTTGCACTATTTTGCATTAAGACATAAATGACACAAACATGCATCTTGCGCATCAGATGAAAGATACTGGTATATAAGTAACAATTGGAATACACAGTTAACCAGGTCACCTGGAAAACCAGCAGCAGAATTTGCAAATAGTTATTACACTTAACCTTGGACACTTTTATTCTAAATTAGCAGACTTTGTCAATTAGTTGATAGTTCAGTGTATTGTTATTGGAAAAATTAACTTTATAACCATCTTAAGAATGTTGCATGAATTCAGTGGGCCATCTGAACCCAATAATCTATACTTTTCTGGACTGAAATCATGGCTCAATGTTTTATTTTACTTTTATTATGTATTTTATTAAAAGGTGTAAACTTTGATAGACATTTGAGCCTGCCTGAAATAATTTGATGGATTATTAGATTATATTACCAGCATTCCCACACCCATCAGTTTAGTTCAGTGTTTCTCAATCTTGGCCATTCAAATATTTGTGAACCTCAAGTCCCAGAATTCCCCAGTCCACATGCTGAATTCTGGTAGTTGAAGTCCTCTTCAAACTCTCAAGGTAGAGAAACACAAGTCTGTTTATTCTATGCATCTGATAAAGTGAGTTGCTACTCAGAAACTCCTATCTGGATTAAACCGGACCAACTTTGTACAAAAGAATTAATTGATAAAAGTTTGGCATCCAGTCTCAAAACAGAAATAAAGTAGTATCAGAATAATTCAATTTTCCAGGACAGTTCATATTTTGGATAAGCAGGATTTTAGCAGCACCACAAGTGAGAAACAGTGAGAAATGGTTGAATGCACATATATCAAAGTGTCAGGCAATCTTAAGTCTTAACTAACACAATGGGGTTTAAATACATTACAACTTTCAGTAGATAAAGTAGTTGAAATCTGTCTCACATGTAACCTATCTGTGTATAACCAACTTATCTTTCCCTCCCTTCCACCCAACTCACCCCAATTTAATCCCTACATCCATCCATCCCCAGCTTAAATCAATTGAGCAACTCCGTGCTGATGATGTGAACTTCAGTTCCCGAAAGCTTTTGCCTTTTAATAAAATTTGTTAATTTGAAAAGATGTTACCAGACTCTTGATTCTTTCTCCTTTATTTGTACCAGAAGAACTTCCAAATTACAGAGAAATAACATTCAACCCTGAGCAAGCAAATTAGGTCATATAAATATAGCTTGTTTTTAAAAGTACGTAAAATAAATACTTATTTAATATAAACACTTATTAATAACCCTCCAAGTGGCCTCAATAACTCTCAGAGTGCTAACAATCAGATGACTGCAAAAAAATACAATATTCCCCCCTTACACACACACACAAACACACATCATCCTATCAGATCCTATCCTTCCATCCTACCACCATCCAGTCTCAACCAGCCTCCAGAAGTTGTAAATGCTCCAACACTGGAAGTTTTAAAGAAGAAATTTGATAACCATTTGTCTGAAGTGGTGTAGGATTTCCTGCCTAAGCAGGGAATTGGACTAGAAGACCTCCAAGGTCCCTTTCAATTCTGTTATTCTTCTATTCTATTCTATTCTATTCTATTCTATTCTGTTCTGTTCTATTCTGTTCTGTTCTGTTCTGTTCTGTACTGTTCTGTTCTAGGACAAATAGGCTGAAAAACAGCTTCTATCCCAGAGCCCTAGCTATATTTAATTATACTGTACAGTGCAATATTAATGCAATATCAGAGGGTTTCAATTCAATTGCACAGAATATGAAGGATGTGTGTTTTTGGTTTATTTTTATATTTTTCTTATGTCTAATGTACACTGGCTTTAATTTCGTTGTATGAGGTGCAATGACAATAAAGTAAAACAAACTAAGTAAGTAAGTAAGCGTTCCATTCTGCTCTATCTATCCTTTCATTCCACCCACCCATCAGAACTGATGAAGTTTCTTGGATGAGAAGTGAAACGTTTTCTTCTTCCTCAAAGAAAAAACAGTCCGGTTTCTTTTTCAAGGGAAAAAAAAAAAGCACCTTTGAGACAGAGGTGGTATTCAGCCAGTTCTGACAGGTTCTGAGAACCAGTAGTGGAAATTTTGAGTAGTTCAGAGAATTGGTAAATACCACCTCTTGTTGGCCCTGCTTCCATGTGTTTGCTGCCTCCTGAGTCCCAGTTAATTGGAGTCCCAGCTGATCGGCTGTGTTTTCTTTTGTTGCCCTGCACAGGAGAAAGGAGCTGGAAAGCAGGTTAGTGGGGTGGGGAGGGAATGGTGATTTTACAGTATCCTTCCCCTGCCACACCCACCAAGCCACACCCACAAGCCACACCACACCCACCAAACCATGCCCACAGAACCGGTAATAAAAAAAATTCAATACCACCACAACTTTGAGACTACTATGACTGGATGACTGAGAATCTCCACAGATATTTAGCTACGCGAAGATTCTGTCCCTTTTTCGTTTATTCAGCCAGCAAGAGTGAAAAACAAGCAGGTTAGTTCAGAATGAGTTCTAAACTTTTATATTTTTGAAGTCAAACTCAAAATATGGAACTCCTTGGAACTCCTTGAAATACAGTGGTCTTTCAATTATCACCCCACCATCATGGATTATCCTTCATTATGGCATCTGCTATAATACATTTTTAACAGTCTCATTTTTTTTAGCCTACATTGAATTTGCCTTGTTTTATACCTGTCACCTATAGAGTTCACATCTTTAATGAGTGATTTGCTATGACCCCCGAGCCCTTTCTTACTTAGAAACAGTTTAATCCTCTTTAACTATACATATAAAATACAATTGTTTTTCCTACAATGTACATCAATTTATTTTCCACTTTTCATAATAACCTTTGCTTTTTGGATTCTCTTCCATTAAACATGGAAAGCAGAGTATGTGTTATTCTCTAGTTATGGTTAGATGCCAGAAGTTAATTCCATTTATGCAATACGAAAGAAAAATGATTTTTTTTTTTTAAAAAATGAGTTTTTAAATAGAAACAAGAAAAAAATGTTAACACACCTTAAAAACCTAAGCATAGTTTATATGTGTGATAACAGAAAAAGTACAAAAGTACACCTGCAAAAAAAAATCTCCGTTGAACAAAAGTTGGCAACTCTTCAGAGATGACAACAGATATACTGTATCTGCCACAGTGATGATGGCATTAGCAGAATTTATTAAAAGGTATACTTTCACTCTCTTGATTAGATACAATGGAAATGCTAGACTGATGGAGGATTTATTTTATTTTAGGATGAGGAAAAGGCAAAAGACATGGTGGTTATACAGACTCAAGTTGTATGTGAGTCACATTACAAATCCTTTCTGAAAAATATAGTATGCTAAAATCCACCAAACTTGTTGAAACCTTCAGAAATAGCCTGCAACCTTTTGATGTATGTGAATTCTGCAATCTCTTGCTCAACTGCACTGGCAAAGTTTCTTTTTTTTCCCCCAAGACAGTGCTTGTAATATCTATAATGGAACATCAGGGAAAGTTGAAATGTTCTGATATTATTTTGTCCTTGTTGTTTTGAGCCCTGATGTCCAACTTGTGCCTGTTCATCTTTCCCTTCATTATTTAGCCTGTCCTGTGTTTCATCCAAAAGGGACATTCCTGTCACCTGCCATGAAGCTTATGCTGTACATTTTATTTTTAATTGAAAAAAGGTTTTGTTTTGAAGGAGAGGTTTTCCTTGCAGTTGTAATTTACTACAGTTAGGCAGTTGTTGCACCTTCAGTACAGAGCATGCTCTATCAGAAGATACAGACTCTGCATCCTTTGGTTATAGCAGGACAACAAATGTTAATGAATAATGCAGATAAGCAGGTGACTCTTAAGAACCCCACATAAACAAGCAAGACAGACAAGAAAAGAAAAAACCAAGAAAGAAATCTTTGCACAAGAACCCAAAACTTAATACACTGAATACAAAGAGAAATGCCTCTAGACAGTCACGACAGCAGCAATATTTCATTTTAATTTATTTGAGAGAATGAAACTGGAGCCTAGGAAAAAAAATGGGACAATCACATTTCATTGTCATACAGCTCAATTTGAAATTTTAGCTTGTTGGTGGACAACCAATTGGAACTCTTCCCTAGCCTGATCTGTCATTTTATACTTACAAGGAAGGTTGAAGGAAGAGGTGGGAGGAGGAACTGAATCAAGATGAGAGATTAGCATGAGCAAAGACTTTGTATAAGCTTTTGGATTTAAAAAAAAAATTCTTCTCTTGCCATAATGGAATTGAAATGGAGGAGGAGGGCTTAGAAAAACAAATAGCACCACACACCTCAACATTTATTCTGCTGAATTGTTCTCCTAAATTCTCTTTCTTTCAGGTTGTGGGGTTTGCTATGAAAATATGTACTGATGGATAAACCTTAAATCTAGTCTCTTTCAATATAATCAAGTTTTGATAATTAAAAAAGGAAAAAGATAAAGAGCGAGAGATTCAGTGTAATTTGTAACTTTCCCTAAAATATTTCCTATGCAGTTGGTGACATTTTAAGCATATGCACCACAGATGCATTTTTAAAGAATTTTTTTTATGTGCATACAATGTGTTCTCACTATATCTTTTGGCTTGGTGCTCATCTGCTCAAAGTATAGGTAATTTGTGTAGTCTTTGGGTGGAGAGTAGGGTGCCCCAAGATGCTGCCTTAGACCCAATATCTTCTGTCAGAATATTCATGAACTGGCAGAGACATAGTAACAAGGTCAGCCAATGAATAGGTATGGTCAGCCAATGAGGGGCTGTTTTTGGAAACAGAAATTTCAGGAAGGAGTCTTGGCGTGGCTTCGCTCTGTGCTCAGCTCTAAAACGAAATTAGTCTGTACTTGTCTGTCTGCTGAACTGAAACTAAGAACTTACTTACAATCTCTCATCTCTACCACGTTGGAAGAATCTGCTGTTGGTATTGTAAATTCACCTCATGTATTATTATGTATATAAAGAAATTAATAAATTCAGCCTTCCGGTTTGCTAGCTTTCGGCGGCGGCAGGGATTTGCCACTGTGCGATCCCTGCTGCGTTCACTGTTAAGGTTCCCCCGATCCATTTGGATCTGGGGGATACAGCTGCCCTGTAGAGGCAGCAGAAGATAGGAGGGATCCGGCAAGGGGTTTGGGGGTACCGCAAACCCCCTCCCCAGCCGGCTAAACTCCCTTTTCCCGAGGCGGAGGAACAGCGGTCAGCAATGGCCGCCACGAAGAAAGCTGCAGCCGGGTAAGCAAGAGCAGGAGGGAGAGAGCTGAAAGAGAAGTGAAAGTTGCTTCTGGCTGGGACAAGACGGGAGAAAGTTATTTGGAACCTTGAAAGCTGTTAAGTATCTATTGTTCCTTGCGAGAGTTACAAGCTGTGAATACCCTAAAGGGAAAAGTTTTTTTTCTTTGTTCGACTCTCCTTCCTAAGGTGACACCGGAAAAAAAAATCTTTTGGCTGTGAGTGGGAAGGGAGAGTGAAAAAATCTGAGCAAAATTTGAAAATAAGGAGAAGATTGCCTAGAATTGCAAAGAGTTAAAAACTTCCAAAAATATATATTTGAAAAGGATTTGTGATTACTTTAACCCCAGAAAGAAAAAGTCAAGAAGAAGAAGGTATCTAAAAGAAACAGTTTGTTTGGATTGTTTGGTGATTTTGGAACCTTTGGAAATTATTTCTGATTAAATCATCTGGGTGATTGTTTGGAAAACTTTTTCTCTACACAATGGCATCATCTATGGATGAATTGGAACTTATATATCAAAAATTTGAAAGAGAAAAACAAGGAGGTGAAGATGGACTTGGCACTATTTTCCAATACTTAGAAATGGCGATTTATATTTATGTGAAGCAGAATGAGGATGATGGGGATAAAGAAGAAGGAGAAGCCATCTTTGATGAGAAAAGGACTTTGATTGGAGAAGGGAAAAAGCGGAGGTCTTTAAGATCTGGAAAAACAGCCCAAAAGAGAAGAATAAGGTGGAAAAGGGACATTATGTTAAGAAACAACAGAAAGGGGGAAAGCAGAATAAAAGGGAGGTGGGGAGACAAGGGGTTAAAGAGGACAAGGAGAAGAAGAAGGGAGAAAGAAGAAGGGAGAAAGGATGGTGGGGAGCAAGATATTAAGAATCAAAAGTTTTTCAGAGATAATGGATAAGTCTTATTGTTAATGGGATTCTAGAAGGTACATAAGATTGCATTTTTATATCTGTATTTAGAAGTAATGATAGAAAATTAGAAATAATATGTAGTTTAAAAGGTGATAAAATATTTAACATAAACAAGTGAAATTTTTGTTAAGAAAAAGGGAGTATTGTAATGAAATATGATCCAAGATTATGATGTGGGGGGTAATAATCATGGAAAGCATAAGTGTTCCCACAAAGGCATGACATTCAATTGAAATGGATAAAATGTTTAAGATATAAATGATTGTCAATATTAATAATTAGAAGATGGTATATTAGCAAACCTTTTGTGAAATGAGATTTGAAGTAGAAGAAGGAGGAACATTTCAATGAAATATTGAGCTATAATATGTGATGTGGGGGGGAATAATTTTGAAAAATAGGGCTCTCATAAAAGCATGTGATTTAATTGAAAAGTAATGAGTTAAATATCTAAGATATGAATGAATATCAATATTAATGAATAGATTTGTATTATTTTTGATAATATAGTATAATTTTAGAATGTACCAGACAGAATACCAATGTAGGTTATGTATTTTATATTAAGTACTATAAATATAGAGGAAAAAACAAAGGCATCATACTCCATATAGTGTATAGGAGAAGTACTTCTTCTTTTTTTTTTTTAAAGAAGAAAATAAATGATTGGCTGGAATAGAACAGACAAAGAATAATAAATATTACGATATGAATTGAGAGGAGATAAAAAAATAAAAATGAAATAAAATTGAGAAAATTTAAAGGAGAGGAGAAGTTATAGAAAATTGAAAATGTTAAGAAGATATGAAATGGTATGTAAAATGAATATGAAATTGAACTTGTGTCTGTACCAAGAGTTTTAACCCGGGACTAAGCAACTTTCAGAAAAGAGATTTTTTTATACTTTTATGTTTTGTGTTTATGTGTATTTATGTATTGTTTGTCTTGAAAAATAAAACTTGTTTAAAAAAAAAAAGAAATTAATAAATTCTACTGAATCAGTTGTCTGTGTGTGCTTTCTGGATTTGATTTTCCGCAACAAACTCTGATATCTTCATCAATGATTTAGATGAGGAGACAGAAGGGGAATTCATCAGATTTGCAGACAATACCAAACAGGAAGGAATAGCCAACTTTCCAGAAGATAGGGACAAGATACAGAAGGAACTTGACATACTTGAACACTGTCCCATGCTATGTGCATGGATAAAGTCATGAAAACAGTAAAATCTCCCCTTTTGTGCTCTTCTCTTCCCTGAACTCTCCCTTCCCCTCCCTCCCCTCCCCTTACTTCTCCTTCCTGGCCATTCTACATTCCCTTTCCCTTCCCTCCACCCTACCACCCTTCCACTCCCGCTTCTCTCCTTCGCTCATCCTCTCTCACCCTCTCCCTTATCTCTGATAATAACCAGCATGGATGAAGTCATAAAGACGTAAGAATCATCTCCTCCCTATTTGTCCCTCCCATCCACTCTCCTTTCTGTCCTGTACCTCTGCCCTCCCCACTCCTGTCAGACCCATTCCACCTTTTCATTTCATGCCACCCCTTTCCCTTCCTCATCCCCCATCTTCCCTTCCTTCTCCGTCCTGTGCCCTCCTCTCTCCTGCATTCTCCCCTCCCATCTTGTCATATCCCCCCTCTACCAATCTTATTCTAATTTTTTGTCTCCTTCCCTCTCCTGTCCCTTCCCTTCATGTCCCACTCCCTTCATCTCCCTTCTTCTCTCTCCCATCCATCCCACTTCTCCTTTTGTCCCCATACCTTTCCCCATCTTCATTTCCCCTCACCTTTCCCTCTCTCTACCCTTTTTATTTTTCTTCTTTTCCTCCCATCCCCTCTCTATTCCCCTCCCTTCCCCTGATTCTGACTTTTGACTCTCAACAGTCTTTATCCCTCACTTAACCCTCACACTTTTGACTCTCAACATAGCCTTTATCCCACACTTAACCCTCACACTCTCATTCTCATCCACACCCTAAACCTGACCCAAACCCTCACTCTCCCTTACCTCTCTAAGAGTTGTCTACAAAAAGAGGGAAGGTTCCCCAGAGTCCAGGAGCCATCCTGAAGAGCAACTAACTTCTAGGAAGGCATCTTCACTCTGATCACTGATAACTGACAGTAGCTGACACTTTAGCCTGCAGGAACGAAGTCACAAAGCCATTAGAATTCCCAAGGAGATGACCAGCCTCCCTCATCCTCCTATCAAAGGTCCCTTGCTCCTCCACCTTTATGACCTACATCCATGCCAGGCAACTGTCTCTAGGAAGCTACCAAACCAATCAATAAATCTGCTTGCTTCTCATGTTTTGCACAAGAGACCTATAGCTCTTTGGATGTAGATGTGAGATTAACTGAGGTTACAGGGAATAAGGGAGAGAAATAAAGAATGGATGAACACTGATTTTCTAGAATTTATCTATTGGCATTTGTATATTTTATTAGTTTTATCTCCATGCAACCAGGCTGCGAGGACATAAACTAGGGGTTGGCTGCATGTTATGGCTGCATTCATAAAATAATGGGAGAAGTTGAGGGAGGAGAAGGTCCCACTCACTTACATCTCCATCCTGGAAGAACTGTGAGTGAGTTGTCAGGTTTCAATAAAATGCCATGCTATATTCAGAGAAAAAGCTAAAATAGTTGGACCTCCCCTTCCAATCACAGATTGCAGGAATATAATTATGAAGGGGCTTCACATTCAGGGGCCGTTGACAAACTAATAACAGATCCAGCCTCCTCCACTGATGATGTTACTGCCTCCCTGTCCATCTTTAAGTTATGATTAAGTATTTTCCTTTTGATGCTATTTAGATCATATTGTGTATAGGTTTTGTAAAGTGTTATCTTTTTAATATTGTAAAATGCCTAGAATTACCTTTGGTGAGATGGGTAGTCAATAAATTCCACAAATAAATAAAATAAATTATAACTGTTAGAATACTTGAAAGATAAGGTTAGGGATAGAGAAAATCTACTTACTAAGAGTTGACACCAATATGATGGCACGTAAATAATAATTTACATAGCACACAAATTCTCGCAAAGTTTATTGAAATATATCGTGCCAGTAGGGATACTGCATTATTCTGCCATTCTTAAGAAAACTCCCTAGTACCAACTTATAAAAACACAAGCTATAACTATAAGCAGAACTTATTATAATGGTCCTTTTTTTCTAATTTTTGCTTGGCCCTGGCATTCACAGTAGTATAGAGCATGCCCACTCTGTTCCTTTTTTCTTGAAATGGAAGAATTGCAAAGCACATATTCTAATATATTGCTAAACCCCAGGTTAAAAAAATATTTCCTTTTATCATCATTCATCGAGAGAGCTAAAATGCACCTGCATTGAAGTTCTATTGCTGAGGTGGGCTGAAATTATTTCTCAGTTAAATTTTTTTTACTGCAGATAAAAACTTTATGGCTACCAAAAATATATTGGAATTGGAACCCTTCTGATAATTGTGTTCAAGATATTTTATATACTAGTAAATCATCAAACCCATTATTTCAAAGAAAGTAAAACATTCTTCTCTTTGCTTAACCACAGAAAGAGGCATAAAAGGGGTACTTGTGTTTCTATCATACCAAAAAGAAAATAGCAAATGCATAGTCTTCAACTTACAAGCATTCATTTAACAGTCTTTTGTAAGTTATGACAACATTGGAAAAAAACATGACTAATTATTAGTCCTCATGCTATCCAGTGTCCCCCACTCATGTGATCGAAATTCAGGAACTTGGCAATCAATATGCATTTCCAATAGATATAATTTCCCAACGTTATGTGGACACTATTTGCAACTCTCCCAGAGGGCTTTTGATAAGCAGAGACAATAAGGAAATCCAGATTTCCGTCACAAAAAAGGACATAAAAGTTGGATGCTACTCATTTAATGACCATGTTGATTATTGATGGAAGTTCTAGTTCCAACTATGGTTGTAAATTGAGCACTACAGGTACGTGTTTGTAAAATTGGCAAATGAGTTTGTGTATCTATAGAAAAAGAATTTTTTATTGTTTCAATGTATGAGAAGGGAGCACAAGATTATAGCACAAGATTTCTAAATCAGACAAATCAGACAAATGTATATATTCAATTTTACTTCCTTTCCTTCTTTTTAGATGCAAAGGGCTGGATGCTTTTCTCTTTTGTAAAGCAGAGTTGTTTGTCATCTGTTCATTCTTTTGGTAACTGCTAGTCTTATCAGTATGAGAAATAACTCACCCACACCTCTTCAAATAGAAATGATTAAAGATGAAGTAGGGCAACAAACAACCTGCAAAAGGTGTGATGTGAACAGAATTTTGGGTCTTTCTTCTTCTTCTTAGTATTGGAAAAAAACAGATTAAAAATGATAAATAAGTAACATAGAAAGAAGAGGCAAAGTTGTAGGTGCTCCAACATTGGGGTTTTTAAAGAAGAGATCAGACAACCATCTGTTTGAAATGGTATAGAATTTCCTGCTTTAGCAGAGGGTTGAGCTAGAAGACCTCCAAGGTCCCTTCCAACTCTATTATTCTGTTATTATTCACTAATGGAATTGATGGCACAGATGTAGCATGTAAACTAATCACTGAAAAAAGATCTAGGTGAGGTGGGTGACATACAAATATAAATAAATAAATAACTTCAAGAAATATTTCAGTAGTTTTACGCTTTTCCTCATTGTTTAATTTAGATGCTCATTAAGTTCACTGGATTAAAGGTGTGAGAGAAAATAAAATTACACTGAGAGAGAAAGTTCTTTTGATTGAAACAATAATACGTGTTCCAAGATATTTGCTTGATCTAACTCTCTGTCCAGCCACTATCTCTTGAAATTACTTTCAGTTGCAGAAAAGAACCTGTATCTGGATTTCTTCCTCTTGCTTTGAGGCTAACCACATCTGAATAAATGAAAATCTACTCATTCTGCTATTTTGGAAAAAAAAAGTTAAACTGGTTTAAAAATATAGGTTTTTGATCACCATGTATGGGATCACCTATGTTTTTATCATGGATTCTCTTTAGAGAAGATTCATAAATAAAACACATGTTCTGCATACTGAAAGTTGCTGGTTTTATCGTTGGATAGTTATCAGTTAGTGGTGGTATTCAGCTGGTTCATACCAGTTCAAGCGAACCGTTTGTTAAATTACTCCCCCGCACACACACTATCAAAGTGGATCTTGGATGCTGCGCTGTAATGGAGAAACGGGCAATGCAGTGGCCGGCACAAGGGAAGGAGAAGGCCACTTTCCATCTTTCTTCTCCCTGCTCCTCCTCTTCCCCTCGTGCTGGCCACTCCATTGCCCGTTTCTCCATTGCAACACAGCACAGCACCCCTTTGTTAATGGTGTGGGGGGGGGGAGTAATTTAACAACTGGTTCACCCAGGATCAGGTTGGCCATCGCAGGAGGCTCATCCACATGTGCAACTGGAGCTGGAGGATGGGGATGGACCACGCCTCCCATGACAGCCAACCTGCCCCTGGGTGAACCGGTTGTTAAATTATTTCAATCCCACTGCTGTTATCAGTTATGGATTTCACTTCACTCTTCTTCTCTATTTTCAAGGAGAAACGAGCTAAATATTTGTCGAAGATGATTTAGCATAGCTTCTTGTACTGAACCAAGGGTTGAACTCAAAAACCTAATGCTTCATTCAAGGATACAAATTTATGATTTCTAAGGGAGGGGAGCATAAAAGACTTGGATTTGAAATTTTGGAGCATTTCTGATGCCCAGATATAAGCAACACAAAGTTCCTGTAACTGTCACAAAAGAATTGACAAGTTGATAACTGCTCTGTGACTTCAAGCTTCGTTTCTTTCACAAGCAAAACTAACTCAACTGGATCAGAGATCTGACTCGGTGACTCAGTTCATACATCACATTAAACTTTATGATGGTTCCTTGATTGAGTTAAGAAAGTTTTTGTTTTCACACAGGCTGATTGACAAATCACATGGATTGTGTTCACACAACAAATCCTGTATATCCAAACACATTATGTTTAGGCATAATAACTTCATATCTATCATCTTAGGATTTGTCTCTATAGGAAGAAACTCACAATGATTATTCAGAAGGAGCAATTATTTTTAAAAAGATGAAAATAAATATTTTCTTGAATCTAGTTTGATTCCTGAGGACACCACAGATGTAGCCATAACATTTTCTTAGCAACAGGACTGTATGGAAATTTGTTACCATTTTCCTTCCTTTGTGATGTATTTATTATGTCTAAATATAGTACACAGCCCTTGAATTTCTTAGTGATCTCTCTTCTGGGTCAGTTCTTTTCACTTAGTCAACTTGGCTGGTCTTAAAAAACAATAACTAAGTGCTTCCATTTTCTGGGGCTTGTTTCTTACACATTCAAATGAATGAACATAGGATTAAAACTCATATTACTGAAGTAAGATGAAATGGCTTAAAATCAAACCTGTAGGGCTTCTATTTATGGATAAATCTATACATCTGTGAAATATGTATGACACTTGTTGCTATAAAACACCCACAGGAAATATGTCCACTAGCTTAAGTAATTGAAAACAGTTCAACTGCAGTCAGCTTCCCCTCACAATATACAACATGCATGGAGGTAAGACACGAAACAAACACAGTTTGAGTTGGGCAGCCTATGCCACCACCTATAACCACATAGATGGTTACAGGACAGGACATGAAATGATGAATTGATTTCATGTTGGTTCATATGTTTCCTATTCTGTAAAAATTGCAGTGTTGAAATATGTCTGAAGCCATCAGAAAGAAGCATATAACATTAATTACCACATAGAAATAGTTAATATACAACCTTGGATTGGCAGTTAAGAATATACTGTACATACAGTGGTGGGATTCAAATTTTTTTACTACCTGTTCTGTGGGTGTGGCTTGGTGGGTGTGGCGTGGCTTGGTGGGCATGGCAGGGGAAGGATACTGCAAAATCTCCATTCCCTCCCCACCCCACTTACCTGCTTTCCAGCTCTGTTCTCCTGTGCAGGGCAACAAAAGAAGACCCAGCCCATCAGCTGGGACTCAATGGGAGGCAGAGAATAGATGGGGGCAGGGCCACTCAGAGGTGCTATTTGCTGGTTCTCTGAACTACTCAAAATTTCTGCTACTGGTTCTCCAGAACTGGTCAGAACCTGCTGAATACCACCCCTGTCATACGTGTGTGTGTGTGAGAGAGAGAGAGGGGGGGGGGAGGGGAGGGAGGGAGAAGGAGAGGGAGAGATGGAGTTCAATCAGCATGTTTAAGTTTTGTTTACAAATACTGAACCAAAGAATGTGTTAAAGAGGTTGGCTTGTCGTTGCAGTCTTTACCATTAGGTCCTTTCAGGGGTGGGATGGACCTTGAGTCTTTTAGTTTGTTGTTTACAAAATTGTAGAAAGCATGGGTGGAATTGGTGCGTAGAAGGTTTTCCTCTGGTTTAATGTGATAATTGGTGCATTCAGTTTTTATCTGGTGGCATAAATTTTTGTATCAGCTTTTGAATTTTGAAATTTTTGGTTTGATAGCTCCATAGAGACAGTTGCCTGGCATGGGTGAATGTGAAGCCCCCTCATAATTATATTCCTGCAATCTGTGATTGGAAGGGAAGGTCCAACTATTTTAGTTTGTTCTCTGAATATAGCATGGCATTTTATTGAAACCTGACAACTCACTCACAGTTCTTCCAGGATGGAGATGTAAGTGAGTGGGACCTTCCTCAACTTCTCCCATTATTTTATGAATGCAGCCATAACATGCAGCCAACCCCTAGTTTATGTCCTCGCAGCCTGGTTGCATGGAGATAAAACTAATAAAATATACAAATGCCAATAGATAAATTGTAGAAAATCAGTGTTCATCCATTCTTTATTTCTCTCCCTTATTCCCTGTAACCTCAGTTAATCTCACATCTACATCCAAAGAGCTATAGGTCTCTTGTGCAAAACATGAGAAGCAAGCAGATTTATTGATTGGTTTGGTAGCTTCCTAGAGACAGTTGCCTGGCATGGATGTAGGTCATAAAGGTGGAGGAGCAAGGGACCTTTGATAGGAGGATGAGGGAGGCTGGTCATCTCCTTGGGAATTCTAATGGCTTTGTGACTTCGTCCCTGCAGGCTAAAGTGTCAGCTACTGTCAGTTATCAGTGATCAGAGTGAAGATGCCTTCCTAGAAGTTAGTTGCTCTTCAGGATGGCTCCTGGACTCTGGGGAACCTTCCCTCTTTTTGTAGACAACTCTTAGAGAGGTAAGGGAGGGTGTGAGTGTTAGGGTGAGGCTGAGGGTGACCTTGAGAGTCAGGGAGAGGAACAGAGAGGGGGAAGGGGAGGAAGAGAAGTAAAGGTAAAAAGGGGAGGGGAGAGAAATGAAGATGGGGAAGGGGGACAAAGAGGTGGAGTGGGATGAGGAGGAAATGGGAGGAAGGAAGAGGAAGGGGGAATGGAGTAGGACACGAAGGGAAGTGAGGAGGAGGGGAGGGGACAAAGAGTTGGAGCTGTATGAGTAGAGAGTGGAAGAGGAGAGGACAGGAGGGGGAGAGAGGAGGAGATAGGACAGAGAGGCAAAGTAGGTGGAAAGAGGAAGGGGAGGCAGATGAAAAGCTGAAGTGGATCTGATAGGAGAGGGGAGGGCAAAAGTACAAGACAAGGAGAGTGGATAGGAGGGACAAATAGGGAGGGGAGAACTCTAATGTCTTCATGATTTCATCCATCCTGGTTATTATGAGAGGAATGTGGGAGGGAGAGGATGAGGGAAGGGGATAAGAAGGTGAAAGTCAGGAGCGGGAGGATGATACTATGTTTTCCCGAAAATAAGACCTGTCTTATATATATTTTTTGCCACCAAAAAAGGCACAGGTCTTATTTTCAGGGGGTGTCATCAACTGATTAACCTCACTTGTGCACATCATCCCCTGCCTCCTTTTCACTGTCAGAGGCCTTCAGGAACTACTACTGTGACTGGCACAGCTTTCCTGAAGGCCTCTGCAGCCGATAACAGAGCTCCAGATTGATTTGGAGCTTTGTTATCAGCTATGGAGACCTTCAGGAAAGCCTTGCCAGCTTTGCCGGCTGCAGAAGAAATGGGTCGGCAAGGCCTGGCTACAACTGTCCAAAGGTAAGTAGTAGGGCAGCTCTACCACTCTCATCCCCATCCTAGCTTAATTTTTACCCGTGCACTCTGGAGTGGGCGGAACCTTAATTAGGGCTTATTTTGGGAGGTAGGGCTTATATTGGATGCACGTGTAAAAATCAAGCTAGGATTTACTTTCAGGGTAGGTTGTATTTTGGGGGAAATAGGATAGAGGGAGGGGGAGGGGAGGGGGGATGCCGAGTGACTGGGAAGGAGAAGTAAGAGGCAGGGAGGGGACAGAAGGCATGTAGGAATAAATAGGGGAAGGAATTCTACTGTTTTCATGACATTGTCCATGCAGGTTAATCAGACAGAAGGGAGAGGGAAGGTGTGGGAGGAATGGGGAAGAGGAAGAGAAATGCAGGAAGGAGTGAAAGCTCAGTCAGAAAGAAAGTCAGCCTGGAAATAAAGAAGAATTTCCTGACAGCGAGAACAATTAATTGGTAGAGCAACTTTCTTTGGAAATTGTGGTAATATATTTTATTGATCATTTTCTGTAAGTCCTTTGTACAACTATTAGCATAGATCTAGGGATATGCAGGCATTCTTGGTGGGGGTAGGAGTACCTTTGCAATGAATGTCTCATCCTGTTTTGATCTGCAAGTTTAGAAGGAACAGGAAAATAGGTAAAAGTTCAAGGTACACAGTTGTGCTTTCTCATGGGACTTTCCAGACTTTCCCATGGGACTTTCCGTGGCTGTATGATCTCATCCTAGTAAGGTAACATCTGGGACTTTCCAAGATTGTATGTTCTCATGCTGGTGAGGTAATTCTGTAGAGGTCATTGTTTTCTGAATGCATACTGTACTTTTGTTTTACTTTTTTCTCAATAAATACTGCTACCTGAGTTCACTCAGGGCTGGCATTTTCTCAGACATTTTCCCTGTGTCTCATTTTGAATGTCAGACCACCACAAATGGTGACCCCGACGTGATAGCTTGGAAGGCTATACGTTTCCCGCATCCTATACTCATCGTCGCGGACGTCGCTGAAGACGTATATTCTTTTCGTGAGTATGGGGGGAGATCTCTCGAAGGCTCAGAAAGAGCACATCAGGGAATTGAGAGGGATCATTGGGAATAGTTTTGGGTTTGGAGTTGGCAGTAGGGGTTGTGCTGTAGGAAAGAAAGAAATTGAGGACTTATTACAGTATGTTTGGAAAAATATTAAGTCATATCCGGAGGGAGGTAGTATTAAAGTAGAGTCCTGGAAAAAGATAGGGAAATTTTTCACGAGGAACCTCGTGCCCCTTCTTCAATTTTGTTAACCTGGAGGGTGATTATGGATGCGTTAGCTACTTATGAACAACCGCTCCTAGCACCCCCGAAGAAGGTTTGCTGCCTTACCATGCGGTGCGTTTGTTGCCGCCGACGGCACCTCCAGATAAATCTGAGGGACTGTCCGGCGCTAAAAATACTTTGTCAGAGGATAAGAGTTTACCTTTAAGGGTTCAGGTGGATGCAGTTACTGCAGCTATTCAAGAAGCAAAGAATAGAGGGAATTATCAGGAGATGATTTGGTGGAGTTTGGAGTAGAAGTTCAACTTAATCCAGTAGAAATTGTCATGGACGCTGCGTTGAATCCGCAGCGGGAGTGGAAGCCTTTACCTCTCAGGGTTTTGAAGGAAGTTAAGCAAGCAGCAAAAGAATATGGTGTTACATCGCCATATACTCAAGCATTGTTAGAAGCAGTCGGTTATGGAAATAAAATGATTCCGGCTGACTGGAAAGCTCTGTTGAATATGATTTTAACTCCAGCTCAATATTTGGTGTTAGATCAGAAATGGAGACAGCTGGCAGTACAGAGGGGAACAGCAAATGTTACCCCAGATCAGCTTTACGGAGCTGGTAATTTTACAACAGTGGAACAACAGAGAGATGGTATGCCTGAGGAAGGGTTCGTTCTTCTCCCACAATTAATTTTTCAAGCCGTAGGGGCTCTCCCTGACGGCGAAGGTGGTGAGAAGACCTTTACTAACATCAAACAAGGGAACAATGAACCCTATGAAAATTTCATTAGCAGACTGAAATTGGCTATTGAAAGACAAATTAATAATCAATTCGCCCAGAAAGAGTTGCTTTTGAAGTTAGCAGTAGAACAAGCTAACACAGATTGCAGAAAGATCTTAAATCCACTTGTAGCAAGTGGAGAGCGAGAAATCGCGGATTTGATTAATGCATGTAGGAAGGTTGGGAGTCAGTCTTTTAACATGGAAACTTTAGCTCTGGCTTTACAAGCAGGAAATGCTCAAAAGGGAAATTGTTTCAATTGTGGGAAGCCTGGACATTTTAAAGCGCAATGTCGGGCTCCTGGAGGAGGTCAAAGTCAGCAAAATAAGAGATCAATGGGACAGGGTGTTCGTCCTAAATCAGTGTGCCCAAAATGTAAGAAAGGCTATCATTGGGCAAATCAGTGCAGACTTCATTCTGAGGGAAAAAACTAGGAAGCAGGGATCAGGGCATTCTCCCTAGTCTAAAGAGTGAAGTAATGTCCGAAGGGTTGGAGCCACCAGAGAGAGGTAGGGATAAGATATGGTTGCCAGCTACTAAAGGTTCAGCAGGACTTGATCTTCCATTAGCCGAGGATTTGGAATTGGGGTATCCGCATGTGGTTTGTTTAGGGTCAACGGATTTCTATGGACCGTTGCCTCCGGCTTCTGTGGGTCTTCTTCTTCCTAGATCATCGGCTCATAGGCATCAATTGTTTGTGGTTCCTGGGGTTATTGATTCAGATTATGAGGGTCAGATCAAAATTCAGGTTCATTCACCTGTTCCTCAATCTTTGAAAAAAGGGAATTGTTTTGCACAGCTTATAGTTTTGCCATCTATGTCTTTGGGAGAGTCAGATAGAATTTGTCAGGGTGGATTTGGATCTACAGATATGTTTAATGAGTCTAGTGTGTTTTCCATCATGCAAAATGTCAAGGCTGATCAGAAACCAAAATTAACTCTTTTGGTTGAAGGTAGAAAAGTTCATTGGGATGCTGGACACTGGAGCAGATGTCTCGGTGATTAGCGAAAGTGAGTGGCCTAGGGAGTGGCCGACGGATCCTACACCGTCCGTTCGAGGAGTCGGAGGACTTCAGGACGCACGGGTTAGTAGGAGGATTCTTTCTGTTAAAACAGAGCAGGGAGGTGCTATTGCACATTTCCAACCAATTGTTCTGCGCCTTCACGTTAACTTGTGGGGCAGAGATTTGATGCAACAATTTGATACAAAGGTTGTCATTCATGATGACTGAACACCCACCTGTGGAGTTATTAAAATTACAACTACTCCAACAGGAGCCAGTGTGGATAGACCAATGGCCTTTGACTAGTGAGAAATTAGTTTATTTACATGAATTGGTTCAACAACAATTAGAAAAAGGACATATAGTGCCTACCACTAGTCCTTATAATTCTCCAGTTTTTGTTATCAAAAAGAAATCTGGAAAATACAGATTTTTACATGATTTGAGAGGCATAAATTCTATATTAAAGCCAATGGGTCCACTACAGTGTGGAACGCCTAATCCTAATTTAATACCTGATGGATGGAATATAAGAGTGTTAGATTTGCAAGATGCTTTCTTTTCCATTCCTTTGCACCCTGAAGATGTAGATTTGTTTGCTTTTACTATTTTGAGTATAAATCAGGGGCAGCCCGCTAAGCGATACGCATGGACTGTCCTTCCGCAGGGAATGTTAAATAGTCCTACCATGTGTCAAATGTTTGTGGATTGGGCTTTACAACCTTTCCGGAGTAAATTCCCGGATTGGAAGGTTTATCATTATATGGATGATATTTTGATAGCTGCTAATATTTCTGATGCTGCCATGAATTCTGCTGTTATTCTTTTAACTACTATACTAAAGGAGAAAGGCCTAATAGTTAGTCCTGAAAAATTACAAAAAGAATATCCTTTTGCCTATTTAGGTCATAAATTATTTTTGAGTCACATTACACCCCTGAAATTGGAATTTGTTCTTCCTAATCCTTTAACCTTAGTGGGTTTACAACAATTTTTGGGTCATATAAATTGGATCAGGCCGTATTTGGGTTTAACTACCCTTCAATTAAGTCCTTTGTTTCAAGCTTTGGCTAGTGTCAAGCAAGCATCTGACATAATAACTCTGAATGAAGAACAAAAGGGGATTTTGTCATTGATTGAACAAGTTTTAAGCCATAGATGGACAGATAGATGCTTGCTAGATTGTCCATTATCAGTGATTTTAATCTCAGAACGAAGGGCTACTGCATTGATAGTTCAGGTAAAAGAAAAAACTGCTTTAAGGATTCTGGAATGGATTCATTTGTCTCATACACCATCGAAATCCATAAATTGTATCACAGAACAGCTTGCTGATATTTTTAATCGTGCTCGTCAGCGCTGCAAGGCTATTGCTGGTATGGAACCAGTAACATGTTATGTTCCTTTTGCTTTAGCTACCTGGGAACAGATGATTTGCAATAGTGAGTTTTTGCAGGTTTTGGTACATTCCTGGCCAGGGAAGTTTTCTTGTCATCCTCCAGCCGATCCTAGGCTATCTTTGTATAAATCAGTTAGAATAAATTTAGCAAATCTTTTTGTAACTCAGCCTGTATCAGATGCTCCTACAGTTTTTACCGATGGAGGGAAAGTTTTTGGTGCTTGTGTTTGGAAAGATAAATCTGGAATTTGGCATACAAAAGTGACATCAGAGCAGAAGTCTGCCCAGCAGGCAGAACTTGCTGCTGTAGTTTTGGCTTTTCAAAATTTTCACAATCAGGATTTTAATTTAATAGTGGATTCATTGTATGTGTATAATTTGTTACCCTTTGTAGCAGGTTCTTATTTGTCTCCTGGAATATCACCTGATATTTTAAGATTGCTTTTGCTGTTACAAGGATGTTTGGAGCAGCGTGTGAATGTGTGTTTTGTTGCTCACATTCGTAGTCATAGTAATTTGCCTGGAATTTTATCACAAGGTAATGCCAAAGCTGACAGTGCTGTAAATTCAGTCCTCACTGTCCAGCCATGGGACAGTCATAGTTATTTTCATCAAAACGCTAAAGCATTGGCACAGCAATTTAAACTTACTACTGCAGAAGCTGCTGCCATAATTCAACAATGTCCAACTTGTTCAAAGCAGGGTACGACTATCCCTATGGGAGTTAGAGGGTTGAAACCCTCAATGATTTGGAAAATGGATGTTACTCAATATCCGTCATTTGCACCCTGGAAGTATATACATGTAACTGTGGATACTTACTCAGGATTTCTAATGGCTACCCCTCAAAGAGGTGAGGCAGTTAAACATGTCATCAATCATTGCATTAAGACTTTTTCAGTTGCTGGTACGCCTAAAACTTTAAAACTGATAATGAATGCGGCTTATCGGAGCACCGTTTTTGATCAGTTTTGCAAACAATGGTCCGTGGAACATAAATTTGGAATTCCATACAATTCTACAGGGCAAGCTATTGTAGAACGTCATAATGCCACGCTCAAGACCATGTTAACTAAATTAAATAAAAAAGGAGGGAAGCTCTTGGGGCTTCCGGCGATTCAAGATCAATTAAATCTAGCTTTATATACTTTAAATTTTTTAAATTTGTCTGGTAACCCCCCTGCGAGTGCGGCCAGCAGGCATTTTTCTTCTCCTTCTACAGATGCGGTGAGACCTCGGGTGTTGGTGCGGTTCCTTCCGGATCCAGCATGGGTTCCTGCTGAGCTGATAACGTGGGGACGTGGTTATGCAGCAGTTGAACATCTTGGTCAAATTCGTTGGGTTCCTGGTCGGTGTGTTCGACCTGATCATTCGCAGGCACCTGTGAAGGAAGTTTCGGAGGAGCAAGATGGTGTACCTGTGGTTCCTGATTCTCTTGATGCCGATAGCTCGGACGCGGCACTGTGAAGACTGGGAAAAGATGACTGCTTATCTGAGATTACCAACTTGTATGCAGCAGGTTTCTTTGGGGAACCGGACTAAATTAATCTGCAAACAGCGGTATCCTTTGGTTTTTCCAGCATATTGGTCCTGGCATAAGGATCAAGTCATTCTTTACTCGGGACCTGATAAGGATATTATATCTTCAGCCTGTGCAACAACTCTGATCCTGTTTAATGTTTCTGTTTCAGACTATGGACACAAATTTCCCGAGGTCTTATCCCGCCTTTGGGAGTTGCTATGAACTATAGGATATTCATACCGTTTTTGCCCCGTATAAGACGACCCGGCACCCCCCCCCCCCTTAAGACGCCCCCCCAGAAATCCCGGGGCTGCAGCGCAGGGCAGAGGCCAGGGGCCGAAGAAGGGGCAGCCTCCCCGGGGGGCGGGCGGATGAAGCGGAAGCGCCGGGGGATCCAGGACAGCCAGAGGCCGCCCAACAAGCCTCCGGCGCCGGTAGGATATAAGACCCCCCCCCCCCCGGAGGCACGTTTTTCGGGCAAAAGGCCTTATCCGCAAATACGGTATTTTAAATAATTTTACTGTTGCTATGTTTAATGATACTATAAAGAATATTAAGATGATAAATGTAGAAATGTCTGAAATTCGTAAAGTTACTTTGCAAAATCGATATGCTTTAGATATTATGTTAGCTGCCAAAGGAGGAGTTTGTGCTTTAATTCATTCGCATTGCTGTGTTTTTATACATAATTATGAGCCAAACATTACAAAGACTGTTCAGGACATGGAAGCTCGTATTGCTCAGCATCAATCTGGAGCCGATGGGTTTAATGTATCATTCTGGGACAGTCTGTGGTCCTGGCTTCCTGATGGGTCATGGTTTCGCTCCTTATTGCAAGGGGTTGTTATTATTATTGCTATATGTATCTTATTATGTTGTTTTATTCAATGTATTCCTAATCTATTACAAATGTGTACCTCAGTCTTCCGGCGTGTGGGACCAGGTCGTGAGGGAACTGTGTACTATGCCACTAAAACACCCCCTATCTTTGAATAAATAAAAAAGGAGGGAATGTGGTAATATATTTTATTGATCATTTTCTGTAAGTCCTTTGTACAACTATTAGCATAGATCTAGGGATATGCAGGCATTCTTGGTGGGGGTAGGAGTACCTTTGCAATGAATGTCTCATCCTGTTTTGATCTGCAAGTTTAGAAGGAACAGGAAAATAGGTAAAAGTTCAAGGTACACAGTTGTGCTTTCTCATGGGACTTTCCAGACTTTCCCATGGGACTTTCCGTGGCTATATGATCTCATCCTAGTAAGGTAACATCTGGGACTTTCCAAGATTGTATGTTCTCATGCTGGTGAGGTAATTCTGTAGAGGTCATTGTTTTCTGAATGCATACTGTACTGTTGTTTTACTTTTTTCTCAATAAATACTGCTACCTGAGTTCACTCAGGGCTGGCATTTTCTCAGACATTTTCCCTGTGTCTCATTTCGAATGTCAGACCACCACAGGAAATTATGAATGCCCCAGTCTCTTTTGAAGAGACTGGACAGCCGTTTGGCTGGAATGAAATAAGGTCTCCTGTCTTGAGAAGGGCGTTTGACCAGAAGCTCTCCGAGATCCCTTCCAGCCCCATGATTGATTCTATGTTCTAATATTCCACTCCCCACATATTGTATGAGAGTGTTATGTAAGAGTCAATAGTTTATTACTTGATCCTGACTGTAACTTTCAGGTCCTTGCCTTCTGAACCCTGAAGTAGGAATATAGTTGTATAGGTCTGATTTTTAGATTTATGTATTGACTAGTCCCCATTGACTATAAGTGTTTAAATTTTCCTTTTTGGAATGAGACTCAAATCTATTTTGAATCGGAATCCAACTCTACAATGACACTTTTGCTGCTCCCAGACTTTTAATTGGGTGGAACATTTGAAATTTCAAATCATCTCAAATTCCTGTAATGTTAAAAAAGAGGAGTAAGATAGATAATTTGAATCCATATTTCTGTATTTTAACTGTGAATAGAATAAAAGTAAAATTAACTTCTCTTTGGTCTGAAGAACCCAAAGCAAATCTTGTTTTCTACAAATATAACATTGCCTTCACATTTAGAAAAAAAATGTGGTAAATCTTTGCTAAATCTTTTCAAGGGACTCTCAAAGTGGGGAATCAGTCTTCATAATTTTTTTTAAAACATACTTTTTTTTTCCTGAAGGTGTCTCTATCCTTTGAAAACCCATTTCAAAGAAGGTACCTGGAAAGCTCTCATAATTTTGAAAAAGATAATTATCATTTTGTTTACCAAATCCTTCGGATCACAGGAAGAAGATTGTAACTCGTTCTCTGAATGTAGAAGTCATGGCATTACAATTGTGTTGCCTTAATTATATTCCATATTTTCCTGTTTTTATGGTTACATGATTCCACAGGTCATTAACTACTTTGAAAGCATATTAGGCTGAGCACACAGAACCTATGTTTTAAAGAAAATGAAATAAACTTTGAACTAATTGGATTTTGACTCAAGTGCCTATTCTGGTTTTCAACAGCCCAGTTTCTTATAGATTACATTACAACTGGTTCAGCAACTCTACATCTATCCATTTGATTGTCATTTCCTAATATCTGGTTTTTTTCTTTATTTTCTTTATTTAGAGGAAGAGGGGAAACATGCTCAGGCCCATTGTTAACAACAGGGCTTAAATTCAAGAGCAAAAACAAACTAGCTGTGAGTCAAATATACTCAGAACATTATTCTAAATAAATCACAAACAGAAGCCCCAAATATATTCTTGGCATGATAATGAGTCATCTCATTTCCCTTCAAACACATTCATTTAAAGATGAGAAAAATGAACTTTAAAACCTATACATTTTATTCCCTGGTGGTTCATTAATATCCAAACCTTTGAAGTCAGTTTCTCAATATCTATCCCAAGACCTACTTGTTCCTAAAATAACCCATTACTCACTGTTTTTCACTCATAAAATGCCAGAATAGGTGCACAGCTATCCCATTTTAATTTAGTTCTATTACATAGTATGAATGTGTATACATCTATATTACATTCAATGAAAGTGAATGAAGGGGCATTTCTTTCTCTTTGGTGTGCAATTGTTTATGTCATGTCCCCATCGGAGTCTGAATCTGAGGAGGAAGATGAACAGCCATCAGAGTGGGAGAGTGGCTCTATTGGCTATGGAGAAAACTGGGGAAGAGCAAAGTCAGGCTGGGCAGAGCAGAGAAGAGGTAGAACAAGGGAGAAGGGGTTCAGAGGAAGATCAAGGCCCAGCCCCTCTTCATCCTAGAGCATGCAGGGAAGTTTCTCTTATTCTTCTTTTATTTTTCTTATATGTACCCATTTCATGTATTCACAACTATGTATACACTTATACTTATTATCTTGTAAACAATTGGCAAATCAAATAAATAAATAAATAAATAAATAAATAAGAACAGAGAAGAGAGCAACGTGGGTTGCGTGGCTTACGAGGGAGGAAAGGGCCCTGATTCTCTTCACAAGGCACACCTGGGAAGGGAGTTTTAAGGAAAACCAATTGGGGAGGGGCATTTGTTGGGAACAAACATTGAGTTTATCTTGTGTTTGGCTGCGGTTATCTCAGTTCCTGGCATCCTCCCAACTGATTTGATTTGCTGCCTTGTTATTTCATTTCTGAAACTCCGTATCTTGCTCTGCTGGATTTAATTACCTTATTTTGCCTTGTTGGATTTATAGTTTAAAGTTTTCAGTTTACAACATTTGGTTAAGAATATTTGCAACCAATGGTTGATGCAGTTTCGTGGGAGAGTTTTTCTCCAGACATTGGGGGCAAAGTTGGAGCTAAGAAAGGAACTCATTCTTATTCACTGACTGTGTTGTCTTTGTGCCATGCCCCTTGTCATCACAATTTATTTCCATCTATAGTTACATATACATAAAAGGGCTGTGTACTAGTACTTCAGTTACAAAAGCAAATGGAAAACAGAATGCTGTGAGTTGTAGTTCTGCTTAGCCATGAAAGCCCAACTCACTTCACAGGGTTGTTGCAGGGAAAATAGGAGGAGAAAGGTGTGTTGGATATGTTCACTGCCTTATTTGTGAAAATAATAAAAATAGGATACCTGCATACATACACAAGCTTTTGACCTTAAAATCCTCTCAAAGCACTAGAGGAAGCCAATGGAGAAAAAATTCTCATAATAACTCACAAGCATATGCTGCAGCCAGTTGAATAGAATATTTGAAATATTTGATGATGATGATGATGATGATGATGTAGGAGTAAGAGGAGGAGGAGGAGGAGGAGGAGGAGGAGGAGGAGGAGGAAAGAGAGAGAGAGAGAGAGAGAGAGAGACAGTACATAGATTCAGATATACAGTATATGAGACCATCAAAGCTGATACCAGCCAGTGGATAGAACAAAATGAAAATCCAGCTCTAGGATCAAATATGAAGGGGGATTACAGCATGGGAATCCTTTATAAAAAATACAAGAGAGTGACTGGAAGGCTTATCATTTTTATTTACAAAGGATTCCCAACAAATAGGATATTTAAGCTGTAGCTGGTCAGCCATCTGCCAGAGTTTAATTTCCATGCCTGCCTGTGAGCAGGTGTTTTGGCTGAATTGCCTTAATATCTCCCTCCAACACTATGGATCCACAGTAAACCATTTTCAAATAAATTGCAGTCTTAAGTTGGCCAGTTTAGAACTGCACCTGGGAAGATTGGAAGATGCTGTGGTTCATACTGAGGATGTGCGGTGATCCAACCTCACTTTGGTCCAAAGCAATCTGAATGGAAACATCATTTGATTCAAAGAAATTAAGCACATTGAAATATCGGAATGGGTTGGTTCAGTCTGATTGTCCATTTTGAGATTGGAGAAAAGGGGCACATGGAACAGTGCAATGGATCATTTTGCCACCTGGCTTAGAAATTGTGTGGCAACTCCATTCCAGTGCTTCAGCCAAAAACTCTGGTTTTGTTTGTATATATTTCTATATATCTATAGATCTATATATCTATATATCTATATATCTATATCTATATCTATATCTATATCTATATCTATATCATCTATATCTATATCTATCTATATCTATATACCTATATCTATATCTATCTATATCTATCTATATTATATATCTATATATCTCTATCTCTATCTCTATCTATCTATCTATCTATCTATCTATCTATCTATCTATCTATCTATCTATCTATCTATCTATCTATCTATCTATCTATCTATCTATCTATCTAGTGAAATACCACTCATACATCACAAAATAGAAATATAGAAATATATTATATATAGAAATATATAATATACTGTACATAGAAACTCTTCATACTGTATCTCATCCTTTTGTCTATTAGCATACAATGAAGCCTCTTCATTGACTCTACATCAGCACAAATCCATTAAGAGTCGTCCTATTTTCATTATTTTTCTTCATAAAACAGTCTAAGAAATCAGGCCACAAGTATTTGGATGATTGCTGTTGAATTTGTCCTTAGGAGACAATCTGGTACATGTCTGGTTTAAACAGGTTCAAGTTTAGAAGTCCTAGCAAGCTGCCGTTAATTTAAAACCATTGAACGGTATTTTTGATTTCCTCATATGGAGAAGAGAAGGATGAACTGAAGTTCTCAAACCTCACTCTAGCTCAGTGATGGCTAACCTATGACACGCGTGTCACTCGTGACACGCCGAGGCACTTTGACTGACACGCCTGTTGGTGTGGGGAAAACCTGCACATTTAGAGGCTGCCTGTGCTCTGCTCCAATCCCTGCTCCCTGTTTGTTGCGTGGAGGCATGGTGTCACCGCTGCCGCAAGATCTTTGCAGCAGAGAACCAGTTTTAACCGCCATAAACTGAGGTTTGTCAGTTTCATTACCTCAGGAACGCTACAGGAGGAAAGGAGATCCATGAGGTTCACAGCCCTGTAAGGTGGCCTTCCGATCCCCACATCCTGCACCTGCAGCCCTGAGACCAGGGAGACGAGTTTCACAGCCCTGTGTGATCATCCCAGCCCAGTCCGTCATAAACCAAATTATTGATATTTCTTGAAGTGACACACGACCCAAGGAAGGCTACACTTTTTCCCGATTTTCGACACACCAAGCTGAAAAGGTTAGCCATCATTACTCTAGCTCATATATGTAGTATAGCCATAGACCATTGCTACATATTGCTATTCCATTCATCCTATTCAATGCACTCACTTCATTCTTTAAGTATCAAAGTTACGCTGCTATAGGGCTGTGGAAAATCAGCAGATTTTCATTGCTGTGATTTGGGGATACCCAGGGATGCTTTTCCAAAAGGCACCTGGATTTTCTTGTTTTTTCTTTTTCTTTAAAAACATTTCACCTCTCAACCAAAAAGTTCCTTCAGTCCTATTGACTGGTGTGGAATGGAAGTATTTATATTCTTCTTTCAGGTCGTTAGCTGAATCAGAGGGCAAATGAGTATGTAACCTTCTTGGGACTGCTGAAAGGACTGTGTTGTAGACAGGAGATATGTGGTGTTATATCCCCCCCCCACTCTGCTGAAAGAGGGCTGTTCAATTTTAACATAGATGACCTCTTTGACCCCTCTTTCAAACTAATGATCCTCTCTGTCCAGAATGAGGACTTTGCTGTTTTCAAAAGAGTGACCCTTGGCCTTTCAGATGCAAATGGCCTGCTGAATCCTGTCCTGGTGCCTTTGTTTTTCTGTGTTGTGCCATGCACTTGGGAAGTGGTTGTTTTGTTTCCCCTCTGGAGATAGTTTGGGGATTGATAGTTTAAGAGTGAGAATATTAGAAGTTTGTTTCTGAGTGACCTAATGTTCCCATTCCTATTTAGAAGATAGCAAGGAAGATGCTAGTAAATAGACAATAATAAATGGGCCAAATATGTTGGTACCATTTCTGCCAGGGAGTTATTTTATCATCAGACGGCCTTCTAGAAAGTCAAGATCCTCAGTGGCTAAATCAGAAGCTTTGATTGAAACAGTCTTTCAAAGTAAAATGCCAAATCAAGAGAACCTCATTTTTGAGAAGCTGCCCACCCTTAGTGATGTATGAAACCATGATTTATTGTTCTGTCTGAATTAGGCTTAGGGACAGGAATCTGAGTTTTCTCTTCTCCCAGAAGTTTTCACTGAATTGATTGTCTCTCTCCAAGTAACTTGCTTGTAGGTAGCAAGCTGGTTTTTATTGGTTATAAAAAAATGTTTTTGTTGTGAACAGTTAAAATGTTTAATTATATGTTTAATATTTCAGTAGGTTGAATTGTTGTCAGTGGATGAAGTTAGCCAAACATTTTTTTCCCCCTGCATAGTAGCAAAACAGGAAAAAAAAATGTATTGAGCTAAACAAGGAGAAGAAAGAGACAGCAAATTCTGCAATGCATGCTAATTGTCAGCTTTGGAAGCCATATTGACACTGGACACGTCCACACTGACACATTCTTGAGCCTGAGAAAATGGGAGGGGGGGATTTCTTGGAGTGTATGTGGTTAGACATAATGGCATTCTTCTTCTAAGTCAAGGTCATGTTATTTCTGCACCTGGGTGAGGGGAAGCCTCAAGCTGGGATGGATTGCGATCGAGGCATGTAATGCGATGAAGGGTGCAGGGGGTAAATTTGTAGTTTTTACTTATTGCAAAGAAGCCCAGAACTTTCATATTCGGGATTTCCCAGATGTGCTGGTTTGCTATCCAAATAAAACAACTTTTGAGAAGATGCCTGTTTTGGAGTTATTTGTTGGAGTGGAGATTTTCTGGAATGCTGACACTAATGTTTCAAGAAGAGAAATTTCTGTGTACATTCCACATTCATGCAAAAATCCTAAATCATAGGTAAAAGAAACTTATACCAATTGCAACGGGCTTTGCAACCAGGTATATATAACCCTAACCCTAACCCTAGAATGCTCAATCAACACAAGATCTCTATACCCACAAAACTGAAAATCTACAGAGCTGTGTTTATCCCTTCTCTCTTATATGAATGTGAGTGCTGGATTTTATACCAAAGGCACATCAAGCAACTGCAGAAATTACATGCAAGTGCTCTCCTCTCTAGCCTCATCTCCAGCCTGTAGCTCCTGGATCACCAGCATTGAGTCCCTTATTGTAAGAACCCAAATGAAGTGGGTGGGACTGAGACAAGTCATCAGAATGAATGAGCATGGTACACCTTGCCAGCTGCTCTGGTGTTTGAGAAGAAACCTTGAGGTGGACCAGAGGTGGTATTCAGCAGGTTCTGGCCAGTTCTGGAGAACCGGCAGCAGAATTTTTGAGTAGTTTGGAATACCACCTCTGACTGGCCCTGCCCCCATCTATTCTCTGCCTCCCGAGTCCCAGCTGATCAGCTGGGTCTTCTTTGGTTGCCGTGCACAGGAGAATGGAGCTGGAAAGCAGGTTAGTGGGGTGGGGAGGGAATGGGGATTTTGCAGTGACCTTCCCCTGCCATACCCACCAAGCCACACCACACCCACCAAGCCATGCCCACAGTAGTAAAAAAAAAAAAAATTGAATCCCAGGTGGACCACACAAATCCTGTAAAGAAGCTGCGAAGGAAACCATGCATAACTGTAACATCCAACTAAGAGTCCCAAAGGTGCTTTTTCAAGAGGCAACTGGACTTTCTTGGTTTTTTTTCTTTTGAAGATGTTTTGCTTCTCATCCTGTCTCAGCTCTGACAGGATAGTGAGGAATGGGAAGATTTATATTCTTTGCAGGCAGCAAAGAATTAGAGGGTCACTGAAGCACTTGGAGGTTTATCTGCATTCTCAGGGTCACCTGAATAGCGTTCCTGGTTCCTGGTCCTGAAGAAGCTTCTTGGATGAGAAGCAAAACATCTTCAAAGAAAAAAACAAGGAAGTCCACTTGCCTCCGGAAAAAGCACCTTGGGGACAACCATGACTTGGATGACTGAGAATCTCTACAGACATCAAACCAAGAGAACTAGAAGCTGCAGCTGTCAGCAGAACAGGGTGGTGAGCCCTGCGCTTTGAAGCTTCCACCAGCCTTGAAGAAAGGCACTGCCAAAAAGTGATAGAAAAATGTGAATGCTGTCATATTAAAACATCCACAGTCACTACAACAATGTCCTCCAATTGCTCCCATTTGGCCAGATTGGGACTGCAGGGCCACCTCCATGTCCACGGATGAACGGCACAACAGCAGTCTCTTCTTTGAACTCAAAGGGCTATCTTATATGATTAGGCTTTCAGCTCTTCATTAAATTTCTTATTTAAGATTTTAGATGCTAGGGTTGTTTTTCATATCTTTTCTGAATGGGCAACTAGAGTGGCAAACCTTTCTGAGATATCTTGCTGGAGAACTTGAACAGGTGGAACAGCTGTCTTAGAGAAATCTAACAAGACATTCTGCCCTGTATAGAGATGCAGAAATGGAAACATTTTCTTGATGAATATTTGACTGTAATGCACCTGTTCAGGAAAAAAGGGCAATCTTAGATGTGCTACTGCAGATAAAGTTGTTTTTATTCATGTTTTATCTCCATCTATGCAAATGCCTTTTTAGACAAAAATTTGAATATGAATGTTTAAAAATATGCCCTTCTCAAGATAACAAATGTTGTTAACTACATACCCAAGCTCTTTTTATTGAATATTTTGTCTTACATAAGGTTTTTTTTTTCAGTTTTGATTTTTATTATGTTGTTTTGATTTTCAATTAGGAAAGAAGCAGAGGAGATGACATGCCTGGAGCTGATAATTCAGAAAATCAGTGCTGACATCTTAAATAAGTAGGCCAATCAAAATACTACAAAACTTCAGGAAAAAGATGATTATTTTACCAATTGCTAAAACTCGTGTGTATATTCACATACTTTGTGCTTTGTATCCAAGTTGAAGTAACAAATTATTTCTTACTCAGCAACACTTATTGCTAAAATTGCTCAGGCATTTCTGAGCAAACCAGAACTAAACTAAACTGAACTCAAATGCAGTTTTCTCTTTTGAATTTTGCGATTGTATAAAAGTAGGAAAGATAAGTCTTAAAATGCATTAAGTGGCTAAAAATATAGCATTGCTAATATAAAAATGCATGCTATATTTTGGATTAATACTAATGTGGAGGGAAATGGTTCCAATGTGAATTTTCAATTTTAATCCAATTTGCAGATTAACACAGAAATGGAATGGAACAGACACACAGAGAAAGTCTGGAATAGATGGTGCTCATCTTTTTCAACTCAGATCTTGTACCCAAAATGAATGGAAGATTGATCTCAATAAAATATTGGACAGCATTTACAAAACCACTAGAGACAGCATGATTTGTTAACAGAATGGTCACAAAAGTGTAATTTTATTATATATTTTATTCCATTATTCAAAACCCCTTCCCTGATTTAGAAAGTTTCATTCTAAGTATGTCTTTTGTGGGAAATTTTAATAGTGGTCTTCAAGGTTCTAATTTTTTAAAAATTAGACCTATGAAGTGTTTTTCTTGCCCATCCTGGCTTGTTGCAACTGAAAATATTGGTTTATTTAGCCAGGGGAATTGTTTGGCGTCTTGCGGATTCTCAGTTACCCAGCTGGGTAACTTTGAGTTAATCACTTTCTCTCAGTTCACCTCAGGTTTTCAAACTGCTGGCTGCTGTTGGTTTGATTATGTTATATCTGATATGTTTTTTTATTTATTTATTTATTTAGTCAATTGCTTACAAGATAATAGGTACAAGTATAAACATAGTTATGAATACATGAAATGGATACATATAAGAAAAATAAAAAGAAACAATAGAACAGGGATGGTAGGCACATTGGTGCGCTTATGCACGCCCCCTACAGACCTCTTAGGAAAGGGGTGAGGTCAATAGTAGACAGTCTAAGGTTAAAGTTTTTGGGGTTTGGGGAAGAAACCACAGAGTCGGGTAGAGTATTCCAGACATTGACCACTCTGTTGCTGAAGTCGTATTTCCTGCAATCAAGTTTGGTGTGGTTAACTTTGAGTTTGTATCTATTGTTTGCTCTTGTGTTGTTATGGTTGAAGCTGAAGTATTCATTGACAGGTAGGACATTGCAATGTATGATTTTATACACCAAACTTAGATCAGACCGAAGACGGCGTAATTCAAGGTTTTCTAGGTCTAGAATTTCAAGTCTGGTGGCGTAAGGTATTCTACAACGAGTAGAGGAGTGGAGAACTCTTCTTGTGAAATGTTCTTAATTGTAAATTAACCATGCTTGTTTCAAACCTAGGATGGTAGAGTAAAAAATGCTCAGTTGTTATTTTAGATGAACCAGAAGATGGACTTCAGTAACTAACTTAGCAAGCATAGATGCTAAATTTATTAGAAAATGTCCCTACAAAACTCCCAATGGGATCCCTTGCTCTCCACTAGCAAAGACACTATCAACATGGCTGTTTAAATGTTTAGCCATGTTTTTAGTGTGATGTGCAGTTGGGATGTGGGTGTCCTTTCCAAGAAGGGAAATTCCAACAGCCATTTTAAAATGGACAGCAGGTATCTCTACTAGATTCAGAAGGTGACTGGAACTAGTAAATAAAAACATTAGCAAACTTGTCTAGAAATAAAGCAATCCCAACCAAACTAAAGTAAAAGAAAAATAAATCTTGATACAGAATTCTTAACAGATCAGGACCAAACTAAAGTAAAAGAGAAATAAATTTTGATACAGAATTCTTAACAGATCAGACTTCTTAGCAGAAAAGAGATAAATATTTTTCTGCTCAGATATCAAAAGCAACCTTAGGGAAATATAAACCATGTTCCCCCATGCACTTGATCAAAACTCAAGCATGCATTTGTCTGCTGTGATCCCATGATGTTGCCTTCATCTTAAGGACGTGCAATCCTTTGGATTTGGTGAAGCTGCTCTGAATGCACCTAACAAATGGAACTTTAAAGAAGCCACTTTTTATTAGTCCTCTACAATACAGGTAGTCCTCGGCTTACAATAGTTTGTTTAGTGGCCGTTCAAAGTTACAATGGCACTGAAAAATGTGATTTATGACCGTTTTCACAATTAAGACTTTTGCAATATCCCCATGAACATGTGATCCAAATTCAGACGCTAGGCAACTGGTTCGTATTGATGATGGTTGCAGTGTTCCAGGGTCATGTGATTACATTTTGTGTAGGTATAGGAGTATAGGAGTATAAATCCTTCCATTCCCTACCATCCAGTCAGAGCTGTAGACGAATGAGCCTTGGTGGTGCAGTGGTTAGAGTGCAGTACTGCAGGCTACTTCTGCTGCCTGCAATTTGGCAGTTCAAATCTCACCAGGTTCAAGCCTTCCAAGTCCTTACAAGGTGGGTAAAATGAGGACCCAGATTGTTGGGGGCAAGATGATGACTCTGCAAAACTGATTAGAGAGGGCTGTAAAGCTCTGTGAAGTGGTATATAAGTCTAAGTGCTATTGCTATTCTTGGATGAAAAGTGAAACATCTTCAAAGAAAATCCAGTTGCCTCTTGAAAAAGCACCTGTTGTGATTCTCTGACAGAGATATTGGACAGTGAGTACCAAAGGGAACCAATCAGGGAGTCTGGAGAGGACTTGGATGAGGGTCCTACATCTGATGCAGGGATGGGGCCAGGACCATCTGGGAGTGGGGTGCTGCCTCCGGAGCCTCTGGAGTCTGACAGCAGCGAGGCAGAGGACCAGGGGAGCCTGTTCCCAGTGCACATGTGTACAGAGTTGCTAGAAGGCGAGAGCAGCTGAAGCAGAAGGGGTGACTCGGAAGTAAGGCTTGGAGGTGATTGCCCCTCCCATAAGGGATAAAAGTCAGACCTAAATGATGAAACCTTTGCAGGAAGCAAAGTAGTTTGATAGATTCCGAGTCCTCTTTGAAGCTCTGGTTGGTTTTTTTTCTGGTATTTCGGTTCGTTTCTGTTATAATTGGAGACTTCTGTTTTTGGCAGCATTCCACAGCACTGAAAGGCATGTGCTTATCTGATTAAGTTAGTTTTGTCTGTGAATGAAAACAATTCCCAGCGTTGCATTAAAATAGGTTTTGCTTTTCAAACAAGTTTGTGTTTAATTACGTTTGACGAAGCCTGGGTCAGAAGCAGAGGTGGTCTTCAGCAGGTTCTGACCAGTTCTGGAGAAACGGTAGCGGAAATTTGGAGTAGTTCGGAGAACCAGAAAACACCACTTCTGATTGGAGGTTTTACAGCATCCTTCCCCTGCCACGCCCACAGAACCGGTAGTAAAAAAAAACTGAATCCCACCACTGGTCAGAACAGCACTTTTGGATCATGTAAAAATGATGATTCAATTGGGTCTGGTCATGAGATGACTCATTTAACAACCACATTGTTTAGCAACTAAAATTCTGATCCCAATCATGGCCACAAATTGAGGATGACTTGTACATAGATAGTAATCCGCTAGTTCTTCATTCAAGAGCAGACAATGTCACTTGGATGCGTCAGGGCATAAACTGGCTTTTCTAATGTACTTGTTTTTGTCTACCACAATTTTGCGGGCACATCGCTACCACGGAGAGTGATAAATCTTACTTGTGGCTGGCTTCTTTGCTGCATGCCAAAATAAAGCTCTCCAAGCAGACATTCGCACACCTATACATGTATATGTGCTTGAAATGCCGTGCATTTAAAATGGGTTGTAACATTTAAAACACACCCACACAGCAGCACAAGTTAAGGCAGGATTTGGCGTCCACTTGTCATTTTCATAAAGCGTTACAATAAATCAGTGCCTTTTGAGTTTGAAGGATAAGCAGAAGCTTGATCTTCAGTCTTTTTTTTTTTTTTTTTTAATGCACCAAGCAATTCCAGGCTTTTATTGCTCTTTTAAAAATTATTCATTCCAGCTCTGCTTTGCTCCTGAGCTTCTGGAATATAAAATAGTCTGGAAAAAGTTGAATGGAGCTTCTGCTTGACAGCTGATTAGGCCCCCAAAACACAGTCATGATATGACTTACAGTGTACAAGCTGCACGGCTGCAGAATTCATAAATGGATACTTGATCCAGAAGGGATGGCTTCATGTACATCACTACAGCACTGAAATTACTTTGTGGAGTGCAGAATATAGCCAGAGCTGCTGCTACTACTATGCTAAAGACCTAAGCCACATAGCACTGTGTTATGCCTAGGGATATTTACCCACGTAGTAGGGCTATATTACTATTATCCTTCTCATCTTTCCTACATTACTTTCTCCAACTGGTACCTTATGATTTATCACTTTGTTGTTTGTATCTTATGATTTATGATTGTATCATGATTATGATTTATGATTTATCACTTTGTTGTTTGTATGTACACTGATAACTTATGCATTGGAGAAAAATTCCTGGTGTGTCCAATCACACTTGGCCAATAAAGATTTTATTCATTCTGTTCCTAAATCAGAGGTGATATTCAGCAGATTCTGACCAGTTCTGGAGAACCGGTAGCGGAAATTTTGAGTAGTTCAGAGAACCAGCAAATATCACCTCTGACTGGCCCACCCCATCTATTCTCTGCCTCCTGAGTCCCAGCTGATGGGCTGGGGCTTCTTTAGTTGCCCTGCACAGGAGAAAGGAGCTGGAAAGCAGGTTAGTGGGGTGGGGAGGGAATGGGATTTTGCAGTAACCTTCCCCCAGGAGTGGGAAAGGAATCGAGATTTTACAGTATCCTTCCCCTGCCATGCCCACCAAGCCAAGCCATGCCCATCAAGCCATGCCCACAGAACCAGTAGTAAAAAAAAAAAATTGAATCCCACCACTGTCCTAAATCTGCTCATAGTCATCTGTAGAGTATCATAAGCACATAGACTTCTATACTGCTTCACAGTGCTTTACAGAGTCAGAGTCAGTTTACAGAACCTATTGCCCCCAACAATCTGGCTCCTCATTTTACTGACCTCAGAAGGATGGAAGGCCAAGTCAACCTTGAGCCTGGTGAGATTCAAACTGTCAAATTGCAGGCAGCCAGCAGTAAACAGAAGTAGCCTGCAGTACTGCACTCTAACCACTGCGCCGCCATGGCACTTAAGCTATTAACTTGGTCCAAGTGTGTATTTGCAAACACACACATACACATGCACACAAACCCTGAAGGCATGAACAAACATTGCTGGTGTCTACATGCATTTTTCAGAAGCACCGTTTTGTAGGTCCTTGAATCTCTTTCCAGACTGTATTGCTAGCATTTGACAGCAAAATGCCCACTTTTGGCAGATTTTAATGTACTTATTTATTTTAAGATCAGGAACAAACAAAATAAGTTATGAAATCTCTGTTAGACTTAAGTCACATAATTTAGTTAACTCTCTTTAATTACAAATACCCTTTTAAAAGGATCCCAGAATATCTATATTTCTGCGATGTTTCCTGTGATCCTTGAATGTTTATTAAAAATGCATATCTGGTCCACATAATGGTCTGTCTGTTTGTCTCTGTAAAGCACCACGTCATTCAAATGAGTAGAAAGGTTTATTGCAAATTTAAGCTCTCTACAAGAATCTGACCAACTAACCGTCAAGTGGGAGATAAGAAAGACTTTCAAAGTGGGTTGGACTTAGATCTTTTTTGGGGAGAAGTTACTCATGACTTATGATGTATTTGACCCCTCCTTTGGGCTCAGCCTGGTCATCTTCTATAGTCTTCCTCTCTCTTATTTCTTACACTGTAAGATCTCCTTCAGGTCATTCAAATGTGTAGAAAGGTTTATTGCAAGTTTAAGCTCTCTACAAGAATCTAACCAACTAACAGTCAAGGGAAATGAGTGGGAGATAAGAAAGACATTCAAAGTGGGCTGGACTTAGATGTTTTGTGGGGAGGTGCAGTTACTTGTGACCTATGATACATTTGACCCCTCCTTTGGGCTCAGCCTGGTCATCTTCTATATTCTTCCACTCTCTTGATTTCTGACACTGTAAGATCTCCTAAACAAAAAAAAACAGCAACTAATTTCTAGCTAGAAAAACCTGACAGTTGCTGACAAGCTTTTATTGTGGCTTAGTTTTTAAAGAGTTTGATCAGTGAGAAGAATCAAGACTGGTGATTAAATACAACCCATCCTCTCTGGAATAGTCTGGAATGCATAATTTCTTCCAAAGATACAGAGGAAGATTTGTTTCAAAGATGGTGAACAATTGGGAAATAGCTTCCAAAACTGATTAAGCATCTGATGAAGGAAACCACCAGGAATTTCTCTTTCTTATAATACTTCCTTTCTTCTGGAGGTTTGCCAAGAGCAAATAGATGTAAATCATTTTTAATTTAGCATATTACTCTCCTCTCTATTTTATCTGAGAGGGTTTAAATGTCCCACCCTCAAATATTTATATACATTATTGGAGGGGTGGGTGGTGGTTTTTTTTTTTTTTTTTTTGCAGGATAGATGAAGTAATAGATGAAGTATAGTTATTTTTATTATACTTTTTTCCCCTTAAGGAACTGTTGCCATTCTTCTAGCCTTTTTTTTCTGTTCTAACTGCTGTTTATGCATACAATGTACTGTAAATAATATGGTATTATGGAAGAGCATAATTCCTTTGGGACAACATGTTGGCAAGGCAGAATGGATTCTGTCTGCCATTGCTTGACACGATAATAAAGTTTCTGCTGCTTTAAGGTCTCCACTTTCAAACAGTTTATGAGACTGACAGCAGATACTCATAATCAAACTGCAATGACAGGAAACAGTTCCACTGAAGCACTGAATTTCTATTCCCAGTGGATGGTTCTTACTTAAACACATGAAAGCAGGAATCTCTGCAGTTGAGGGAAATGGAAGTAACAAGAATAACAGAGTTGGAAGGGACCTTGGAGGTCTTCTAGTCCAACCCACTTCTCAAGCAGGAAACCCTATCCTATTCTAGACAAATGTCTGCCCAATCTCTTCTTAGAAACCTCTGATGTTGGAGCATCCACAACTTCTGAATGCAAGTTCGTCCAATTAATTATTCTGTCAGGAAATTTCTCCTTATTTTTAGACCACTCCTTGATTAGTTTCCATTCTTGTCCTGCCTTCAGATGCTTTGGAGAATAGGTTGCCCCCCGCCTTTTCTTTGTTGTAGCCCCTAAAATATTGAAAGGTTGCTACTATGTCACCTCAGTCCTTCTTTTCATGAATAGAATAGAAGAGAAGAGGATAGGATAGGATAGTATAGGATAGGATAGGATAGGATAGGATAGGATAGGATAGGATAGGATAGAATTTCCTATTGGCCAAGTGTGATTAGACACACAAGAAATTTGTCTTTGTTGCATAAGCTCTCAGTGTACATAAAGGAAAAATAATACATTAATCAAAAATCATAATATACAACACTTAGTGATAGTCATAGGTTACTAATAAGCAATCAAATTATACTAGGAAACAAATAAAACAATATAAATTGTAAAGATACAAGCAGCATGGTTATAGTCATAGAAGAGATAGGTACTAGGAAGGATGAGAATAATAGTAATACAGTCTAAGTAGACTAGACATAGCCAATTCCTGCAACCTTTCTTCATATATTTTATCATCCAGTCCCCTAATCATCTTGGTTAACTAATGGATCACATATTTATAAAAGCAATGAGGGTGTATTAACATTTAGTTTTCTATAGTCATGCTTATATTCTGATTTCTCACACGTCTGCCATTCATGAGCTACTTGCCTTCCCTCTTTGGATTTTATTAGAACTTTGCAAAAATTGTTTCATTAACAGGATGTTTTATAATATTTAAATTTGGCATCATAGAGATTGTAAAATAAAAAACAAGCTAACATTTCTTCCTAAACTCATTCATTGAGAACTTTTTGCCATTGTGGCAATGTTTGCTTTGTACATGGTTTTGAAGACCAAAAATTATGAGCTTTGGACAATGTTGATCCTGTTCTCATCTCCTCCTGAAGTAAATGAAAACAGCATCCTGCCTTACCATTCCAAACACACTTATGTGTCAAGTTCCTTTGCAAAACACAATAGGATCACAAACATTTACTGCAGCTTCAGTCATTACCGTGAAAGGATCGTTTCCATTGGTTCTGACAAGCTTTATATTGGAGTTAAGTGCTGTTCTAGTGCTTTTTCTGGCTCTCATCCTGTACTTTTCATAGAATATATTACCATGTTTCTACCTCCCATCTCAAGGGAGAGTCCAAGGACTATGAAAAGAAGGGCTAGGGGAGACATGATAGCAGGGTTCCAATATCTTAGGGGCTGCCACAAAGAAGAGGGAATCAAGCTATTCTCCAAAGCACCTGAGGGCAGGACAAGCAGCAATGGGTGGAAACCAATCAAGGAGAGAAGCAACCTAGAACTAAGGAGAAATTTCCTGAGAGTTAGAACACAATTTGCCTCCAGAAGTTGTGGGTGCTCCAACACTGGAAGTTTTTTTTAAAAAAAATGTTGGATAACCACTTGTCTGAAATGTTATAGGGTTTCCTGCCTAAGCAGGGGATGTTATTAACTGTTATGTTAATAACTGTTATTTTGTTAATGTCTTGAAGAAATTTGGATTTGACCATTCTTTAGGGTCATTGGTAACAGAACAGGAATGGCCCTGCTCCCTCTATTCCTCATTAGAGGAAATGCAATCTTACATTTGAGTAGAATTGACCCTTGATGCCATAGAACTGTTGAGTAATTCTATGCCTGAATAGCTCTGCATGGGAAACCTTGAGATGCCTTCTAAACCAATTCAAATATCCACAAACCAGACCATAAGATCAATCACTCCAACCCCAGAACAAGTAATGAAAGATATGAAAACACTTTTTAAGTAGTGCTCCAGAAAGAGTGTAGAGAGAGCAACAGTTGATGCAACCAAGAAATAGTAACTGATGATGGCTCTGGAAACAAGGCCCAATCCCTCTGATTTATAAAGCACTCACCTGCCTACTCAGAGAACTTTGATTCAAAAACAAAAGCAAAAAAATAGCATCATCCTTCATCATCTGTTCCTCACCCAGGCAGAATAACATTTCCTTTTAAAAAAAAAAAAAAAAAGATATCTGCCTGCTATTTTCTTTTTTTCTTGGGCTTCTCTCAGGCTGACAAGATAAAGAAAGTCCTAGCTTCGCTCCTTAGATCTCTTTGGCTCCTAACTCTCTGGCTTGTGGGATGTGAGAACAGGCCCTTCTGTTTCGTCTCTTTGGCTCCAGAGAGGCTTTCTGAGAGTTTACATGAAGACCCAGATCACCATGTACAAACTCTGATGTGTGTTTAAAAATAAACGATACAGCTGTGTTTGACATTTTGGAGTCTCCTACTTCTTACTGAGAGGTGTTTTTTTTTTTTTTTTTTTTCAGTGTTGTAGAACAGGCAAGTCAATGCCAAAGACCAAGGATCTCCAAAGAATTGCCTTTGTGGCTGTTTCAATTACTTCTTCAATTACGCTTTTCTATGGGACGTAGGGAAAACCAGTCAAAAATATTTCCATAGACATTTAATTAGAGACGCACTATTAACAATTTGGAGGAAAATAAGGAAAAAACATTATACAAAAGTACCAGTATGGATTTTAACAATGGAGGCAATGATTCACCCAAACAATTTGGAGCTTACCAAAATGATTAAATACAAAGACTTATTAGACCCACAAGGAAATTTGAAACCGAGGCTGGATCTTCAGGAGCAAGGACATAAAATTGATCAATGGGTTTACCTTCAGATTCAAAGCAGATATAAACAAGTCAATTACTTCTAAAGCAAAGCAGGAGCATTAAGCATTCAGACAACTTATAATCACAAAAGAAGAATAAAGCACGAAGTGGTTTGTAGATGCCACCTCAACTATCCCCATGAGCAATCATTTTTTCTTAGAATCTCACTTTAGCAGACAATGGACTTTTTTTAAAAAAAAAAAGGAACCATGCTATTACTGACACATGTGTCACCTTGACATGCCTTACTGAGGAAATTCTAGAAGAGCTCTCCAAAAAAGTGCTTCATTTAAAAAACAAAATACACACCCTAAACATGTATTTGCTTAAACACTACTAAAAGTGCCAAAAAGAGCAACTAAGATGATTAAATGCCTGGAGATAAAAACATGTGAACAACGGTTGTAGGAATTGGATTTGGCTAGTATAGAGAAAAGAAAGACTAGGGGGGACATGGAAGCAGTATTCCAGTATTTGAGGGACTGCCACAAAAAGAGAGGGGTCAACTTATTTTCCAAAGCACCAGAGGGCAGGACAAGAAACAGTGGATAGAAAGTAATCAAGGAGAGAAGCAACCTGGAATTAAGGAGAAACTTCCTAAGAGTGAGGACAATTAACCAGTGGAAGAGGTTGCCATCAGAAATTGTAGGTGCTTCATCACTGGAGGTTTTTAAGAAGAGATTGGACAGTCATTTGTCTGAAATGGTACAGGGTCTGCAGATGCTATTTCTGCCCAGAAAAACATGTTTATTAAAAAGAAAGAAAAATATTGGAAGCATCCCATTTAAAATAACGCAGAAACTTCTTCAATTCTGAGGACAAGCTCGAAATACTTACTCCAACCATGCACCTTTCTGAAAGTTTCCAGACTTCATTCTGTTTTTGAGGGGTTTCTACACTGGCAAATTCCATCTGCTTTCGCCAAAATGCAAAATAATAAGGAAAAAGTAGAGCCTATACAGTACAATAAAAATCTGAATTTTATGAAGCAAGAGCCTACTCTGAGTATGAAGTTAAAAGTGAGCTCTGTTCAAAAAGGAAGATTGCGGCAAACTCACTCATTCGCCAAAACTTTCACACAGGGGATCCCAAACAGAATATCAGCTGGTAGCCACAAAGATCAAAGAAAGGGAGGGAGGATATTTTTGAAATCTAAATGGATGGATCCCTCTCCCAGTGCAACTGTTCATATTATAACGATGCAGTCTTGAGAAGGGTCCTGCTGAAAATAGATCTGGAGGACAGTCATCTGATCTGAATAACCAGCTTTGAAGTATCTACAAATTCACTGAAGAAATCACGGTAATGAAATCTAACACTGCTGCTTCATCTGCATCTTAATTCTATTGATTTTATTCAGCAGCCCCAGCCTGTGTAGGGTGATATCCAAGCTCTGGGTAATGAGAAAGGACAATATTTTCCACATGTGAATGTGCCATCGTTCTACAAAACTAAGGCTTCCATAGCTGGAACAGATAGAAAGTGACGTTAATAGATTTAGAATACATAAATTAATATATAATAGGGCCTTTTCCTCAGAGTCATATCGATGTGCATTCCACTAGTTCTTGAGCTGGCAGAGAAATATGTAGACATATACATTCCATGTGCCAAGCCCTGTTTCTGTCTTGGAGAGGACTTGAAAAGGAAATTGTTGTTTTTAGATAGTTTATGGTGGGCAGCAAGTGATAGATTTAACAGAATAACAGAACAACAGAATTGGAAGGGATTTCTTCTAGTACAACCTGCTGCTCAAGCAGGAAACTCTATACCAGGGGTGTCAAACTCACAACGTCATGGCAGCGTCACATGATGTATCGGGACTTTTTTCCCCTTTGCTAAACCGGGCGTGGGCATGGCCAGCATAGGACGCATCCGGCTCGCAGACCGGGAGTTTGAAAGCCCTACCCTATACCATTTCAGACAAATGGTTATCCAATCTCTTTTTAAAAACCTCCAGTGATGGAGCACCCAGATTCAATAGAATTTTATTACAGCCATAGACCAGAGACCAGAACAAATAAAAACTCTCAATAAATGTACAATTGAAAATTCTAGAATAAAATAATAAATAACAGATAAAACCTATGATAAAATCCAATTTGTCAATGTATACACGGTCTAACTATCCTACAATCACAATCTAAAAACTGTGTGGCTCACAGTCAAAAAGAGAAAGGAATAAGCAGTGCAAAGGGTTTGCCATATTTGTTGTATAAAATAGCTATGGTGGTTTGACGTGTGTTTCTGATGAATCCCATGTTGCTGCGCAGAATCTATCCACCTGCGCTGTAAGTTCGGACTGTTCGTCCTTAAGTAGCCACTGGAGATAAGCAGTCTTGGAACGGCTAGGACATCTAGCAATTATCGGAAAGATACGTTTTTTTACCGAATCTCTCTGTAAAAGGAACATCGAAGAAGTATGTGACCCACAGTCTCCACCTCCACCCAGCTTTCCCTAGAGGCATTTTCTTCTCAACGAGTATCATCTGTCATCAGGGAAAAAAATACCAAATGCTTTCCTTAAAGTGGAATGGGGACAAGGATTTGGGAAGAAGTGAGTTTAGGCACATGCTAATGTTTTTTTTCTAGATGGGTCAATGGGTGGGCTGCTGCGTGTTTGCCCAGGTACGGGTGGACCCGTTGCTAACGTTATGGCTGGTTCGGTGAACTGCCAAATCCCACCCCTGGCTGGCCCCTCCCACCCCGCCCCACCCCTCCCAGGAGTTTCCACTACATTTTGGATGCAGGTCCCTGCAGAGGCCTCAGGCAGGGTGAAAAATAGGCCTCCCGGAAGTTCCAGAAGTCTGGAAATGGGCCCATTTCCGGCCTCTAGAGGCCCTCTGGAGCCCAGGGGAGGCAGTTTTTGCTCTCCCAGGGAGTCAAGGAAAGCCTCTGGAGCCTGGGAAAGACAAAAAAACAGGCCTCCCAAAAGATCCAGAAGTCCAAAAACAGGCCCATTTCTGGCCTTCGAAGGGCCTTTGGAACCCGGGGGGGGGGACAGTTTTTGCCCTCCCAGAGGCTCAAGGAAAGCCTCTGGAGCCTGGGGAAGGCAAAAAATGGACCTTCCAGAAGTTCTGATAGGCCACGCCCACCATGGCCATGCCCACGCAGCAACTGGGCAGAGAACCCATTGCTGGGATTTTTGACTCTCACCCCTGGATGGCTCTAAAATTCACTCACTATCAGCTGATAGTCGTGCTTTTTCTAGACGCTGGTTTGATGTTCTTCTAGAAAAGTGTTATTCCAAAGCTGGTTTTTAGAAGGCACTCAAAGAATAGAACAATGTTTCTCAATCTTTGCAACTTGGTTCAGTATTACTGTACCCCTGAATCACAAATACATTTTCAATAGTGGTAATAAATACCTTGCCTAATCAGTTCAGGAATTATTTTCTTCAAGAAATCATGCAGGACAGAGGGGGAAAAATCCCCTGATGGCTAAGATCAGCCACACAATATATGATGACCTGGACCACTGATATCTTAATCATCTTTAAATATGTACATTTATAATTCCCTTTCCAAAATCCAATAATTACCACCATATGTGGTAGATATTGAATTCTCTAACTTAATAAGGTGTTGAATGGTGCAGAATTTATTTAACTTGACCTGAATATCCAACTTTCAGGTGGAAAGTGGTGGAACCTATATACCCAGGTTTTGTTTTAGAGACTGCATGACATAGTCTTTCTTTCTCTTTCTCCACATTATGGATATTATTTCTTCTTTTCTTTTTTAATTAAAAAAATTCCTTTGTACTAATATTTCCTTAAAGTCTGTATTCGCACAACATGTCAAGCTTGTTTAGAGTTGTTTAACTATGTGTGTATCAAATATCAGAAGGAGTCTGGTAACATCTTTTCAGACGAAGAAAACCTGATTGTATTTGCCTCAGTTATTGTGTAACCTGGAAAATGAATAAGATCAATAACCTGGTTAAGCACAGAATGGAAACTTAACCAGCACTGAGTCACTCATATGTCAATTTTATCTCCTTTCCTTTTACCAACTCTCAGACATCCTTGTGTTTATTTAAATTTCAAGTGTGTTTGTAAAGCAGATTTAACACAAATATTACTTTATTAACATGATTCACAATATTTCCAGACAGTTTTTTTTTACCACACTATTCCCACTTATCCTATCAGTATATGCACTAAATCAGGATTTTTTTATGTCCCCTTTCCTTTCTTGAACCGTAATTGCATGCCAATATCCATTCATTCAGTTGAAAAACATGATAATTATTATAATCAATCTTCCTGATCAATTCAACAGACTTAGCCAAATCTCTGTTTTTCTACAACTCCCTTAGCCATGCATGCTTAAAAGTATTTCAAGTAATTGGTACAAAGCAAAACATGAAAAATAAAACTGCAAAAAATATTTAAATGTTCTGATAGCATGGAATCACTATCAGTATCCTTTTTAAAATATTGAATTTAAGGTATGATCAATCAATTGAAAAGCAACTACCAGGCAGAAAAAGAATGTAGGGAGAAAAACATCTTTGAAGAAATATAAAGAAATAAATGTGTGGGTTTGGCAAGATATTAAATGAATGGTTACCAAAAGTCTTGAATTAAGTTCATTCTCTAACACACGTACACACTCAAAGAGAGATGATAGTTCTACATAACTACTGTATATTGAAGCAGATATGTCTAATTTCAGTTTATATCTGGTTTAAATAGGCAAGATACAGTAAGATTTTGACTTAATGGATTCATAGGGAGGTCTGCTAAATCTGAATTTATATCATTTGTATCACTTATGAAATTATGTCATTGAGGACAGTGGTGTCATTTGCAGTAAAATCTCAACAACTCTTAATTTAATGCACATGGCTTTGTTAATTGGAGTTTAGGAGCCAATCCCTGCAAAATATCAGTTGTACACAACTAAGATCATTTAAATGGTTAAATCCACATTTATTTTAAGACATAAAGTTTCTTTTAAGTCAAGCCGAATTCTTGGTAAGTTCATGGATAAATCCTTGCAATTTTCTTGACATTTTTGGAGATAAGTCTTATTCTGAGATAGGTTTTTGATTTCCCAGTGTAGCCTGAAACTCTGGTACATTCTGGAGAAGTCCCTTCCAATTAGTTCCCTCATCTTCTTTAGCTTCTCAGTCCAGACAAGGTTGGCCATCTCAAGTGACATGTTTCTTTTAGCTCACCATAAGTGTAATCCATCAAGAGGAACGACTGTACAGATGACAGCATCTGCTGTCCTTCCTTATCCTTGGATGGCCTATTATCATCTCTCTCTGAGATCACCTAAGGGGACAAGTGAAAAAGTCCAATAGTTAATTGTCAAAACCAATAAAAAATACAGCATAATATATTATCATGATAGTTTAAGAGCAGCCAATATAGTGGCCCATATTCAATCACAGGACTCACTGCACTCAGTTTGGGCTACTCTCACCCAGCACAATGTTCGCCACAGACCTGTTGTTGTAGAATACAATAAAAGACTAAGACCCCATCTATTCTGCTTTCCACTCTTGAAGGAGCTCCATTATTAACACTTGAATTTTTCCAGGTTTGAGAAACTAGTACCCCCAAAGAGCTATTAAACTCCACTTTAATTCATTTTAAATAGGCCTGCTATTAAACCACCAATCATCATGGGGAATACTAAGGAGCCATTTCCCCCACCTCTTTTCTGAGGTATCTAACCACTTTTTCTTTTTCCCATTATTTATTTATTGATTTTATTTTATTTTAGGATATTTATATTGTCGCCTATTCGCACATGGCGACTCAAGAAGGCTTTCAAGAATATAAAAACCTCATATATAAAATAAAATAAAATAATAATATAATAAAATAATATAATAAAATATTCCCCTGCCCCCGCCCCGGTGACAACACATCACACGAGCCATTTAATGGTCTCCATCCTACTCTGGCTTCCCCAGGCCCATTGGCAGAACCAGGTCTTCAGTGCCTTTTGGAAGAGTGTTAGAGTGGGGACCATTCTAATCTCTGTGGGAATGATATTCCAGAGAGAGGGAGCCACCACAGAGAAGGCCCTTCTTCTGGGTCCCACCAGGTGTATCTCCCTTGGGGATGGGGCCCATAACATTCCTTGCCTCCTTGCTCTAGTAGGTTGGGTAGATGTGACCAGCAAGAGATGGTCCCTTAGATAACTTAGTCCCACGCCAGGGCTTTAAAGGTGATAACCAGCACCTGGAATTGCATTTTGTCCCTTCATTCCTTCTTGTGTCTTCTACTTCTATTTACCTTAGCACTTCTAAGAACTTTGCTTCCTCTGACTTCTGCTAGTTATAGACATACACAATACAGTCCTAAATTAACCTCCTATTTGAGGCAAACTCAGGCCAGTCTGCACCAAATTTAATTATTTCTCAATGTTACTGCAACCAATTAGGTTGCTGTAAATGTAATCCATTAACCAATAACCATGAACCAATATATCAGGAATTTAAGTTGACAAGTTTCAATATCGAAGCAGTGTTAAGGTTTCCTAAGAAATGAAGTTAGATTATCACGGAAATTATGTCTCTTTTTGGTTGCTCTCAAGCTCGCTATTCTTTTTTGTGGTTTTGTGCTTTTCTCTTGGAATAAGGGCTTTTATGTCATTCATTCAGAAAAGAGCCTAGGGCTGCCTAGTGATTAGGGTGTTATATTACTACCAGGGAGACCAAAATATAAATCCAATTGGAATATAATAGTTTATAGGATGAAGTTGGCACCTGCATTCTCTTACAGCTCAGCCTTAGGTCATAGGGTGGATCTAGTAAGGACCAAAACAGAGGTGAGATTTCCTTTTAAAAAAAGTAAAATACAAATGTAACATATTAAAGTATCGTTCAAAGTTGCATGAAATCGTACGATTGGTATATATGGTATGTATCACACTGCATTTCAATTTGAAAAAGATTGAAACGTATCTTACACCGAGACTAATTCATTAGTTATCCTTGCAGGTGGCTGTGTGTGCACATCTATTAGAGTTGTGCAATACTTCAGATTGAATTTCTAAAAGATGCTTTTAGAGTTTGCTGGTGTGCAAGACTAACACCTGCTTGCAAAACTCTGAACAAGTTGCGTCTTTTCCCAGGTCTACATGTCAGTATTATGGTGTTGCAAGAAAATATAGATAGTCCTCGATTTATGAGTCCAAATTTCTGTTGTTAAGTGAGACATTTTCTAAGTGAGTTTTACCCCATTTTATGACCTTTCTTGCCACAGTTGTTAAGTAAATCACTATAGTTAAGTTAGTGACACAGTTGTTAGGTGAATCTGGCTTTCCCATTGAAGTGCAATTGTAACTTTGAGCCGGTCACTAAACGAACTTTGTAAGTCAAGGACTATGCATATGATGCTCACAATTCAAATTATGTATCAAATCTGATACATATGTTTCTGACCCTTTTGTCTATTTATTGTCTGCCTGCCTCTCTATCTGCCTAATTTGGGAGTTCTGGAAGTGCATCACATCCCACATCACTATTTTTAATTAAATGAAAATAGACAAACATAATATAACTTCCTTTTTATTAACTGATACTTTGGATATAGTTTAAAATATATTGGATTCTGGAGGATTAATAACTGCAGATACTGAAAAAGCTTTTGGTACAGTTGAGATTAATTTTCTAAATTCTATATAAATACCGATTCTCACTTTTTTTAATTAAAAGAATTGCAATTTACTGTCTGCAATCAATAGCAAGATTAATAACAATTCGGTCAGTTTCTGGACCAGTCAAGTTACAATGTAGCATCATTAGGATATTTTTTTTACTTTGTCTGTAGCTTTTAGAATTAATTATCGAACCATTAACAATTAGGGATAGGCAGTCTTGAGGTATTGCTAATGAAGGATTGGTGGATCTTTGAGTGTAAATTATTTTTATATGCCGATAACATTTTAACAATGTTGACTAATTGCTCTAATGTGGGGGAATTCAGCAATTTGCTAAGTACTAAAAATGTAGGGTTAACTGGGGGAAAATAAATAAATTTAGTAATTTAGTAATAAATTTTATTTATTTTGTAATTTATTATTATTAATTTGATGCCATCCATCTCCCCTACAAGGTCACTCTTTTATAAATAAATAGTGTTGTTTATTTATAACATTTATATAGCTGCCCATCTTATAACCAACTCTAGGCACTCCCAATCAAAAGTTAAAACAGCATAAAAGCCATACTAAAGTTTTTAACACATTAAAAACAACTAAAATCTGGCACCAAATAATACTTTTCATGTTCAATCACCTAATGTTATCCCAGCACTTGGGGGAAAACTGTGTCTTTATACAGTTATATGGAAGGCTAGGAGGGTGGAGGCCTGCTGAATTTCAGGGGCAGAATATTTTAGAGGGCAAGAGTGCCACGGAAAAGGAATGCTTCCTAGCTCCAGGGATGAAATTCAACCACCTCGCATCACCTCAGAAGACACGGTAGGGACGATTTGAATCGGTTGGTCCCTCCCACGCCTCCCCACCTTCTTCCTTTTAGAGGCTGAGTCCCACCAAGCCACGCCCACCAAGCCATGCTCACAGAGCCGGTAGGGGGGGAAAAATTGAATTTCACCCCTGCCTAGCTCCCATCAGATGACAATATTTAGGAGAATAGAAGCATGGCCTTCCTATCTTATTTTAATTACTTAAAATGTTTATAAAACTACCTATCACATAGCCAACTCTTACTTTTCTAAATGTGATATATTAAAGATAAATGTAAGATGTTTTTGTAATGTTTTGTAATGGGGATACTAAGATAGATAGATAGATAGATAGATAGATAGATAGATAGATAGATAGATAGATAGATAGATAGATAGATAGATAGATAGATAGATAGATAGAGATAGATAGATAGATAGATAGATAGATAGATAGATAGATAGATAGATAGATAGATAGATAGATAGATAGATAGATAGATAGATAGATAGATAGATAGACAGACAGATAGACAGACATTCTACAAGGTAATAATATCTTAAAAGCTATATCTAAGATTGCTATGGGTGTTAATAGATGGATTAAAATTCCATTAAGTTGATAGGGGAAGATTAATGTTATTAAAATGAATATTAATTAATTCATCCCACTCCTCCAATTGATTTATATTTTAGGAAACATTTCAATGTTAATTCTAAATAGATATTCTGGAAGACTATTCAGAAATGTTTATGGGAAGGTAGGCCACAAATAATTTCATTAATTAAAGTGAGAGTATTTTCTGAGGAAGAAAGTTTTAATTTACCAGATTTTTAAAAATATCACTGGATGTCATGTCTATTTTGTGGAATAATAATTCCAGTGGACCTCAAACTTTATGGGGTTTATTGTAACATTATTTCTTGTTTCTGTTAAAATGTTGGCAATTCCATGAATCAACATATAGTAGAAGGTCTTTATTTTCCTGCAGAGATAGCAACTAGACATATTTGGGCTCTACTGGGATGTAAATTGGAATTTGATACAGAATCTCATTCATATTTAACTTTATGGAAGAATTCTACTTTAGGAAGCAGGTAATAAAGCATTCTTTTAGGAACTACAAACAGAGTTTGGAACAGTAACATTAAATTAATTACTGTGTAATATTTCACTGATTCAATTTTGGTTTGGTTAATAGCACATAGAACATAGAATAATAGAGTTGGAAGGAACCTTGGAGGTCTTCTAGTCCAACCCCCCGCTCGAGCAGGAGCCCTATACCATTTCAGATAAGTGGCTGACCATTCTTTTCTTAAAACCCTCTAATAATGGAACATCAACAACTTCTGAAGGGAAAGCTATTCCATTAGTTGATTGCTCTCACTGTTAGGAAATTTTTCCTTAGTTCTAATGTACTTCTCTCCTTGGTTAGTTTCCAACTATTTTTTCTTGTCTTGTCATAGGTTGACACTCTTGTCTTTGTAGGAACCCCTGAAATATTGGAATGGTGCTATAATGTAGGTAATGTGTGTATAGGGGGAGTTAGTTTTGTTTCCTTTTTTGTTTAATGCACAATGTTGGCACTATAATCAACTGAGAAATGTTTCAGTACATCAGTACAGGCCAGATACAACCATTTCCTCAAAGAAACCTGACATGCTCACATTTTAGACGGAAGCTGCTTTTCAGATCAAATAGATTATATAGCTATATCAGAAACTTTCAAATACCTTTACGTTTGGAATTACTGACATTTACTATATGACCAATGGACCAAAGAGTTGGAATATCCAATAACAGAACATCAATGGATGTAATACTTAAAAGTATCCCTTTGCATGAAAGGACTGGAAGAATGTTATTCTTCCAAAGTCTAATTGGTAATGAAGTGAATTTGAATAGAGTTATAAGAGATAGCGTTTGAAAACACTCACAGAATGCAGGAATAAAATTATCACTATGTGTTGATGCAACTAAGGTCCTATTAGATGGCAACACTTTGCCAGAAAAACCAAGCAAGGAACAGCATGAGTTAGTATTTGGAAGTAGGCAACATAGGTTAGGCTCAAGGCTACAAAATATATTTGATAGTATGTGGCAATGTCAATCCTTCTACATTGTGACAATAATGTCACTTGGATGTGTCCATGTGTGATCCCAGGATAAAGCTGTATTTGATCAGTGAAGTTGCATCTTAATTCAACAAACAACATTTATCAAATGGAGTCCCAGGGCTCCATAAAGGCCTTTAGCTAGTATTATTGTGCTGGTAGGGTTTTTCTACCATCTTGAAACAGAAAAACTATCATTTATGATCTAAAACAGTCAACAAAAATCTTTTTCCAAAATCAGTGGGGAGAATTCTGGGTTTCATCCCTATCTTGGGCATGAACCAATTTGCTTGGGCATCACTGCTCTACCCACTTCACCTCTTGGTCGGTAGCCACCAAAACTTTTCTTGTCCTTGCAATAAATAATAATGTCAATAATCAGCTTGTTTTACATCTTGGAGGTCAGCTAAATGTTAATTGGAAAAGTTTGCTTTAGGAGACAATAGATGTTCCAACACGAAATGTAATATTTACTTCATTTTTATTTTTTATTTATTTATTTGTCGAGCATGTATTAGATAACAGATATAAGTATAAACATGTTTATTAATATATGAGATGGATAAGAATAAAAGGGAACATTAGGACAGGGATGGTAGGCACATTGGTGCGCTTATGCACTCCCCTTAAAGACTTCTTAGGAATGGGGTGAGGTCAACAGTAGACTATCTAAAGTTAGTTTTGAGGGTTTGGAGAAGAAACCACAGAGTCAGATGGTGTATTCCAGACATTGACCACTCTGTTGCTGAAGTTGTATTTCCCGCAATCGAGTTTGGTGTGGTTTACCTTGAGTTTGTATCTATTATGTGCTTGTGTATTGTTGTGGTTAAAGTTGAAGTACTCATTGATGGGTAGGACATTGCAATGGATAATTTTGTGCTTAGGTCAGACCGAAGTTCTAAGTTGTCTAAGCCTAAAATTTCAAGTCTGGTGGCATAAGGTATTCTGTTACAAGTAGAGGAATGGAGGACTTTCTCGTGAAATATCTCTGGACTCTCTCAATTGTATTAATGTCTGATATGCAATGTGGGTTCCAGACAGATGAGCTGTACTGAAGAATTGGTCTAGCAAATGTTTTGTATACTTTAGTTAGTAGTACAATATTACTGGAGAAAAAGCTACACAGGATTAGGTTTACAACTCTTAATGCCTTGGCTATGCTTGCAGTAGGCAGAATGTTGTAGATAACCCCCCAAAGTCTACGATTTTCCTAGATATCACTTTGCTATTATAGATGTAGCAAAAAAGAAAGAAAGAAAAAGAAAAGAAAAAAAATCCATTCTGTGGCTTTCCTCCACGGATAACTACTACTTATAACTATACGCTATACTTACAAGCATTTTAAGTACAATGAATTCCAGTTCCAGCCTACCTGCTAATTTGTACTCAAGAAGAATAGGAATGATATTATTAAAAAGAAACCAGGGAGAGGGATATTTCCTTTAATATTAGCAGCTCAAAAACACTAATTGTGAAAGAGTGGAAGAAATGAGAAACTACTGTGATAATACCATGGGAAATTAAAAGTTGGTATATGCTGAAAAGTCTGATTTTTTTTTAAAAAAAAAAAAAAGCACAAGGGAAGTATCTGTATGATAGAGAGATATTTGCCAAGAAAACTTCAGAGACATGCCCTGGAAATCTCCAAGAATTGGACATGATTGTACAGAACAGTGTGTGTGAGAGAGGGGGAGGGTGTGAAGGGAGAGAAAAAGAGAGAGAGATTTAATATGAGGACTGGTGGAATGATAAATGAAAACACATGCTAGAATCTAAATAATGATGACATATTCAATTTAATTGGGTCTTTCAGTCAATTAAAAGGCTATGGAGTGAAAATTTTATAAAAGAACAACAAATGATTAAAAAAAAGAATCAGGCAAAAATTTCAAAGCATGGAGATGAATGACACATACGCATTCTTCCTATTCTCCAATTCATTGTACCCAGAGAACATTCAAAGTATTTAAATAGAGCCCTGTAGCACTTCAAATTCCATCAAGTTTCAAAACATGGGAGGCATGAATGTAGCACCTCTCTACAATATCTTAAAGCAGCTATGCTTTCCCAGAACTGTGTGGGTTTAGTTTCAAAAGATTAAATCAAAGCAGTGCACTTTCAAAAATGCAATGTAGAAAGGAATTGGGGCAAGTATAGCACTGTATTTATATTGAAGAAAAAAAATGGTTATGGCCCTATTTCATTAACCTATATTGGAGGAGGAGGAGGAGGAGGAGGAGGAGGAGGAGGAGGAGGAGGAGGAGGAGGAGGAGGAGGAGGAGGAGGAGGAGGAGGAGGAGAAGAAGAAGATGATGAAGGAGGAGGAGGAGGAGGAGGAGGAGGAGGAGGAGGAGGAGGAGGAGGAGGAGGAGGAGGAGGAGGAGAAGGAGAAGGAGAAGGAGAAGGAGAAAAAGAAGAAGAAGAAGAAGAAGAAGAAGAAGAAGAAGAAGAAGAAGAAGAAGAAGAAGAAGAAGAAGAAGAAGAAGAAGAAGAAGAAGAAGAAGAAGAAGAAGAAGAAGAAGAAGAAGAAGAAGAAGATGATGATGATTTCTCATTGGTAGCATTTTTACAAATCAATTAGAAGGATAAATGTGATGTATGAACATAAAGACAATTGACCTATTCAATGTAAATTTGAGGGAGTTAACTTTGGCTGCAAATTTACCCAATCTTACACAGGATCTCCCCCCAGTTCCTCCTTATAGATTGGCGGTGCATTTTTCAGTGGGAGGAAGGAGCGGGTAAACGGCTTGAAGATTTACTGTGGACCCAGTAGTCAGAAACAACTTAAAAAGTAATCAGAAACAACTTAAAAAGGACCCAGTAGTCAGAAACAACTTAAAAAGCGAAGACTCCAGAGCGGAAGGGGTGAGTGTGGAGATTAAGCGGCAGCGGTTTAATTTATGTTTTTACCCTCTAACTCTGGAAGTTAAATGGCAGCTTGAGAAAAGTGTGATTAAAGGAGGAAAAAAAGAGGGGGGACGAGACGAGAAGAAAAGGTGTGAAGAAGGTTTTTATTCAGGAAAACTGTCTTTTGAAACTGTGATTGATTGTGAATTCCGATGATGGAAGAACTGAAGAAGGAAAAAACCAAGAAAGTCCAGTTGCCTTTTGAAAAAAGCACCAGTCTCCATTCAAATTAAATCAAATCCATTCTACAGTCTCCATTCAAATTAAATCAAATTAAATCTACAGTCTCCATTCAAATTAAATCACCAAAAATAATTCTAAACGGCCACTAGTTGGGGAGAACAAAGGAGACTCATTATTAGTCAGCCTGAATTTAAATTCCCACTTAGCTGATTGGACAACCTCCACTAAACCCCCACCCAAATCTCATCCTTTCCAAACTCCAAAGTAGATGACTGGTGAGCTCATTCAAATCTTCTCCATTCAAATCTATCAAACAGCAACGCTTCCTCTTTAAAACAAAAACAAAGCAAAACAAAAACCAACAAACATGGCTTTAAGGAAAAACAAAGGAACTTTACACAACAAACCTCCAATACTTTACTACCTCCACTATTTCAGTACCTCAAGACCAAATATTTATAGAGCTAAACAAACCAAATACCCTGCCCGACAGAGTTGATATCATAGAATCACTCATGCACTCAATAGAAAAACGCTTAGCAACACGTTTTGAAACAATTATACAAGAACGCCTAATTTCTCTTGAATGATAAGCAACTACCTATCAGCTCAAAATCAAATCCCAACCCAACAACCACTACCACAACTACTACCTCAACTACAATCACAACTACAACCAAAAATAACCACCAAACCACAACCACAAATAATTACTATCCCATCAAATAATTCCACAAATGATATCTCCTTACTCATCAGAGACACCATAGAACGTCATCAGAAACGTCCAAATGCCATCTTATTTGGTCTTGAAGACACCAACGAATCAGATGACATTACCAAAGTTCGTAATATCATAAGCAACTCAAATACAACAAACATCTCTCCTGAAAATATCATTGAAATAACCAGAGATGGCCCTGGGTACAAATAAAATGATGGCTCTGTGGCCGCATAATTTTGTAGAGTTGTTTGAAAAAATGAGTCCAGCAAATGCATATTCATTCATACAATAAATGCCATTGCAAAAATCAATCCCAACCACAAAAACTTTGCTCAAGACCAGACTTATCCATACTGCAAAGAATCTGCTCCCATGAACTCCACAAGGAACTCAAAAGACGTCTAGACAATGGAGAGAAGGATCTCTACATTGACTACCATGCAGATTATATCAAAAGTAAGTCACACAACCCACAACTCCACATCCAACCCACCATCGCTCAAAACTAGGCACACATGCCCCTAACTACCTCAATTCCAACTACAACTGGCCTTAAATGAAAGCTACTCAATGCAAGAAGCCTTGTGAATAAAATACCTGAATTTCTCCTCTTACTAAATATGGCTAAATTCAACATCATATTTGTCTGTGAAACATGGCTCAATGCATCTCTCCCTGACTCCATTACCACAATAAGAGACTATCATGTTTACCGATCAGATCATGAAATCCGTAGAGGAGGTGGTGTTGCTGTCTTCTATAAAAAGTCCTTACATCTAAAAAACATCCAAGTTACGCAAGAGCTTGCTCTTCCTGAGACCATCGTCTGTGAATTGTCCTTAAATATCACATTTCGATTCTATGTTACAGAGCCCCTGATTATGACATCGAACATGTAAACCATCTAAATTTACTACTAACATGGGCAACATCCTGCCCACACACTTTTATCTTTCTTGGTGACTTCAATCTACCTCACATTAACTGAACCCTAAATGAATGTAAAACTGAACCCATACATGCAACCTTCTACAATGCTGTAACAAACCTAGGACTGAAACAACTAGTAATCAACAATATTAGACTTAACAACTGCCTCAATCTCATCTTCTGAAATAGTTTGAATTCAATTTACGGAATACAAATTAAAGAACCCTTTTCCAACAGTGACCACAGCTTGATTGACTTTTGTCTCAACATACGTCCACACAAAAATCAACACAATGATGTGATTCCCAATTTTAACTTCAAAAAAGGCAACTATGATCTTATAGACAACAATCTCTCATCCCTTGATTGGAAATTTCTATTCACTGGATGCAATACTGTAGAAGACCATTACAACAATATTTTTTCTTGAAGTCAAAAGAGTCATCAAACTATATATACCAATAACAACTCCCAAAACCAGAAAAAACAGATTACCCATAACAATAAGGACGCTTCAGTCCAAAAAGAGATCACTTTGGCGGAAAAACAAATCTGGTCACGTTGCCAACTTCAAAAGCTCATACAAAAATTTATGCTACCAGATAAAGACTGAATGCACCAATTATCACATTAAACAAGAGGAAAACCTTCTACACACCAATTCCACCCATGCTTTCTACAATTTTGTAAACAACAAACTAAAAGACTCAAGGTCCATCCCACCCCTGAAAGGACCTAATGGTAAAGACTGCAATGATGACACCATTAAAGCCAACCTCTTTAACACATTCTTTGGCTCAGTATTTGTAAACAGCAATGGATCATGCCCAGTATTTCCTAGTCGAACCACAGACAACTACAATGATCTGATACATATCGATTTTACAGAAGACAATGTTGAAAAAGCACTACACAATCTAAAACCACCTCTATCTATTGGACCAGACAGAATATGTGCTTACTTCTTTAAAAAGCTATCCACTGCCATAGCCGAACCCTAAGCATAATCTTTGAAAAATCTTTCAGGACCAGCTCCTTGCCAAAACTATGGTCCCAAGCCACGGTCATCCCCATCTTCAAAAAGGGAGAACCCAGCCTAGTTGAAAATTACAGACCAATCTCTTTATGCTGCATCACCTGTAAAGTCATGGAATCAATTATTAACCAATCCATTATCCTCCACTTAGAGACAAACAACCTACTCTCTAATAAACAATTTGGTTTCAGAAAAAAACTATCCTGCAATCTGCAACTCTTACAAAAACATATGGACTACACAACTCGAACAGGGCAAAGCAATAGACGCAATCTACATAGACTTCTGTAAAGCCTTTGATTCAGTGGTACATGACAAACTACTCCTAAAATTAAAATCTTATGGTATCTCTGGACACCTGCATAACTGGATAGAAGCATTCCTGTCAAACAGACAAGAAAATGGTCAAAATTGGGAGCGTCCTATCAAATTCTGTACCTGTCAATAGTGGTGTCCCCCAAGGCAGTGTTCTAGGACCAACTCTCTTCATACTCTACACAAATGACCTCTGTGATAATATTAAGAGCAACTGTGTCCTCTTCACTGACGATGTAAAGCCATTCAACACCACAGACAATACTACTTCCCTTCAAACAGACCTCGACTATGTATCAGAATGGTCAAACAAATGGCAACTTCAAATCTCAACAAACAAATGCTCTGTCTTACATATTGGCAAAAAATATATATCAGAAAATAAAATACAGGCTGAATAGTCAAGATCTTGTTGATGACCCAAGCTCTGTCATCTCTAATGATCTGTCATCTCTAATGATCTAAGAGCCCACTGTAACTACATAGCCAAAAAAGCATTAAGAGTTGTTAACCTAATCTTACGTAGCTTTTTCTCTGGTAATATTACACTACTAACTAGAGCATAAAAAACATTTACTAGACCAATACTCGAATATAGCTCATCAGTCTGGAACCCACATTACGTATCTGATATTAACACAGTTGAGAAAGTCCAGAAATATTTCACAAGAAGAGTTCTCCACTCCTCTACTCGTTGCAAAATACCTTATGCCACCAGACTTGAAATTCTAGATCTAGAAAAGCTAGAACTACGCCGCCTTTGGTCCGATCTAAGTATAGTATATAAAATCATACATTGCAATGTCCTACCTGTCAATGAATACTTCAGCTTCAACCATAACAATACAAGAGCAAACAATAGAATCAAACTCAAGGTTAATCGCACCAAACTTGATTGCAGGAAATACGACTTCAGCAACAGAGTGGTCAATGTCTGGAATACTCTACCTGACTCTGTGGTTTCTTCCCCAAACCCCAAAAACTTTAACCTTAGACTGTCTACTATTGACCTCACCCCTTTCCTAAGAGGTCTGTAAGGGGGCGTGTATAAGCGCACCAACATGCCTACAGTCCCTGTCCTATTGTTTCTTTTATTTTTCTTATATGTATCCATGTATTCATAACTATGTTTTTACTTATACTTATTATCTTGTAAACAATTGACAAACCAAATAAATAAATAAAAATAAAGGATTAAATTTGGGTAGAGTTAATTTAACAATTGACTTGCTTTGGCTATTTAGTTTTGTAAGAAAACAACTAGAGAAAAGAACGAAAAAGAAAACAAGTAGGAAGGAAAATTTTGCAAGTCTTCCTACATAGAACTAATACCATTTAGTAGTAGTGGCCTAAGCATGCACATTGGTATCTGTTTGACCAAAGGACAAAATGTCCAAGATGTGTTTGCTAACATATTTCTGATCAGTAAGAAAATGGGAGAAGATATTTTAAAAATGGCATTATTGATCCAAAGACTGTCAATATGTTTTGCAAGAATAAATAGACTGGGATGAGCTGGTGGCTGACTTGAACATCTTGGGAAATAGTGACATTATGAGAATTATCTTCCTTAATTAAAGTCTAAAATTTAACAAGGCTATAGATGGGTATAAAGATAATTTCTAATAGAACAAAGCTTTCAGATCTGGACTTCATGATTCTGGGTGACCACTAGGTGGCAGCAAAGGTTACCATATTTAGTTTCTCCTTCCTGCCATCTAGCATCCATCCAGATTTTGCATCACAACCAGAGCAATTTTTTTAAAAAAATACAACCAGGAGTTGTATTCACACATTAAACTTGTCAAGTTTTGTTTGGCTAGTTCTTTTAAAGCTTTGCATATTGGCAAACTCTGCTCATTTGTTTAGTACTGTACAAGCTCTAAAAATGGGTTAATTCACAATTAACCATGTTAAAACAGTTATCATAAAGCCAATAACAAATCCTCAAACTACTTGTGAGGTTTTATAGAAATTTGAAAGCAAGGGAGAAAATTGCAGATTTCGCCCCCCCTGAAAGACACATCTTTTCTTCATCTATTAAGGAACGGCTTAACATTGTAAAGGATGAGTTAATTTATTTTCCTGCTTGGGTTGTCAGGGATGAACATATAATGTCATCTGAATTTTTTTTCAGATGGGAATTTGGGTGCAATTCTTACCATTTTCCCTCCCAAAAGGTTCTGAATGGAAGAATGGAACTTCATTTATTTAAAACATTTCTATGCTATCAGCTGTGTTATTTACATTAAATGTTTACAGATGACTCACTAGCCAGATAATCTTGTGATAATTACCATCCATACAAACAAAATGCCTTTTCAGATAATTTCCAATTTTAAATACATGTTACACAAATTAAAATACAATGAGACATAAAATAACAGAGAGAATTGTGTTACAATGTGCAAAACGCAGTGGCTAGGAAGAATGGAGCAGCACTCATTTGTAGATAACCTGTGATGGTATGATGGAATAAAGTAAGGATGTAGATTCCCATGATGGTTGGGATGCAGTTCAGAGAATAAAAGGCAACTCATTCCAGACGTAACATGTGAGAGAACAAGAGTGTAATCCCTCAGATGATGTTGCTGCTTGTTTTATCTCCAGGATTCTTGGTACTCTCTGAGCTAGGTGGTTTTCTTGCAGACATTTCATTGCCCAATTAGATAACATCATCAGTCCTAGAAGGGAGTGGAGTTTGCTCTTTGTTTATATACAAGCATCTTGCCCTGTCAGTGTTGGTGGGAGTTTTCTTAGTAGCTCCTTGATTAGGCTGTTGTACTTTTTGACTGTGTGTTTGAAGTGATAGTCCCTTGATTGGGGTATTGTTTACAGTTTGGTTGTTGGTTTAGTGTTAATCTTGGTGTTAAACTCTTGGTTGCTGGTGACATTTTATCTCCTACAGGGGATTCTTGCTGTAGTCTGAAGACAAGTTTTTAATATTCCAAACACACAACTAAGATGTGCGGTAATGAGTTAAAGTCAAAGGTGTTTGTACAGCCATGAAAGAAAAGGCAAATTGTTCCCTGAAGGCTGCTTGTTCCTCAGCATCTTTCTGCCTGCCAGGGTAGACTTCTAATACTTTCTGTGAGCAATCCCACATATCTTATTTTACAAGGAATTGGCTTGTAGATAAAACAATTCATTTAAAATAAACAACATTGAAGAAGAGGGGCTTGATTAAGCCTACATCTTGTATTTAAGAGTAAGTGGGGGGGTGGTGAAGGAATCTCACAAGAACCATGCTCTCTGTGCACATTTTTGTACCTTTGAAACTCATTTTGTTGCTGATATTCATTCACACTCCACAGCTTGCTTGTGATTACACTCGATTCTTTGCCACCTTGTGGTTGTTGAAGATAATTGCTACTGATGGTTTTGTAAGGCAGCACTTACCTTGATGTTATGGACAGTGGTAGGATTCATATTTTTTTTTACTACCGGTTCTGTGGGTATGGCTTGGTGGGCGTGCAGGGGAAGATACTGTAAAATCTCCAGTCAGAGGTGGTATTTGCTGGTTCTCCAAACTACTCAAAATTTCTGCTACCGGTTCTCCAGAACTGGTCAGAACCTGCTGAATATCACCTCTGGTTATGGGGTGACAGATGCTGTATATCAGGGCTGTCAAACTCTTGGCCCATGGGCCAGATGCATCACATGCTGGCCATGCCCACACCCAGTTTAGTGAAGGGGGAAAAAGTCCCGATACGTCACATGACGACGCTGTGATGACGTGAGTTTGACACCCCTGCTATATATGAATTGTTTCTTGTCTCTTTTGGGGCTGAGTAGATGTCAGCTAATAATAAAAGAGAACATCTGTAGCTCAATGTTGAACTGGGGGGTCTTTGGTGGTGTCAGAGTTTGGCTGTTGGGGTTTTTTGTTTTGTTTTTTGTAGATGTTTCATTACTGATGATGTTACCTAGTTTGGTAATGAAATACAGATGGTCTTTGACTTATGTTGACAATTGAGCCCAAAATTTCTGTTGCTAAATGAAACATTTGTTAAGTGAATTTTGCCCCATTTTATGACCTTTCCTGCCACAGTTGTTAAGTGAATTACTGCAGTTATTGAGTTAGTAACAAGGGTGTTAAGTGAATTGGGCTTCCTCATCAACTTTGCTTGTCAGAAGGTCGCAAAAGGTGATCATGTGATCCCAGGACCCTGCAACCGTTATAAATATGAATCAGTTGCCAAGTGTCTGAATTTGGATCACATGACCATGGGATTGCTGCAGTGAAAAATAGTCATAAGTCACTTTTTTCTGTAACTTTGCACAGTCACTAAATGAACTGTTGTAAGAAAGGACTATGTTTGTCTTCAAGAAAATAGCCATGCTCAGAAACCAAGGAGTCTACAGATGTCAGCTAATTATTCATACGATGACTCAGCTAAGGAATCTGAATTATATAACGCAAAGGAGTTTAACTTTAAAAACTCCAGACCTGGCTGAACTATTGGTTTCAGTTATCCAAAGTAAGTGAGACGTAGTTTCGTTATTTTGCCTTCTAGTGACATGTCTGATGTTTGCATTCCACTGCAAAAGGAGAGTCCTGCCTGACCAGAGACAGAAGGCCATAAGTTCCAGCATTCTAAAGCTGTGGTGGCGCAGTGGTTACTTCTGCTGACTGCCGGCTGCCCGCAGTTTGGCAGTTCAAGTCTCCCGGGCTCAAGATTGATTCAGTCTTTAATCCTTCCGAGGTCGGTAAAATGAGGATCCTTATTGTTGGGAGCAATATGCTGACCCTGTAAAACTGCTTAGAGAGGGCTGTAAAGCACTGTGAAGTGGTATATGTCTAAATGCTATCCCTATTCTTGGATGAGAAGTGAAACATCTTCAAAGAAAAACAAGAAAATCCAGTTGCCTCTTGGAAAAGCACCTTTGGATAGCAATAGCACTTCACCCTGCATCACATTCCCTAAACCTACAGGTGTCCACAGGTTATAATACCCTCCCATAAAATCGATATAGCATCAAAAATCATGAAGTGAGGTACATAGAAAAAAAACAGGCAGACTTTTTGATCATACCACTGTGACTGCTATTACTTTTTGGCCATACAAAATGGACATCCTGTCTAAATACCCAAAGACTACTGCTGCTACAAGCCTCCAATTAACAGAATTCAGAATTTTTGAAGGTCAAGAAAAACCTAAGAAATGTTCCTCAAAGAACATACCCCAAGGGGGAAAAATGTAACTTCACTTGTGCCTTAGTGTCCTCGCTCCCAAGAATAATTCCTCTGCAATTATACTTTCATAAGCCAATCATGAAATTAATGGTAAGTAATGAAGACTAGCATCATTTAATTAAACATTTCAATAAAAACGATATCCTAAATTATTGGGGAAAATTTGATGCACATGAAGGCCAACACCAGCTAAAGAACTGTCAGCTGTGAGTTCCCATTCTTGTGAACTGTTAATAGTAAGAATGATGCTGGAAACAGAATAGAAGAGAAAGAATTGGAACAAATCACAAACTAAAAAGACCTGGAAATACAGCAACTGTGGCAAGAGCATTTTTGCCCACCTATAAGGTCCTTCTCAAAGACCTGAGATATACAGATGTTGTTGTTTAATAACCCAGTTTTTGTTTGTGTGTGTGTGTGTATGTGTGTGTGTGTTGAGTTTATTTGAGCCTTTTACTTGGATCATAAAATCCAGCTTTGTAAAGTTAGTTTATTAAAAGCATAAAGAAACAACTGTAGAACCACAAAACTATTTTGTAAATTGGGCAGTAAAATTGATTGCATTCCCAGTTAGATCCGTGCTCTAACTTTGCTATATATATTTTTATTGTCATTTTTAAGGTCATCATCTGTTTTCTTTTTTACTATAAATGCACAGATCTGTAAAATCACACTGCCTGAATAAAAAAAAAAAAAAAAGCTGAAGTGTAAACTGGCTGGGGAATTCTGGGATTTGAAGTCCACATATCTTAAAGCTGTAGAGTAAAAAACACTGATCCAAGGAAGCACCGATTCTCACTATCAAAAAAGGCTTTCATAACAAATGTATAAGTAGACTCAACTCACATGGATGGACTATGTGCATGTGAAAGAATAAGATTTTGTAGATGTATCTCCTGTTGTACCAGACCAATGTGGCTGTCTGATTTTACATTCTTTTCTGCAAGGAGCTTCTTGGATGACAAGCAAAACATCTTCAAAGAAAAACCAGAAAGTCCAATTGCCTCTTGAAAAATACATTTTGGGGACAATCATGATCTGGATGACTGAGAATCTCCATAGACAAACCCTTTAGTAGTCCCACCAGACAGTGCCATTGCAGCAACATTTCATTTTCTTCTGAATACTGTGATTAGCTTTACTGCAATAAACTATGAAGTGTGATAGAAAGAATTAAGATTGTTTCACCTTGATAAGTGAAAACTGAGAAAGGATTATGGTAGTACTGTTCTAAACTAGGTCAAAACGTATTATCTGCTCTTCCAGAGTGTGCATTCTGAAATATTGAGTTTAACTAATGGAACACAAAATTCCAATTAAATGTTGGAGAAAGTTCCTGATAGTTAGAACAGCTCGGCAGTGTAACCAGTTACAATCTTTGTTAGATGTCTTCAAGCAGACTAGTGGTTATTTGTCAAGGATGTTTAATTTGGATTTCCATACCAAGCAGGTCTGCTGGCCTAAACGACCTGATTTTTATAATTATATGTGCACATCTTAAAAGGTTACTTTAGAGCTGAGAAATAATTAAAGGTATTAAGATTTAATGGAAACTGGTAAGAATTTACCAAGAGAAGAGATGAGACGAGTTTACAAAGGTCTGTAGCTAGTTGCTCTTTAAAGAATCAGAGGATATGGGATCCTTAGAGATACTGAGTTAAATAGAAGAAGTTAAGGAAAGTGATAATACATCTGTGACAAAACTGATGGAGTCAATGGAATTGAGACCTCAAACGTAGAAGGAAGAAATGAAAGGTAAAAAGATAGGAGACCCACTCACATATTTAAAGGAAAGTAGGAAAATGTGGAGGCTAAGAAAAAAGATGACATATAGCGTCAGGGAAGCGGCATAAAGTGAAAAGAAATAAGAAATACAACTAATGAACCCTTTCTCTTTGTAAAACAAGAAAGAAAGAGTGCATATGAGCAAGACAAGGAAAACCAGTGCAAGGCCTTTCTCCTAATAGCTTGCTGAGCAGCTGGGGTTCCACCTCCTGCAGCTAACAGGGAAGAGAGGCAGCTTGGGGTCCAATAGAATAAGGACTTTTGGTTAGCAATGCTTGATCAGAAGAAGAAAAACTGGTGAGTTTTCACCTGTGGTGAAAGCACCCAGTGCATTAACTGAGGAAGGATCAAGGTTTGCAGAAGCCAAGAAGAGCCAAAGAAAAGAGAAAGACAGACAGCCTGAGTCTGAAAGAGAAATGAAATTGCTACTTCTCTGCCACCTTGGGGCATTTTTAGAAAGAAGAGAAAGAGTTGGTTTGTTTAGGTATCATATCCTTAAAATTGCTAAATCTGCTCTGAATGAGAGAGAGGGACAACCTCTGATGCCTCACATTAAATCTCCTTGCAGGACAAAGGGGAATTATTCAGAACGAATCATTTAAGGTGATTGTAGCAATATGACATTTCGCAAACAGCAAAACTAGTTTTGGGTTTTTTACAAGTAAATGTATTTCTGCAAGAAGGGGAAGAGGGAGAAGATTCCAGGAAAGGGAAAAACAGAACTACATGTGTCTTCCGATCTGTTGAATGTCTGTGGAGATTCTCAGTCATCCAGATCATGGTTGTCCCAAAGATGCTCTTCAAAAGGCAACAGACCCAGGAGACTATAGTCCAATCAGCCTAACATCAATACCCGGGAAGATACTGGAAAAGATAATAAAAATCCAAGAAGCGAAACATCTCCAAGGAAAAAACAAAGTAAGTCCAGTTGCCTTTTGAAAAGCGGTCTGTTGACCTGTTGCTTAGAGGCTTACATCATGCTTTGCCTCAAGTAAATTACATAGGAAATGAATGGTTCTCAAGCAGGCATTTTCAAGAAGCCAACTTTTCAGATCCAGGACAATGCTCTCTCTCTCTCTCTCTCTCTCTCTCTCTCTCCTCTTTCTTGCCATATGTATAGAAAGAGAGATAGAGACAGAGGTAGATATTTACTATCTACTTATAATAAAAACTCAATAGTTGTGGCCATATGCCATGGCCATTCTTTCAATGTATCACAGTATTGTAAGCAAGACTTATTTTGAGCAGACATTTTTTTAAATTTTATTTAGTACATTTATATGACTGCCCAATTCATTCACATGAGGACTCTGGGCAGCTTACAGAAATAAAACCCCAATACAAAACTCATCAAAATCCCGTTCCCCTGGCAACAACAATGAAGTTAATCATTTGATGGGCTCCATATCACCCTCTGGTCCACAGGTCCACTGACAGAACTATGTCTTTAGAGCCTTATTTCTGCAGGGATGATGTTCACAAGGAGGGAGCTACCATGAAGGAGCCCATTCTTCTTCGTCTCACTAAATGCACCTCTTAAGAGAGGGGACCCGTAATGTCTCCTACCTGTCTACTCTGGTAAATCAGGTAGATGTAAGTGGGAAAAGAAGGTCCTTTAAATAAACTGGCCCCAATCCATGTAGGGCTTTAAAGGTGACAACCAGTACCTTGAATTGGACCTGGAAGTAAATTGGCAACCAATGCAGCTCCCACAAGAGAGGTGACATAGGTACAAATCTTGACCAGCATAAGATTATGCGGACACCCACATTTTGGACTAAGTGAAGCTTTCATCAAATAGGAAAAAGGGGGCAGCAGGCCAAGCCATATAAGATTGCAAGCAGCCATAAATGCATGCATATCTTCTTTTACTTTTACTATTATCAAAACATGCTTTTGTAATAGAATCTGAGCAAGACAGCATGTAACATAGCAAACAGTTGAAAGCTTATAAAGTCTACCTCATACCCACTAAGCACATCTATTCATTTAAAGGATGATGAAGTCTATATCTTGATTAAGAGTCAGCTCCTAGTGTGTTTGGCTTCCATGGGTGGGAAGGCAATGGGAAATGCTAACTTCTCTTTGCTTCAAGTAGCAATAATCACGCAAACCTGGTTAAATTGCCAGGAGGCTGGAGGGTAGAGTATTTATCTAACCAACATCTTCCACTTCCATCATATGCCAATGCATTTTTCCCATCTATTGCTTTTGGCTTTTTGAAGTTAATGATCCAGTAAATGAGAATGAGTGTGAAAATCTAAAATAACTGAAATAACCCTAAAGGTTGCATGTTAATTGTTTAGGACTCCTAATCCATGTATTGAAATGATTATGCCTTACAATTAATTTATGTCTTAAGTAAATAGAAGTCGATCAAGCTGTGAAAATTGATCTGAATTGATTTAAACTGAATCCTACTCAAAATGAATTGGATCAATATAGTCTGGATTTTTGAAGCTATTTAAAAACAAAGTGATTTTGTAATATATGAATTGATTCAGAGGCACCCTGTTTGATTCAAAACTTTGAATCAATTTTATAATTAAAATGTGAAAATAATCACTACTGAATCTCCAAATGGAATACTTGGAGTCCTTTCAAGTACAGATGTGGTATGGAGATTTTTGAGTTTAGGACAGATGTGCCTATTCCATCTCTAAATGTGCACATTAACTTCATCCAATGTCCATCCTCCCTTCCTTGGTTGAAACAAAACACGGCTTTTTCAGAAGAACATATGAGATGGCATAGTACCAGGGACTACAACTGTTTTGCCTGCTTCATAGCATGTATTTACTTCCTTGTTTGGCTGACTACTGTCTCATTGTGTTTCATGTTTTTGTTAATTGCTCCTTTTAGCAATAGTTACTTTGATGTGTCCATCATGCTTATTGTGGTTAATAGCATCCTGAATTGGCAATCTAGTTTACATATTTTTTTCCTATATGACAGTTTTGAGGAGAACATGAGCATCTGCTCCTAAGGCAAACAAAAGGATTATCTGCTTTTTCACTCACTTAACTCCACTAGCCATCAATTCTGCTTTCTGATATGATTGGAATTGATCTGGATGTATCTCAAAAGTCAATGTGAGTAAGTTATATTCACATGGAGCTCTTCCCAGAAAAGGCAAAAAATTCTATTCTGAAAAAAATGTAAAGCAAGTACCTGATATTTTTAAGGGTTGAATTACCACCTGAATTTCAAGACCGGAACAGGGTATTCAGCTGCCAAATGCTGAGTGGCAGATTTGCATTCTTGTATTTAACATTGTTCCTGGTTACATTTATTTTCCATCTTTCCTCTAAAAACTCCAAGTGATATTAATAGTACTCCCATCTCTGGTCTTCTCTTCCAATACAAACCTTCTTGTGTTAAGACAAAACGACAGGCACAAAGTTACCTAGTGAATTTCTATGGACAGACTTGAGCTTGGGACCTATCCAATTCTTTAACTAGGCAGCACCACAGTTATAATCATAACTGAGTTTGTGGTTTGTGAAATTCAGAGAATGGTGGTACTCAGAACTTTGTGGATGAGTTGAACTACAGTCTAATCCTTTGTTACTATAAGTAGTGATTATATTGGTTTTGGATGGTAAAGTGGTGTTATCTACAAGTTACCATTTAGAGATGTGTTTTTAATTGTATTGTTACATGCATTATACAGTATTTTGAGTTTGTACAGTGCCTAGCCCTAGAGCCTCAGAAGTAAGGTGGTATATTCATCTGATATATAAATAAATGAGTCTTGAAAGTTCATGTAACTCAGTACATCTATTTATGATTGATTCATTACATTCTGTCAAGTCACTGCTGACACTAAGAGGCGATACAGATATTTTCCATGATGATCTGTTCCTAACCTTGTTTTTTAGCTCTTCCAATGGCAACATCCATCATCACTGTAACTGAGTCTATCACCTTGCTGCTGGTCATCTCTTCCTATTTTCCCTTCCATCATTTCCAGCATTAACATCTTCTCCAGAGAGCTGGGTCTTCCTATAATGTCTCCAATGTAGGATAATTTGAGCCCCATCATTTGTGACTCAAGTGAGAACTCTTTTTGGATTTGCTCAGTGAACCATTTGTTTGTTTTCTTGACTTCTGTGGTTCTCTCAGGGTCTTTTCCAACAGCAAAATTCAAAAGCATCAATACTCTTGCTTCTTCAAAGTTCAGCTTTCACTTCCATGTGTTACAGGGAATAAATACCATTACTTGCATAGTCCTGATCTTTGTAGGAATAGACTCATCGTAGCATTTGAATATCTTTTCCAGCTCCTTTATGACTGGTCCCCAAAGTCCTAGTCTGTGCCATATTTCTTTGTTCAGTTGTTCCTTTACAGTTGGTGGTTGATCTTAAGAGGCAGAAGCTGTCCACCATTTTGATATTTTCATTGTCAATCCTATATTTGATCTGATATCATTAATTTGGAGTTCTTTATCCTTAATTTTAGTCCATTTTTTCTTCTTTATCCTTGTCTTTTATTACTAGGGCTTGCAGATCCTTTGTATTTTCATCTATCAAAGTAGTGCCATCAGCATAACACAATTTACTGATGTTTCTCCCTTTAAAACCACATTCATCTTTTTCTAATCCAGCTTCCCCTAATATATAGTTGACATATAAATTGGATGAGTATACAGCTTTGCCTCCTTCATCAACATCGGAGCCAGGTTGTTTCATCATATTCTGTCTGTACTGCAACTTCCTGAACTGTATATAGGTTTATTTTGAGGACAATGAAGTCTTCTTTTCTGATCACTTTTCACTTGATGTGACTGACATATTCAAAAGCCTTTCTATGATTAATGAAGCACATAGTAACTTCTTTTTAATATTATTTAGCTTTTTAAATTATCCAGCATGCATCAGCAATGATATATCATGTTCCTCAGCTGTATGTATGTATGTACGTATGTACGTACATACATACGTATGTATGTATGTGATTTATTAGATTTTTTTTGCCAACCATCTAATTTCAAAGTGACTCTGGGGATTTACAGCATTAAACGTCATAAAAGATAAAATATTTCTGAAGCAATAAAAATGGAATTACAATCAAAGATTAAAGTATAGTTAAAAGATGGGGAAGGAGGGAGCAGGATGCAAGCAGAAGGGAGGAGGGATTGTCACTTAATTAATTAATTAACTGCCTCCAGTGTGATACCTCCCATTGGGGCTCCAAGCCATCTAGCAGAGACAGGTCTTCAGGCCCTTATGGATGGTCAGAAAAGTGGGAGCCAATCTCACCTCATGGGATAAGATATTCCAAAGAGCAGGACCCACAACAGAGAACTCCCTTCTCCTGGACCCCGCCAGAAAAAATTCCTGAAGAGTACTGCAACATGCCTTCTATATTGTGTCACGTTTGGAGCTGATGAACCCTAGTGAGATGAGATGATTCTTCATGTAACCTGGATACTGCCATGTATGGCTTTAAAGGTAATAATCAGCACCTCGAATTGCACACAGAAGTAAACCAGCAGCTAGTGCAGCTTGCAGAGCAGTAGTATAACATGGTCAGTGGTGGTGTAACATTTTTAAAGCCAACCTGAATATCTGGTGTATCTTTTTCCATGTAGGGTTCTAATTTTCATTGGTTGATCCTAAGCAATATTTTACTATCATATGAAATTAAGGTTATCGTACAATAGTTTGTACATTCTGTTAAGTCTAATATATTTATCTGCAAGGGGAATAATCATCTTTTAAAGCCTCATTCCATAAAGCATGAGTAAAAATAGTCCATAAAATGCATGCTGCTCTATTTGGTGGTTTTATTATCTGACTGGAAATGTCAGTCTATGTTGCAAGAATCATTCCCACTTGTCTGTCAATTTCTTATTAATGGACTTGTGCTTTATAAACTTAATCTGCCAAAATCCCTCTGTGATCCAAAAGTTTACTTTTCCGGTGGAAGGAAATTATTTCTATTTTGCTTCCTTTGTCTTAGGGAGACAGCAACCTCTTAAAATTTTGTGGTCACATTTGGAATGTAGGAGGAAGATGGCATGATAATTTTCATTAAATGGATGCTGTAGCATACAATATTTGTTCACAAAATGGCTGCAATGACGATTATAATCTGTCTAAAAAACCTCATTCTACATTCTTCATTTTTCCCAGAAGCTTACTATCATCCTAGGTTTATCATTTTTCTGGGCTACAGTTCTAAACAAAACCCTGGTTTGCAATCTTTTTTTTTAATTGTTTCTGAAAATGTCAAGTTTTATTTTCTTTTAAAAATAATAAAAAATTGCCACTCTTGACTTTAGTAGTCCTCTATAAATTGGAAATAAAATGGAGCACGGTTGCAATCCCTGTTGGCATTGATTAGAGAAGATAACTTACATATAAATGTACTTTATGAATTATAAAATATTTAAGCAAAAATATGTCCTTCCTTGCCAATGTTCTTCCTTTACAGATACTTAGTAAAAAAGAGACATAGTAAATATATATGGCCAATTATATCCGTAACTTATTTAATCTGAATCTGAATATTTAAAATTTAGAAGACCATTAAGAAGATAACTCTCATTTCATTGACTTTTCTCTTTAACATCTAGAAGAGATTTCAGTCTTGCTTTCAGCTAGTCTAGTTTAAAAATAAACCATATAATGTTGCCTCTTTATTTATTCTAGCTGGAAAATTAAAAGTCCCAGTCTGTCAGGGAATTGCGCAGCCGCTATCTAAATGGAGTGAGAGACGCTGACATGAACTTGTAATTTTATATAAATAAATATATTTTACTTCTCTCTCTCTCTCTCTCTCTCTCTCACACACACACACACACACACACACACACAAACAAAATAGTCAGGCAAACAGGAGCATCATGAGGTAACTTACAGATCACCCAAGGCACACAGAAGAAAAAGGCGGGAAAAAAGGAAACTCCCACAACTACAGCAACCAATCATAGAACAGGTTGCCTCATGCAGGAGCTAGCACTCTCCAACCAATCAACCATAACTGTGTGTTCTGACGCACTGCACAACCCCATTGCTCTAGCTACTAAATTTAAATCTTAATACGGTTCATCCCCTTTATGAAACTTCATCTCCCAACACATTAAGTCCAGCCCATTGCTTATAACGTGTTTTCATTCTATCTCTCCCTTTAAAAAAAACAACCAGAGAGAATACACCATCTATCATTTGATCAATAAAGTAAAATGACTTATATTTCAATATTTAAAATTTATTTCTGCTTGGGACCATAAAAATATTTTACAGCTTTATATTTTAAAGTCACAATCATTCTAACACAACCGCTAGGTGCACATTGTTTTATATGTAAATGAACAGTGTAATCTTTTTCAAGGACTTGAAGAAAAGATATTTTCATCTGCCTATTCATACATACTTATGAAACGTACTTTCCTAGCACTCTTTTAATTCAAAATTTAGATTGCTATAATACTTGTGAAAAATACAATACTGGGTTAGGTATTCTTGTTCACAGCTATTGAGCATGGACAATCTGTTCCTTATTTATTTATTTATGTCTTGCTTCCTCATTTTTCAGTGTTTATATTATTCACATTTAAACACTTATTAAAAGATCTACATAAGCATAAAATAAAAGGTCTACAGTTATCTCTTTGCACTTTGTTTTTCTTTTTGTGTGTGTGTCCTATTTACAACACAATCCTTTCAGCGGTTCCAAGAAGGTTCTACACCCATTTACACTCTGATTTAAGTGACTCTGAAGATACAGATAAACATTCAAGTGGCCTCAATGATGCTGAGAGAGCTAATAACTGATGTTCAGAATGCTAACAACCAGATGTCTGAAAAGAATAGAAATCCTTCAATTCCCCACCAGTCAACTAGAACTAAAGCATCTTCTTGGATGAGAAGCGAAAATTTTTCAATGAAAAAAAACCAAGAAAGTCCATTACCCTTTTGGAAAAACTAACTTTGAGACCATGACCTGGATGATTGGGAAACTCCATAGACAAATCATACTTGAGGCACAAATGACCAGACTGAAATTATCCTACTTCAGACACATTCAGTAAGGATGGAAGATGTCTCTGGTGAAGACTCTAATGTTGGAAAGAAGAAAAGGAAAGAAGAGGGCCATCACAAAGACAGAGAGACTCTGTTACTGTGATTATTTTTGCACCATTGAAAAAGCTAAAATACCAAGAGAGACAGATTATCAAGGGGTAAATCTATCTATGTGGTTGCTAAGGCTCAATAACTTTATGGCATGTTTTATTTATGTAAAACATCCATGCCTACAGGACAATATTTCCTACCTCGATTCCATCCATCACTGTGATCATTTAGAGAAAGAATGTTTAAAGTCTACATCACATGGGGATCTATCAAAATGGTACAGAATATCTATCTTCCTTTCAGTTCTTAAAATATAGAAATATGGATGCTACGATGTACAAGGGTTTATGTGACTGCCACCATCACTCATGGAGGGTTGGGGATTTCTGTATTTTACATAGTGTATATGCTCTATAGCAGTGGTAGCTAACCTCTTTGGGCTCCTGTGCCAAAAATTGTGTGCGCGCTTATGTGCGTGCTTGCGTGCCAGCACCCAGAAGGCAATGCATGCGCACACACACACACACACACACACACACACACACACACACTGTGCATGCATGTGAAATTCCCCCCTCCCCCCACCGCCCCTTACCTGCACTGCACCTTCCAGCTGATTTTCAGCCCATTTGAGGCCTTTTTCTGCCTCCCAGAGGCTTGATGAAAAATAGGCCCATTTGGTCACTTCCGGTATTTCCGGAAATACAGGAAGTGATGAAACGGGCCTATTTTGGGGGCTGCAGAGGCTTTCCTCAAGCCTCTGTGAGGCCAAAAATCAGCTGTGAGGCCCGCGCATGCGCAGTGAGGTAAGTTTGCCCTGCAGCTCATGTGCCGGCACAAATGGCTCTGCGTGCCACCTTTGGCATGCATACCATAGGTTCGCCATCACGGCTCTATAGTGCTGTTATTTATTTTGACCACCTAAGGAAATGTGATAGGTTTAATTTTTCTCTTTAAAGTGCATGGGACTACAGAAATGAAAGTTTAGTGATGTGTCTTCTCAGTGGCTGATCCATCTTTGAAACATTTTGTCTCCAAAGTTAAGGACCTTTACCTATTGTTTTTCAAAAGGGTCTATTTCCACCAAACATAAATGTGCTGATTGTCCTGGTATGCCTTAGTATGTTAGGATAGATTTTATTTGTTGACTATTGTTTGCATTGACTCCTAGTACCTTGGCTTGAATCCCTTTGGGCAGTCCATAAATAACCACATAAATAAGCCAAAGAGAGAAACTTCCCCAGAATGTAATCTGGCTTCTTTGCATGCAAAAATATGCAAACTAAGTTCTATTCCTGTATTGTTCCCCTTCTCTTCTATGTATACATCATAATTCCTCCATTAGTATACATCTGCTCCTCAGTATTGCAATTAATAATCAATGTAAATTTAGTATATGGCAAAAAAAGCACATCATTATTCTTTTAGACTGAAGTGCTAAATAAAACAAATGCATAAGGACTACAAGAAAAAGAATGGGATTGGGTAAGTATCAACGAGCACACATTCAATTTTTCACAAAGATATGCTTAACTTTGTACATATCAAGGTTATGTCAGGTTCAGTTTATTTAAGGATTCATCAAAAGATGCAATTTGTCCAAGGGTGTCAAATTTTTTGCATGTACCGGTATGCCTTTCATGTTCAACAGAACCTTTAAAAGTTAGATGGAAGTGTAAACCAAAGATTGCCAAATAGGATAGCTATAGAGTAGGAGCAAGTAAATATATCATTAAAAAAAAATCTGTACATATTTTACATACCTTCATCCGCCACATCATTTCTCTCAATGTTCTGAACTGTCTCAGAAACATGTGGATCAGTTTGTCTATGGAGATTCTCAGTCATCCACGTGATAGTTGTCTCAAAGGTGCTTTTTTTTGTTCTTCAAAAGGCAATTGGATTGTTTTTTTTCTTTGAAGAAGAAGAAGAAAAATGTTTCGTGTCTCATCCATGATGCTTCATCAGTTCTGATGGTGGGAGGATGAAAGGATAGCTACTGATACGATGTGTGTGTGTGTGTGTAAGAATTGTATTTCTTTGCAATCATCTGGTTATAAGCACTTTCTGAGAGCTGTTGAGGCTAATTCGGGGTTTATCTGTGGCCTCAGGGTCACTTAAATCAGGGTGCAATTGCTTGTGAAATCTTCCTGGGACTGCTGAAAGGACTGTGTTGTAGAGAGGGGATAGGTGCTGCCTTATTCTCCCCACCCCCCACTTGAGGAAGGAGTGTTCAGTGTTAACATAGATGGATTCTTTTACCCTTCTTACACGGATTAGTTCAATTCATCTCCAAGTCACAAAAAATACCTTCCTCAAGTACCCCTTGGGTAGAGTTTTCTCAGCAACAGTGTCTAAGGTGTGAGATGTGAGAAAGCTCTCCTAAGCGAGGATAAGAAGAATTAAAGGATTAATCCTTAAAAAGGTATAATTAATAATCCTTCAAGGATTCATCTTTCCTTCTATGCAGGAGTTAAGGTCTTTTGACTTGTATGCAGTTTCTACATAACTTCCTACTATTAATATTGCCGTTAACACAATCCTCATCAAGGCTGTCTTCAAGGGAGTAAAATTGACAGATCCATTACATCTTTTTCTACCTTTATTGATTTGGCACTCTTGCACAGAAGGGTGGGGTTTAAATGTTGCTGCTGTAGGTACCATCTTGCTATTTTTGACCTGCAGATGGCATCAACTTCGTCTTCATTACTTTCTCACTTAAAATAGTGGTCCAGAGTTTATTTGCTTGCTCTTTGTTGTTTCATCTTGAACATTTTCTCCCTTTTTCTTATGTTGTCAGATGCAGTAGCACTCCTTTTATGAAAGACTCTGTGTCTTTTATGGCTCTTTTCACAGACAGTGCAATATTATGGACAATGGTATTTGCTGGTGACAGCCATTCCATCACCTGGCTAACCTTATCTATTTCATAAATAGAATCACTTAAATCTCTGTAGTTAATAGTACCTTCAGCAATTCCTCAAAGGTATATATAGCAATAGCAGTAGAAGTTAGACTTTTATCTACCATTTTACAGTGCTTTACATCCCTCTCTAAAGGGTTTTACATAGTCAGCATTTTGCCCCTAACAATTTTGAGTCCTCATTTTATCCACCTCAGAAGGATGGAAGGTTGAGTCAACCTTGAGCCTGGTGAGATTTGAACTGCCAAATTGCAGTCAGCTGGCAGTCAGCAGAAGTAGCCTGCAGTACTGTACCACGGTGGCTCCTATCAAAGTGTTTTATTTTTAAATTAAGGTAGACTTAATTTCATGCCCCAGTTTTCCCAGGAATTATTATTTTGTAATTCACCAGAATGTCTTTATTCTAAAACTCCCCCAAAAAGCCTACTTCTAGCTATGAAATAATTTATGCTAAATATTCTATTTATTTTTTCCCTTACATATGATGCTTTCTGAAGTTCACTCACATTTGTGGGTAAAGTGAAATATTCTGCTGTGAAATCATATTCTCATTTTCAAATTTTGCAATGCAACTTGCCATTTTTTAAGAGCAAGTATTGAGAACACTGAGTATAGAATTTGTGATAAAAATCAACCATTCATACAACTGAACAATAAATAAGAGCTTTATCATGGAGCTTTTGGAAAAGAGAATTCTGAACTCATAGGTGAAGCCGCAAAAGACATGTTTTCTGGGAAGGCTGGGGTTTATATACAGTTTCAAATATACAGTCTCTGCCCCTTTCCGGGTTCACAATCTATCCAGCTATGTATCTCCTTATGCAACACCCCTATTATTGTAGCATACCACCTGTTTCCTTAACCTGTTTACCCATTTCCATTTCCAGTAATCTCCATCATTAACATGACACTGGACAGCTGACTTGCCAAATATATAACCTTTATATAAGACAATAGAGAATTATTACATACTATTCCAGTAAATTATCTTAGGTTAACATAGAGGTTAAAATGGCGTTACCATTGCTTTATATTTTCACAGGTATAATTTCACATATCACAGAATCCAAGCTAATCAAGTGAAGGTAGAGGATTTTATCCCTAGCATTGCTACTTAAAACCCAGTCTCACCAGCAACATCCACTGGGAGGAAGGCCAAAAGCAAAATAGCAGTAGCAGCAATATGATGCAACCTTCATCCCTCATGTGTTGATGTCACACATCCAACAAAGAGGTGGGGTTTGGATTGTGCTGTGCAACTATATCCTGCCTATTTTGATGCCTCCAAGAATGTTGGTCATCTTGATTTATTTCTCCATGATGAACAAGTTCATTCTGAAGTTGTAGTTATCTACTTTATCCATTCCTGCGAGTTATCTACTAAACAGTCTCTGCCAAAGTAATTGTAGGTAGCTTTGGAAAGTGCGGACTGAGTAAATTTATATTAAGATGAAAACCATACAAAATATTTCTTTCTCTTTATGGAAATTGTTCCTGTTTACTTCAGTTTGGATATCAGATATTATTTAACTGAACTTCAGCCAATGTTGGAGGAGCCATATAGTGGATAAAGCAGATCTTAGATTGTCTGCAGAAGTGAAACTACCAGGGTGTGACAGAAAGGGCTAATTTATCTTAGTGCCAAAGAGGGTAAACTGAATCAGGGACCAAATGGAATTTATGTTTACATAATGGTATATTTTATAACCCGATGCTATTTCTCCTTTGCCCTTTCATTCCTTTCGCTTAATTTCCCTTTCCTTAAATAAATATTATATTGCTTCAAAATGCCTCTGTAAAATGCAGAATATTGTGATTACTGATATTAACATATCTGTTTGGCTGTTGGTTTGCTCAAAGTATACAGCTTTTATTAGGTTCCTGTATTTTTCTTTAATTTGGATAGAATAGTTACCACAGGGTTGTAATAATACTGTTTAGCACTTTAGAGTTACATACCACTTCATAGTGCTTTACATCTCTCTCTAAGTGGTTTACAGAGTCAGCATATTGCCTCCAACAATCTGAGTTTATCAATCTCAGACTGAGTCAACCTTGAGCCAGTTAGGATTAAACTCCTGGCTGTGGGCAGAGTTAGTCTACAATACTGAATTCTAACCACTGCACCTCCACAGCTCTATTTACATAGTTATATAACTAGCATTATCATTTAAAAGGATTGTAGATTTTATATCAGAAGATAAAGACATCTTAGTTAGTTTACACACAACATAGTTGGTTTTTGCTTACTTGTTTTTATTGTTTTGTTTTGGGTTGGAAGCAGCCTTGGAATGCTTTTCCCTAGGAAAAAAAACTACATCAAATATGATGATTCTGAGTTCCATAATAGTTTTGATTGGAATCATTAATTATGAAAATGTAAGGTCAACAGAGATCTTAAGAAGCTATGTGCAAGAAATGAAATATTTGCTTATCTTCCTTTTTTCCCCTTTGCTTATCATACAATAAGCTTATGAGGAATCTTTTGTCCAGAATCAAAAGATATATATATATAAGACCCCACAAAATAAGACTCTGTCTTAATTTGTTTTGGCAAAAGGTACCAAGCCTTAATTTTGGGGGATGTCATCCACTAACTAACCTCAGTTGAATGTGTCGCCCCCAGCCTCCTTTTCACTGTCAGAGGTCTTCAGGAACTTTATTTATTTATTTATTTATTTATTTGTTTGTTTATTTATGTTGATTGCTTACAAGGTAATAGGTATAAGTAAAAACATAGTTATGAATACATGGATACATATAAGAACAATAAAAGAAACAATTGGACAGGGACGGTTGGTGCGTTTATGCATGCCCCCTACAGACCTCTTAGGAAAGGGGTGGGGTCAATAGTAGACAGTCTAAGGTTAAAGTTTTTGGGGTTTGGGGAAGAAACCACAGAGTCAGGTAGAGTGTTCCAGACATTGACCATTCTGTTGCTGAAGTCGTATTTCCTGCAATCAAGTTTGGTGCAGTTTACCTTGAGTTTGATTCTATTGTTTGCTCTTGTATTGTTATGGTTGAAGCTGAAGTATTCATTGACAGGAAGGACATTGCAATGTATGAATTTATATACTATATACTTAGATCGGACCGAAGGTGGCATAGTTCTAGCTTTTCTAGGTCTAGAATTTCAAGTCTGTTGGCATAAGGTATTCTGCAACAAGTAGAGGAGTGTAGAACTCTTCTTGTGAAATATTTCTGGACTTTCTCAACTGTGTTAATATCAGCTATGTAATGTGGGTTCCAGACTGATGAACTGTTTTCGAGTATTGGTCTAGCAAATGTTTTGTATGCTCTAGTTATTAGTGTAATATTACCAGATAAAAAGCTACGTAAGATTAGGTTAACAACTCTTAATGCCTTTTTGGCTATGTAGTTACAGTGGGCTCTAGCACTTAGATCATTTGCGATGATTACTCCAAGATCCTTGACAGAGTTTGGATCATTAACAAGGTCTTGACTATTTAGCCTGTATTTTATTTTCTGATTTTTTTTGCCAATACGTAAGACAGAGCATTTATTTGTTGAGATTTGAAGTTGCCATTTGTTTGACCATTCTGATACATAGTTGAGGTCTTTTTGAAGGGTAGCAGTATTATCTGTGGTGTTGAATAACTTTACATCGTCAGTGAAGAGAACACAGAAGAAGAAAACTTCTTCTTCTGTGGATAGCAAGGCTTTTCTGAAGGCTGCTGCAGCAATAACAGAGCTCTGGATTGATCCAGAGCTTTGTTATCCGCTACAGAGGCCTTCAGGAAAGCCTTGCCAGCTTTGCCAGCTGCAGAAGAAATGGGCCAGTAAGGCAGGTGTCGGGGTGTGCCTGGCTACAATTGTCCAAAGATAAGTAGTAGGGCAGCTCCACTCCTCCATCCACAGCCTAGCTTAATTTTTACCCGTGCACTCTGGAGTAGGTGTGAACTTAATTAGGGCTTATTTTGGAGGTAGGGCTTATATTGGATGAACATGTAAAAATCAACCTAGGACTTGCTTTCAAGGTAAGTCATATTTTCAGGAAAACAGTGGTGTGTGTGTGTGGGTGTGTGTGTGTGTGTGTACATACGTACGTACATACGTATGTTTATTCTTCAGACCTAATTAGCAGAAATGAAATAGTATCAAGTTAAGTAATAATATATAAAATGGTTGTGCCACCTGTTTCTCAATGATTCTGGGCTACTTACAATGACCATTCAAAGAAATTATGATAAAATCAATGAAGCATAAAAATAAATATAAAAGATGCAAATGTGGTGAAATCAGAGCCCTGACTGTCCCTTTTGTGAAGAGCCAGATCTTCATGGCTCACCTCTGGTACAACAGAATGGTGTTTTTCTGGATCTTGAGGGTGGGGGTAGGGAAGACCTCATTCCAGAAAGAAGATCTTGCTATAGAGAAGCCATTCTTCCAAGATCCTGAGAAATGACACTTGTTTAATTGAAGGAACCCAGTCTTCCAACCCTGCAGAATCGAATTAGCCATGCACATATTATGGAAGGTAAGATGTTCTCAAATGACCATGTAGGGCTTTGTATGTATATAGTGTAACATCCAGAACTTGAATGCACCCAACAACCAGTGCAGCTCATGAAGTAGAAGTATTACATGGGCATACTGAGGCATGTTCATTGCTGCTTGTGTTATCACATTCTGAATAGTTAATGCTTCTAGGTGGTCTTCAAGATAAGCCCCATGTAAATAATATTGCAATGACCAGGTTGCAAGGTGACTAGATGTGATACACTGCTTGAAAAACTCCCTGATCTAGGAAAGGGCACAAGTGATGTACTAGGTGGAGCTGTGAAAACACCTTCCTAGCTACAGTTGACACCTGCTCTTCAAATAGGACCTGTGAACCCAAGGAGACACCCAGGTTGTATACCAATCTTGAAAGGGAAAGTGCTACCTCATCCAAGATCAAAGTTGGAATATCCTCAGATATAGGCAGAATAAACACCCACAGCCACTCAACTTTGTTCTTCCTCATACAAAGCTACACAGCCTATAGCACTAGGATGGAAAGAAAATACCACAAGTTCCACAACTCTCCCATTTTGATGCTTGTTAATCACATGGCAAACTTTGCATTATTTTGTGGAGTGATATTCTGCCTCTCCTCTATATCACCAATTGTACATAAAGGTAAGGTAAAGGTTCCCTTTGCACATACATGCTGGTTGTTTTTGGCTCTAGGGGGTGGTGCTCATCTCTGTTACAGATGAAGAGCCAGCACTGTCTGAAGACATCTCCATGGTCATGTGCTGACATGACTAAATGCCGAAGGCACATGGAATGCTGTTATCTTCCCACCAAAGTCATCCCTATTTTTCTACTTGCATTTTTACATGCTTTCGAACTGCTAGGTTGGCAGAAGCTGGGACAAGTAATGCGAGCTCACTCCGTTACGCGGTGCTAGGGATTTGAACCGCTGAACTGCCTACCTTTCTGATTGACAAGCTCAGCGTCTTAGCCACTGAGCTACCATGTCCTTTACTAAATATACATTAAATATATTCTAGAAAGATATTTATAGTTTGTGGAACTGGTTCTGCCTTCTTGATCTTGGATCCAACCTCCAAAACTCTTCTAAAAGTTGCTGGTACACTGTGATGTTTATAAGATTTATAAGACATTTGACAAAGATCAGGCTTTGCATGCATAGACAAAGTCACAGCCCTCACAATATTGCAGCTTGTCCGGCCAGAGAAAAGAATTGTGTGAGCGTTTGACTTAACTCTAATTGTATTTAAAACATTGGGACTAAAGTACCTAATTGAACATTTAATTTCTATTGATTTCTTTTTAGTAAGACTTTATTGTAGGTAAAACTTTCTCCCAAATATTTATGTAAAGACATACCTATTTAGTTAAAAACTAATCAAGGAGAGAAGCAACTTAGAACTAAGGAGAAATTTCCTGACAATTAGAACAATTAATCAGTGGAACAATTTGCCTCCAGAAGTTGTGAATGCTCCAACACTAGAAGTTTTTTAAAAAGATGTTGGATAACCATTTGTCTGAAGTGGTGTAGGGTTTCCTGCCTAGGCAGCGGGTTGGACTAGAAGACCTCCAAGGTCCCTTCCAACTCTGTTATTCTGTTCTGTTCTGTTCTATTCTATTCTAGATCAGCAGAACTCTGACCTCAGGAAAGAAATCATTGCACCATCCCAATTCTAAGCAGAAGTAAGGCCATTAGTTCAGCTTTGTAGATTATGCCTTTTAACTAGTAATATCTTTAACGTTGTTTTAATTATTTAATTATGTACCACATCAGTAATCAGTATTAAAAAGAATGGGGAAAAGGGTGAAAAACCATAATCATTTAGACCCATAGGGAAATCAGACTATTTCTCTCCAAGTCTTTAAATCTCAGATTAAAAGAACCAAGGCCAAATTTTCTAACTTTTTAGTTATCACCCACATCTAAAAGAATTCTGCATATGAAATCCACCCCCCTATCAATCTTATACAGTATTTCAGAACCATCCATTTTCTCAAGGGTTTCAATTTAACCTTAGTCAAATTGTATAATTTAGACCACATTCCTCATTTCATGAAATCAAAGTGATGAAAAAAATTGGCCCATTTGAAATTTAAAGGGTCATGCTGGGGTACAGTTTGAGAACTCCTGTCTTCTATGTGTTGTTGGGATTTTCCTTTTAAAAAAACTTTTTTTGAAATCATTCACGGGGGATACATCCTGATTATTAACTACTTTGGCACTTTTCATTTTGAATTATTAACATGTTACATTGTCACTGTTCCTCATAAGAAAAATACATCTGAATCCAAGTCCTTACTTGGTGTAGGACACCAGAATATCCTACATGTTTCTTGAACCCACTGGAAATTGAGCCTTTGGGAGTTCATAGGCAGACCTTTAAAATAAATTATTTTGGGAAAACTTTTCTAAATAGCAGAATAAAAGAGTTGGAAGGGACCATAGAGGTCTTCTAGTCCAACTCTCTGCTCAAGCAGAAGACCCTATACCAGGGGTGTGAAACTCAATTTCATTGAGGACTGCATCAGGGCTGTGGTTGACGTAATGGCATGGCCGACTGGGTGGTGTGACCAACTGGGTGGGCATGGCCAGTTTGACGCCACTCGCTGGGTGTGGCTGACTGGGTGGGCATGACTGACTGGGTGGGTGTGGCCAGCTTGACGCCACTCCCCAAACTGCTGGCATGTTTCCTCTTCGCACTGGGTAGACCAGGTTGAAGCCACGTAGGCCCAATGTTTCCTCTTTGCATTGGGTAGACCGGGTTGAAGCCACATAGGCCCAGCCCAATGTTTCCTCTTCGCATTGGGTAGACCAGGCCGAAGTCACACTGGCCTGATATTTCCTTTGTGCACTGGGTATACCAAGCTGAAGTGACATGGGCCAGCCCCTTACTTTTTCCGGGATGGACCCATGGGCTGGATCTGACCACATCGTGGGCTGGATCCAGTCCGTGGACCTTGTATTTGACACCCCTGGCCTATACCATTCCAGACAGGTGGCTATCCAATCTCTTCTTAAAGGCCTCCAGTGATGGAGCACCCACAACTTCTCAAGGTAACCTAAATAAATTTTAGGTTCACTTATATTTGAAGCTGGTGGAGTTTTATAGACGATATCACATGTTTTTGAAAGTGGCTTCCTGGGGGTTTTGTCTTAAAAGTCAGGATAGAGACAGTTAAAATAAGGAATGTCATATAACAAGAGTCACTATTGCTATTTTGACAGAGCAGAGCTGAGGGAATACCTTTTTGACATTAGCATGAGTAACAGAAATTGCTATTTTTTTTTTTCATGGTCTGAGTGGTGAATAATAAAGTCATTTCTATCATGCATTTTGCTGATGAGAAAAATTAATACAGGAGAGTTACATTTTTCTAGTATATGTTTCACCAAAAGAAGAAACCTGTGTCAGCAGAATCTAAAGAGCAGTCAGAAGCAGACTATTGAAAATGCTTATGATCAACCTAGGACTACCATAAATGTTGGTTTAATTAATTTTGTTTAGTGGATTTCTGATACAATGGGCAAAAAAAAATTCTTCACACATCATTCTAAATTAAGCTTGTTGTATTCCAATCGCTCTAGATATTCAGATGAATTATTTTCATTCATTTATACTTATTAAAAATTTAATCTAGATTTAGATTTTTTTTGCAATTCTGAAGTTTAGTTTTGGTTTTGGAATTCAAAGAACAGCTATTAAAATGTGGAAATTCTACACTGGGCTGGACTATAGCCAGGAGTTTACAGTGAGTCAATTGGTAGGAACCAGGAATTGAGAGAACAACATAAAAACCACACATGTGTAAAGAGCAAATCAAAAGAAAAAGCCCCCAATCAACAAAGGACATAGAGTTCTGGATGATCTAACTCCCAGAACAAGCCTCAATGCAATCAGGAGATTTTATAATATCATTTCCTATCAAAGGAGATTCATTGGGCAGTTTAGTTAGGTCTCAGTGGTTCATCATATGTGACATCACCCATAGATTTCAGGATGTTGTAATAGCCAGTCTACTGCAAATCATATTCATCATAGCAAGAATCTTCAGCAATGTATTTTAATAAGGAGGGTTGCATAATGATGGATGTTCTAAGGTGGTGAAAAACCTTAAAGGGCATCCATACTATAATGAACATATTATTTTTATTTGATTTAATACAGCTACTATGATTTTATCCAAATAGTAAATGCTTTTACTTCTGTCACATTAAAAATATTTTTAAAAAGAATAATTTAGGCAAAGGTAGTGACTTAAGAACAGTTTAGGATGAAAGTAAAGCAACTATTTCATAAATAATAGAAAACTCAAACAGAAGGAACAAGGGAAAATACAAGCTATGTTTGTTGAAATAAAAAGAATAATTAAAGACATTAATATAAGTGATAAGTGTTTTTTTTAATGAACTAAGCTTCTTCTTTTTTCAAAAAAAAGTTTTTTATTTATCAAATTTGTATGGCCACCTGTCTCAAAAAGTGACTCTGGATGGCAAAAACACAATTAGAACTAATAATATATTAAATCATGCATTATTTAAAAATATGAAAAGCAGAAGAATCAAGAAAGGATAAATGTTGACCATAGTAAGGGAACCATCTTAAACTCTCCCTGCTGCCCTGTGAAACCATCTTAACCATCTTAAACTCTCCCTGCTCCCTGTGAAACCCAGACACAGTTAGCTCTTGAGGAAACTGCAGAAGGTTAAAACAGATGAAGCTAAGCTGTTAATAACAACTAAAGTAAGTAAAAGTAAGTAACAACTTTTACTGGTTCTCTGTGTTAACAGTAAGAGAAATGGAAACAAAAAAGAATTATGTAAAAACCTTTTCAGTTTGAAAACAAACCAGGGAATGGTTGGCGTATAAATTACTAAAAGAAAAAGAAAACATCATCAGAAACATTTATACAATCTGAAGAGAAACCAGAGTCAGAAGTACAAGAGAGAGACACTGCATTAATGGATAGTGTAGCGGTTTCCAAAAAAGCATTTTATCAATATTGTTCTAACTTGTATAAATCAAGTGATGTCTCTCTGGAGAAATTAGATGAATACTTTAAGAAACAAGTTAAGACATGGAATGAAGTTAAAAGAGATGTGTTAAATGGGAGACATTGCAATCTCATTGCAAGGGAAAAGATCTGTAAGAAAAATGGAAGTCCTGCCATTTGAACAATGGCAAAAGGATATACTTTATTTAAATTAGTGCAGCAGGGGAAAAAATCACAAGTTAAATATAAGAGTATATAGGATGTAAAAGGAAGGAGGGAATTAGGTTTACCTGATTTGAAATTGTATTTTGTAGCTTACTGTTTGGTCTGGATGAAAGAATGCTGGTTGCTGCTGACAATAGAAGACTTTTGGAGTTAGGACATGATCTGAGATTTGGGTGGCATAGATACCTTGGGTACAATAAAGTCATTAATGTGGATTTAAAAATCATTATGTTATATTTGCCATCTTGAAAATATCGAATAGATACAAAACCAGATGGTGCCTGAATACCTTTGCACCTCTTAGCACAAGTACTATTTTATAGACGACTTTATTTTATTTTATTTTTTTAATAAAGTTTTATTGAGTTTTAACAAAACGAATAAAACATCTTATTTGAGTACAGCATCATTCTGGGTTATCACATTTCCATACAGACACAATTTCATATGCATATTCATCTTATGTATTCAACTTCATATCTTATTACTCTTATTACTCTTTTTCCAACCTCACTATTTCTCCCTTTACTTCTCTTAATTTTCTTTTATGGTTATCTCATTTTTTTCTTATTCATTTGTATTTCTTTTACCTAAATTTCTATATCTTTTTATTAATTGTACTTATACTTTCGTCTGTCTTGTTTACAATTTCATATGTTTTCTTCCAACATTCTTAAGAAGCAAAATTCCCCCTATGATTGCCAATCGAAGTGCAACACCTTTAAATCTTATTGTTATTATCATATGAAATCTCATTAAACATTGAATTTGTGCATTCTAAAATTATAACATTCAAATTTCTAATATCTATTTTATATCATGTAGACCTCATCATTCAGACTCCGCTTGGTACTTCCCCTTGAAAATGTATATATGTATATATAAACATTAGTAAACAAAATAGTTATTCAAAATCATTCTAGTACTGGTACGAACCTTGTAAAACTTTCATGTTTCTTTTCAATATCTATCAATCTTTGAGAACAATTGAAATGTTTCCCTCCCTTCTTCATTATTACTTAACTGTTAATAAGCATACCATTGGATAGTCATACAGTTTTATCTTATAAATTATTTACTATTAATAAGCAAAATAATTATTCAAATTCATTCTAATAACTGGTATAAATTTTCCTATAAATCTTTCACATTTTTTTTCAATATTTTATCAATCTTTAGAAACAATTGCAATGTTTCGCTCTCTTCTTTATTATTGCATTAATTATAATCATACTATTACATAACAATACAGTTTTATCTCATAGATTATTTACTTATTTCATTTCTAACTCATTACAGTATTCTACTGTCACACTATCTTTTGTGCCTCTGCAGAAGCCTCACTTTTAATTTAATTTAACCATTGTCTCTGTGTTTTCTAGCTGAGCAAATACCTTTAATCCTAGTACATTTTCCCTTTTTCTTTATTTCCTGTTTTTGTCCCTCATAAGTTCTTTCCCTTTCTATCTTTCCCCACTTTTTCTAATCCCTTTTTTTATACCCTTCTCTCTCTAATTTTCCCTTCTGTAATTTTCTTTTTTGCTTCTCCTTGCTGTTATATACTTCTTTTTCAGACTATTTTTCTTTTTGGCTGTTCCCTTTGATCTCAAACTTTTAACTCCTTTCCCTCCTTTTCCCCTTATTACCACACTTTGCATTATTTGATCATTGAAAATGGCTTCTTCTTTGTCCCGCCCTTCTTCTTGCTCTTGAAGCTTTTCCTTTTGCTTTTCATAGTTCAGGATCTCCATTTCAAAAAATTCAAATACAAAGCCAAAGGATCTTCCTCCCCTTTCTGCATTTTCTTTCTGTTTTTAAAGACTCATCTTCAATTCCTCCAGGAGTGATGGCATTTTAAACACTTTTGAACAACCACCCGATTGACTTTAAGTAAAAACAGAAAAAGAAAGAAAAAACCAATGCCAAAAAAAATTTTTTTTTAAATCACAAGATGATCCCAGACTGTTCCTTCTTGTTTCTTTCCTTTACTTTTCCTTTCCATGGGTTACTGTATATTTTAATAAGATTTCAGTTACAATGTATCCTCAGGAGTCTTTTCAAAGTTTCACTGTTAATCCTCTTTATTTTTCCAGGTGGCACTCCATTTTTCCATTATTCCAAGTCCCACCCTTTTGCCTCCACTCTTCTCCTTTTTAGGGCTTTAAAATGACCAAGAAAAAAAAACTTTATTCTCCTTTTGACACTTAGATTTCAGCATAAGGTTGCCTATTAGTGTCAAAATAGATTAATATAAATTTCTTACCATACCATTTGTAATTGTCAATATAAAGGTTAAAAAAAGGGTTTTTAACCTCCTTTTCTCTCTCCTTCACCGCTAAAAGGTCTTCTTTCAGAAGTATCCCTCTAGGTACTTTTAGATTCAGGGTACCTTGCTTAGATGTTCTCTGTTGTTTAGCCCGGTCTGTCCTGCTTTCCTCCTTGTCTTCCTCCTGCACAATCTTATTCAGTCAGGTTCTTCTTTGAGGTGGCCATTTCTGACCACCACTGCAACCGCCTTCGGGAAAGAGAGTTTAGACCAGCCAAGGAAAAGAGATATGGCTCCCCTCCACTCGGCTAGCAATCTCCCACCTCTTCACCTCTACGGGATGGCTTCAGCCCCGAATCCAAAGGATCGCGTATTTCAGTCTGTTGCTGAAGAGAACCAAACCGGAAGTCCAGACAAGACTTTATTTTGAGATGCTAGAATTTGGTTAAGGGTAATATAAAATAAAATCAAGAAAAGAGTTAGTAGCAGAGGGATAACAGTTTTCTTATTTATAGCTATAAGAATTAAAGAAGACAAACCAGTTTATGGTTTTGAACATTATTATGAAATGTAATTATGTACAAATGATGAACATGTAATTACAAAAATATGTAAACTTCTACTGAAATTTTTTCACCCTTCCCATTTTTTCACCCTTCCCGAGCCTCCGTGCACACCCTGCACTTACCTGCATCCAAAATGGGCCATGTGGGGACTCCTGGGAACGGAGGGGCAGGGTTAGCAGAGCCAACCAGGAGCGGGGTTTGGGGGTTCTCTGAACTGCACAGAATCTTAGCTAGGGGCTCTCCCGAACCCCTGCCGACCCCCAGCAGCCCATCCCTGCTTGGGTGGGGAGACACAGGAACAAACCTTCCCTCGTGATTTTCTCTTCCCCCAACCTGACAGGATGAATTCTATTTGGACAAGCTCTAAAATGAAATGCTATTGGCTGCCATGTGCTCCTGGTCAAAGTGGGATGTAAGCTTAACAAAGAAATAAGCATTATCGATAAGGGATGGTAAAAACAATCATTTTCCAACCTTGAAGAATACATCCACTTTCTACAACGGACTATAGTTGCGTATTGTTTTTCAATATTTCAGTTAGACATTGTTGTTGTTTTTTTTTCAATTAAGAGGCAGAAACACAAACTTCAAGTCTGTTCCAACTTTCTAGGATTTTTTTTTTAATGAAATAAACCTCCAGGCTTTCATGATAATTAGGTATTATTTTTATTTTATTTTAAAGGAATGGGCTATTGTTAACCCTGATATCTGTATGCATTTCTTTTTCTGTTCATTTGCTTGATGTACAGCTATAAAATATTAAAACGCACAGGTCCTGCCAATAATCTTCCACTGTACAAACAAAGGTACTCAAAGTCAAGGTTTTCATATTAAATACTAAGTTTAATATCTGTTGCTTCCACTTCCTTCCACACTCAGTGTTTAAAATCTTTTATTGTTCTTATTCTCTGAGCACAAAATTGAAAAAACAATACATATGCTAATTTTAATGCAGTTCAGTAAATGACACCCATGCTTTATTAAAAACCTCCCTTAGTCTATATAAACATAATGACCTTGCCTACTTTATTATAAAAGAGAGGTTTTTTATTTCAGAAAGCTCTTCTTTAGATTCATTTAATTTAATTATTTGCTTTCTTGGTTTTGCTTGTGAATTTTTCTTTGTAAAGCATAGTGGTAAACAGAAACATTTTTTTTTAATCCTTACGAATCCTCCTTCAAATTTGCCCCTTTTTCAGATTTGTCCTTTAGTTTGTTTTTGTTTTTTGTTTTCCAAAGAAAATACGGTCACTTTATCTGATTGACCAGTTTGTGTAAGAGCATCAATTCTACAAAATCAGTAAGCTTGGCCTCTGATCAAAAGCATTCAGCCTATGATAGTATGTGAAAATGGGAGACAGGAAGAAGAACTGACTGATGCTAGCCCTTTGAGGTAGCCCAGACAAAAAGCACAACCAAAAATGGTATAAAAAGATGTTGAGGCTTTAGAAAGAGTGCAGAGAAGAGTAACAATAATGATGATTAAGGGAACTGGAGGCTAAAACATATGAAGAACAGTTGGTGGAATTGGGTATGTCTAGTTTAATTAAAAGAAGGACCACCCCTGCTCAAGGCAGGAGACCTTATACCATTTCAGACAAGTGATTGTCCAGTCTCTTCTTAAAAGCCTCCAGTGATGGAGCACCCCACAACTTCTGAAGGCAAGCTATTCCACTGGTGAATTATCCTCACTGTTAAGAAGTTTCTCTTTAATTCGAAGTTGCTTCTCTCTTTGACTAGTTTCCATCTATTGCTTTGTAGGAAATTAGCACCCACCCCTCTCCTAGATAATTGAAATAGCTTAGGAAATATTAAAAAGGCAGAATATTTCCCCTAAAAAGAGAAGTAGAAACTCAAGAGAGGCAGAAACTTTGTCAATGGGCCATTAAGGCCTGAGCCAGTCTATTCCACATAACATAGCCCTCAACCCATCTCACCACATGGCATCTGGGAAGATTACATCAGCCAGCACTCAAACAAGCCTGGGACACAGACAAAGCCTACAGAGTTAGCTAAGACCCCTGCCCCCTGGGAGTCTGACTACCAATGGGATACATTTCTTACACAGGAACAGGAAACACTAAGGTGGGGCCCAACAAAGGTTATAAAACCCAGGCACTCTCAGCAACTCAGCCCTTCTGGACCTTCTCTTCTCACTTTTCTGATCTCCTTCCTTTTCATGCTGGAGCTCCAACCCATGTGGTCCTGTCCACCATTAAACCTTCCAAGCAGCCTCCATGTTTCCAATGTCTTTTTCCCCACTTGGAACTGAACCCAGAAGGATATTTCTTTCAACAGTTTCTTCTCTTGCCTTCTGGTGCTTTGGAAAATAAGTTGACCCAACCCCCTCTTTTTTGTGGCTATTTAGAGTTTTGCAGCAATAATTCAGCGCCAGAAAAATAAACACAGATGGCTGATGCTTCATTTAACATCTTTATAAACATAAGTAGATTTTAAAAACCAGTTGTAGATTTTCCAACATGGAGCAAACTCAAACAGAAACATGTTGCAAGTTCAGAGCAGAGCTCCAGTCCTCAGCAAGCAAGCAAGTTAGTTTCATCAATAGACAGGCTCAGAGCTCAACATAGCTTCAGAGCTGCAGACCTTAACATAGAGCCACGCCTAGGCTACTTTTAGTTTCAGTTTCCAGCCTAGGCTACTTCTAGTTTCAGTTTCCAAAACAGTCCTCATTGGCTGACCTTGTTACCAAGCTCTATTCCAGTTCATGAATATATTCTGACAATGGCAATACTGGAATATTGTTACCATGTCATCCCTAGTCCTTTCTTTTCATTCAAAAATTTCAAAAATGGAAATTATTTTCATTTCAACATTTCATGGGAGGGCATGGTTCCACACACTACCTAGATCCCATGTATAGCAGATGAAGTTTTGCTAGCTTGTGTGGCCTGGTTCCTCATGGGTCACAGACGAGGACCAGTCTGTGGCCTAGAGGTTGGGGACCCCTGATGTACAATACAACAATTGCTTAGTTTTACTGACTCAAAGCTTTAATAAGGGGTTTCTTTAACACATTTCTGAATTCTGGTACAACTCATTAGAGGTACACATCATTAGTGAACAAGATTTTCCCAATCTGCTGTGAGCAGAGAGGCTATCTAAAATAATAATTAAATAGTTACATGAAGTCCTCTGGTAGCTTTGTAATGCCAGTATGGAAAAGACAGCAGGAGAGGAACAGACAAAAAACAGTCACTAATAGTAACTTATGGAATGAAGAGCTATTACAACAGTGGTGAAATGCTACCAGTGTCAGGGCTCCAACAAATCCACCCTCATTCAAATCAAAAGTCTCTAGCCGCATCTCAGAAAAAGTAAATTGGTTTATTAGAAATTGCCATGTTGACGTGTGGCTGGGTGTAGCCGACACTAAATCACATCATACATTTCCCCCTTGATCCTGGTCTTTTCCCCACGCCCGGATGTGACTTCTCCAATGGGACACATCTGTCTCCAAGAGTCATCCATCATGCTCTCCAATAACCTTCTTATGCTCCAACAACTTTGGGCTACTGAGGTGATTATCTAGGCATTTCAAGAATGCCTTGTTTTTCCCCACTTCCTTTTTCTGGCAGCTAAAAAGACCAAAGGAGTATCTTTTTAATTGACAACCAGTTTGGCCCAGTTTGGCTGAACTGGTAATAAAAAAAAAACCCTCTGATGATCACTGAGAGGAGAAAGAAGAGAAAAGGGCGGGATTGGCCTTCCAACCCACCCCTGCGCCTTTGTGTTCTTTATCCTCTCGGCTGATTGGTGCAGCAGAGCCTCAGCTGGTGCTTAGAAAGCTGTGCGTGTGTGTTAGGTGTGTGCCTGCATGCACATGGGAAGTGTGTGATCACTGAACCGGTAGGGAAACTTGTAGAATCCCACCACTGTCTTACAACTAAGAACATCCACCTTGCACAGGTCTTTCCCTTTTGTAGCCTAAAAATGTTGAGCTCTGACCAAACAGTTTTCATTAATCTTGTCATGGAATATTGTATCAATTTAGAAAAATTTTTAGAGCAGTATAGCTGCATTCAGACACTTCTTGAACATGGAAGTCTGGAGCCTGATTCTTGATCCATTGGTCATACTTTGATCTCATCCTCCTTATAGCTGGCCTTTTGCACAGCTTTGTATTAGTCCACTCTAGCAGAAATGAAATTACTTTTTTTTTTATTTGGCTCTCACGAATACATCACTCTCTTGGTTGTTTGCACACCCTATGCATCATTTCTTATCGTTAGAAAAGAAAGCAGGTGGGAAGTAGCTTGATTCAGCATATTTGATGAACCACTTTTAACCAGCTATTAATCACATCGAAAATCTGCAGCACGGAATTGATACAGGCATAAAGAAAAGATATTGCTCAATTGCTTTTGCAAACAGTTCAACTACGTGCTGTGGAAGAGCCTGTATATTAAGAAGGACCAATGATAATCTGCCCTAATGGAGGACTGCCAATTCACTGCTGCTCCTGAATAAATGGACTGAGCAATTTTCTAATCTTGAAAGACAATCTTAGAATCAGCAACTTCTACTGCAGGGTCTTGAAACTATTAAAACTCATGACAGGAGGAGCCCAGATGAGGTCAAGGCAGAAATGTGTCCATCACTGCTAAATAGTCAGTTTTAATTATGAAGAATACTTTATACTATAGATATCCCAAAGCAATTGTTGAAGACAAGGCTATGACCTTAGTTGCTCTCATGTGAAATTAAAGAGAAGCAAGCTGACCACCAGAACTTCATAGAAACAAAAACAACACTTAGTGTTGTAAATAGACATTTAAAGTGCATTTAATGTGCCTGGGCACCTTACATGAGATAAATAAAAGGATGACAAATGTGAGAACTATAGGAGCCCTTCAGAGGTTGTTCTATTGCAATTCTGAGCACTTCTTACTATGGGCCACATAGGTTGGTATCACTGGGAATAATAGTACATAGAGATCCATAAGTTTTCTATCCCATGACATAAAAACCAGAGACAGAGAGACAGACAGAGCGAGAAAGGCAGAGAGGCAGAGAGACAGAAAGAGAGAGAGAGAGAAAGAGAGGCACACAGAGAGAGAGAGAGTGAGAGAGAGAGAGTGTAGAGGGAAAAAGAGCATTCAACTTCTTTATATTAACTTTTTGAATTTGGATGTATATTGCTTCATATGAGTTTGGTTCATAAGGGGCTTGCTACAGCATCCTTAAAGGGAAACATTACATCTAACCACCAGATAGTGAAACCAGGCTCAATAGCAGTAACTGGGAGAGGGATCTTGGAGTCTTGGTGGACAACCAGCTAAAGATGAGCCAGCAGTGTGCAGCAGCCACCAAAAAAGCTAATGCAATTCTAAGTTGCATTAACAGAGGGATACAGTCAAGATCAAGGGAAGGACTAATACCACTCTATAAAACCTTAGTAAGACCACACCTAGAGTACTGCATCCAGTTTTGGTTACCACATTATAAAAAAGATGTTGAGACTCTAGAAAAAGTACAGAGAAGAGCAACCAGGATGATTAGGGGACTGGAGGCTAAAACATACAATGAATGGTTGCAGGAACTGGGCTTGGCTAGTCTAGTAAAGAGAAGGACCAGGGGAGACATGATAGCGGTCTTCCAATATTTGAGGGGCTGCCACAGAGAGGAAGGGGTCAAGCTATTTTCTAAAGCTCCTGTAGGCCAGACAAGGAATAATGGATGGAAACTGAACAAGGAGAGATTCAACCTGGAAATAAGGAGAAACTTTCTGACAGTGAGAACAATCAACCAATGGAACAGCTTGCCCTTGGAAGTTGTGGGAGCGCCATCACTTGAGACTTTCAAGAAGAGATTGGACTGCCATTTGTCAGAAATGGTGTAGGATCTCCCGCTTGGGCAGGGGTTTGGACTAGATGACCTACAAGGTCCCTTCCAACTCTGATTATCTGTATCTGTAAATCATAATCCAGATACTGCCACCTAAGTTACAATTCCTGGATATCCTTTGCTGTGCTCTTGATAACTTATTTTCCAAAATACCAGAAGACAAGACAAAGAGAAATGGGTAGAAACTAATCAAGGAGAGAAGCAACCTGACAGTTAGAACAATTCATCAGTGGAACAACTTGCCTCCAGAAGTTGTGGGTGCTCCAACATTGAAGGTTTTTAAGAAGAGATTAGATAACCGTTTGTCTGAAGTGGTGTAGGGATTCCTGCCTAAGCAGGGGGTTGGACTAGAGGACCTCTAAGATTCCTTCCAACTCTGATGGTCTACATTTGAAACAATATAGGTAGTAGTACCGTGTTTTAAATTAACTTTAATAAAATTACTCCTGAATTTCAGAGTGAATATAATTTTGTTACCTTGCTGTAATAGTAAGGAACAAAATTTTACTATGTTCTTGTATATCACGTATAAAATATATATTTGCATACTTTTTATTGTTTTTATTGTTTAATTATTAGTTCATCAAGAAGTATCAAGACATTCAAGACAGTAACTATATCTTTTTTAGGCTAAATTGGAGAAAGGTATTTCTTTCAGTGTCCTTGATATGATGGTTGTACGTGCTATCAAAGGTATTTGGAACAAGGGAATGAATGAAATATCTCCAAGCCCTATGGAATATTGTGTTTCACGAGGATTACATGCCAGCATGGTTCCTTGTATGTTCAGCTAATACTATCACACCAGTTGGTCAATGCCATCTGGTTCTCTTGGCTCAACTGCCCATTAGCACATATGTGGCACTGAAGTGAACTATATCAAGGCACAGCTTGTATGGTTTTATTAAGTATGAGTGCACAGCTGATGTTTAATCAGCTGACAAATTGTGGAGGCTTAGATTTATCATCCAAGTGCCATTTTTGGAAGATATCCAAAATCAAATGGAAAAAGTTTTTTTTTCGTGTGTGTGGCCTGCACTATTTCAAATAATTCTCTCTCTGTGTGCATGCCTGTTTACTCACAGCCCTACCTCCAACAAAGACTCTAATTAAGCAACATCTCATTTAATCGTAGAGAATAAGGATAAAAGTGGAAATGGCCAGATCCCTGTTAATTACTTTCACTAGGTTCACAGGCTGAATTATTTGTGATATCTGGAGAAACAGATATGGACTCCTCTGTTCAATATACAGTTTTAGAAAGTAATATTTTGACAAATATTCCATGAAGATAACATTATATATTAGCCTTTTTGAATAAATGATTTTAAGACAGGAGAAGTGCTTGCTTCTGTGCTGTTGCTTTCTTCTCATCTGCAATCCAACACAGAGTTGTCCTTAGTTACGCCACTGTTAGTATGTTCACCATTAATGAGGCAGCTATCACAGCATGTTTAACATCTCAACATACATTAAGTGCCAGCCTGGCCATCTTGGCTTTCCTTCAAGCTATTGTGGCCTGTTGGCCACCAGCCCCTCCAGCAGCTGAATCAGATGAGGAGGAGGTGTGGGAGTCAGAATCAACAACAAGGCAACTTGAGAGCTCTGAGAGGGAAGAGGGAGTGTAATTGGAAGAGAAAGAGAGACAGAAGTGGAGCCTGAGACATCCATCAGCCTTCAGATGGAGAATCAACAGCCCCCAGGTCTGGAGGTGGCTGATGAGGAAGAGGAGGAACAGCTGGGTCCAGTGCCTGATGCAGGATGCACAGAAGGCAGAGGAGAGGAGAGCAGTGGAAATCCATGGGCCGATCCTTGAGAAGGAAGAGCCACTGCTGCTAACGAAGCCCCACCCTAGCTCTAGGGATAAAAGGCAGGGGGCGGAGGTGAATAGATGTGGCAGGCAACTATTCATCTCTCTGCCAGTCAGACTTGTTAGCCTGCATTGAGAGAGAAACATCTGCCGGCGGCTGCTGGCGCTCCTAGTAAATGAATATTTGAGTTAACTTCAGAGGAGTTGTCATTTTGGGGAGCTGGGTCAGAACACAAGCTTTTTTCCAGGGGCCATGGAACCAATGTGTGTGTGTGTGTGGGGGGAAACAATGGGTATGAGGGTAGGGAGAAAGCATGCAGGAGGTGAAATTGAGAAATGACGGTGGGTGGGGCTTGACTCAGAGAAGCCAACTTGGATTGTTTAACATCTTCAAGGCCAACCATCCTGGGAAAGGCATTAAGTTGGTATTGTAGCCTTGCAACCACAGGTTATTGGGTGGGATTAGTCTAGCATATCCTGGCCATTTTATACCAGTCTGGATTCTTTCCTTTGACAGCACCATTTTCAGTACAGTGCCTACAACAGGATAGGAATGATCACTGGGACACCACACTTTATTCCAAAATACCTTTCTGAAAGGTTCCAAACTAGTAGAAAGCGTGAGAATGTGGCCATGAAGAAAAGTCCCTATACTGTTATCTTTACTTCTTAGCATTGAGACCTAGCAGCCAGTTGCTCTGCTTCTTCAAGTCTGTTCCTAAACACCCATCTTTCCCCTTTTCATGAAAATGAAAGAAAATTAACAGTGTTCGTCTGCATTTGTTTGTGTGTTTGTCCTGGTACCTGGTGTGTTTATCCTGATGCTTTGAAATAAGGCAACCTTTTAAACACAAAGCAATGATAAACTGCCTTTTCCGAAGCATTCCATGGGCACAGGATGCAATTGCTCCATTCACAAGGAAACATGCAAATTGCTTTCAGTTGCATACCCTTCTAAATGTAAAACAATAGGGCTTAGAATAGAATAACAGAGTTGGAAGAGAGCTTGGATGTCTTCTAGTCCAACCTCCTGCTTAGACAGGAAACCCTATATCATTTCAGACAAATGGTTATCTAATCTCTTCTTAAAAACTTCCAGTGTTGTAGCATTTACAACTTCTGGAGGCAAGTTGTTCCACTGGTTAATTGTTCTAACTGTCAAGAAACTTCTTCTTAGTTCTAGGTTGCTTCTCTCCTTGATTAGTTTCCACTTATTGCTTCTTGTCTTGCCCTCAGGTGTTTTGGAGAATAGGCTGAACGCCACTCCTTTGTGGCAACCCCTGAGATATTGGAAACATGCTATCATGTGACTCCTAGTCCTTCTTATCATGAGATTAGACATATCCAGTTCCAGCAACTGTTCTTTATATGTTTTAGCCCCCAGTCCCCTAATCATCTTTGTTGCTCTTCTCTGCACTCTTTCTAGAGTCTCAATGTCTTTTTTACATCGTGGCGACCAAAACTGGATGCTGGATTCCAAGTGTGGCCTTACCAAGGCATTATAAAGTGGTATTAACACTTCACATGATCTTGATTCTATCCTTCTTTTTATGCAGCCTAGATTAATGAGAACCCTGTAAGATCATTGAGAAAGCTAATTTCACACAAGGACTGGAATGGTGTCTTCAACTGGAAGGTTTCACTAAACCTATGGACAACATTCTATTGAGTTTTTCCTGCCCCTTCCTCTTTCACATTACCCTCGTACCTCAGCCTGATTTTCTGGTGTGACTTGAGCCAGTTTTGTTCTCATTTGTGAGAATTAAATTCAGTTTCATTGTGACCAATTTCAACAACTTCTCAGCAGGGTTTCATTTTCTGTTCCAAATAACTATCCAAGAAATGTTTTCAGGGTCAACACACTGAGGCACTGACTGATATTACCATAAGGAGAAAAATGACATGCTTAGATTTGCTTTTATTATGGAATCTTCCCTCCTTGCATGCCCTTAAAAAAATAATAAGAAAAAAAATCCACGTAAGGTTGCTATGGGTAGCAGCCCACATCGCTAAACACTATTAACGATAACTCATCTCTTGTTACACTGCAATCCCTGAGAAAAGACTTTCATATTTCCTAATATTTCCTGTGGTAATTTGTTTTGTTTTGTTTTGAGCAGGTGTGATGCAGAATTGGGAATCTTTCCATGCAGGCAGGTTATTTATCTTTCTAAAATGGCCTTTGTTGGAAGCGGATACTGAAATCGAGGGACTATTTCAAAACAATATTAGTCATCTCAGTATACTTTGTCAGCTAGATAAAAACACAAATAGGCTTCGGGTTATTTCAGAAGTTGCTTCTTTTCCCAAGCTGTTATGTTTCTGATAAGATTGCCTGATCTCACTCGCAGAAGAGGAGATGTGGGCCATACTAGCGTGGCCCATACATTTTATTTATTTATTTATTTGATTTGTCAATCGCTTACAAGATAATAGGTATAAGTATAAACATAGTTATGAATACATGAAATGGATACATCTAAGAAAAATAAAAAGAAACAATAGGACAGGGACGGTAGGCACATTGGTGCGCTTATGCACGGCTCCTACAGACCTCTTAGGAAAGGGGTGAGGTCAATAGTAGACAGTCTAAGGTTAAAGTTTTTGGGGTTGGGGAAGAAACCACAGAGTCCGGTAGAGTATTCCAGACATTGACCACTCTGTTGCTGAAGTTGTATTTCCTGCAATCAAGTTTGGTGCAGTTAATCTTGAGTTTGTATCTATTGTGTGCTCTTGTGTTGTTATGGTTGAAGCTGAAGTATTCATTGAAAGGTAGGACATTGCAATGTATGATTTTATATACTATACTTAGATCGGACCGAAGGCGGCGTAGTTCTAGGTTTTCTAGGTCTAGAATTTCAAGTCTGGTGGCAACACAAGTGCTTTTTCACTAGCTACATTTAGTACACTAGCCAGAGCTGAGCAAAGGACCATATAATCAAGACGAATGTCCTTCTGCTTAATCAAATCAGAATCAGAATAGAGCTGGAATAGACCTTGGAGGTCTTCTAGTCTGGCCCCCTGCTCAAGCAGGAGATCCTATACCATTTCAGACAAATGACTGTCCAGTCTCTTCTTAAAAACCTCCAGTGATAGAGCACCCACAACATCTGAAGGCAAGCTGTTCTTCTGGTTAATTGTCCTCACTGGTAGGAAGCTTCTTCCAAATTCCAGGTTGCTTTTCTCCTTGATTAACTTCCATCCATTGTTTCTTAACCCCTGGTGCATTTGGAAAATAAATTGACCCCCTCCTCTTTGGAATCTTTAGCCTAGTGAAAAGAAAGTCAAAGGGAGACATGGTAGTAGTCTTCCATTATAGGAAGTGGTATCACAGGGAAGTGGGTGTGGATTTATTCTATAGAGACTGGAGTAAGTAAGGAAAGAACCAACAGGTGGAAATTTAACAGAGAAAGGTCCAAAGTTGAAATAAAGAAAAAATTCTTCCTTGAACGAATGGTAAGCTTTTAAGCAGTTGAACAGCTTGTCTCCTGGACGTGGGGTTGCTCTACCAATTGAAGAATAGAGTGGACAATTTTTTTTTTGTCTGGAATGGGATGAGGATTCCCATCCTTCCATGCAGCTCAGGCCTGGAACTTAAATGTTTATAGTCTAGCCACATCCTATTACTGTCAGATATTAGCCAACCTTAAAAGGATTGCTCACATGACTTTCACTCAATTTCACCCAATTGTACGTTAAAGTTGCATGTATTCTATTTCACTATATTACCAATGTTAGGAATCTTAACAAATCCAGAATTATGGATTTTTGGGGCATGGCGAAAATCACCATCATGCAGCATGGTAAGGAAAAATAGCTTGCATGTTATTTGCAGCAGTGATTTGTTAACATGCACTGACAATCAACTTCTGAATTAGAGTAATTTGGCTGGCCACAATATAGGCAGAGATTTTTCTCATTCTGTGAGCTGGCCTCAATTTCTGACCAGCTGCACGAGTTTCTCTGTATTAGCCACCAGGAGGGAGGGACTGCCATTGATTGGCAGAAGCAAGGTTTCTGTCCAATCATTTCAGACTCTAGAGGACAGTGCTCATCTTCGTTTCCTAGCCAAGGGACCCAGGGTGGTCTGAAGACACTTCCATGGTTATGCAGCCTACACGACTATATGCTGGAACAGTTACCTTCCCACCAAAGTGGTACCTATTTACCTACTCGCATTTGCATGCTTTTGAATTGCAATGTTGGCAGGAGCTGGAGCAATAACCTCCCATCACATACCGTGTTTCTCATATAATAAGGCCGGGTCTTATTTTTTTTTGAGCCCCGAAAACATGGCTAGGCCGTCTTTTCGGGGGTGACTTAATTCCCCTTCCTTGCATCTTTGGGCGGGCGGGCGGCGACAGCTTGGATGTTGACCTCGGTGTTGGTGGGGTACTTCGTATCGGGGTCAACGCAGGCAGCACCATATCCGGGTGTGCAACAAAAGTACTTCCTAACGCCAAGCCCCCCCCCACCATTCTCCCCCATTTCGCATGTTTTAATATAGGCCTTAATTTGGGGGGAGGGGCTTAATTTCATTTCATGCCTATAAAACATGCTGGGACTTCCTATTGGGGGAGGCCGTATTGTTGGAGAAACAGGGTACTATTTGGGTCTCGAACTGCCAGCCTTTCAGTCAACAAGCCCAATATCTTAACTGCTAGGCCACCATGCTCCATATATAAGCAAGTTAGAAAACTTCTTATGCAGTCTATCTGTCTATCTATCTATCTATCTATCTATCTATCTATCTATCTATCTATCTATCATCTATCTATAAACTGGACGAACATGAAGCTGAGCAAAACTGAAATCAACAGGTTCACCCACTCTGTTTCATTGATACACTTAGCAGAGTAACACAAACATAACATAAACAAATCAGTCCGTAAGGGGAATACCTACAAGGATTTAAAGTCTGTACATCAATATTAGAGAAGACTATATTGGGAAACAGTTGCAAACTATATATGTTTTGAAATTCAGTAAAGTGTTATTTCAGTTGAGGATAGAGAAAACTAAGTCAAAGAATCTTGGAAAAAGTTCAATTTGAAGAGAGATTTGAGAGAAAAGAAAGAGAAACATTGCTAGAAGAATGTTCCAGGAAGATGTGAGCAGAAAGTTTTCAAAAGACATTCCATTTCCTTGCTTTTCTTTTATCTCCATCTAGAAAAGGAATACTAGATTGCAGAATTTCTCAACACTTTTTCAGAGAGTTTTTATTTCCTCCCTGTCAAGATCCCAAATGCAGAAAGTCTGAGAAACTGGAGAATGCAAATGGTGGCCAGGCTTCCAACTCATAGGCTGATGACATCTCTTACTGTGGCAGAGCAAGAAGATAAAACAATAAATAAAAGGAAAACAGAAAATTTGAGCTACTGGTACTGCAAATAGTGAAACTCCTCTCTGAGAAATTATTGAAGAATTTCATCTTCTTAAAAAAAAGTGACATGGATCTTTTCCCTCCTAAGACAAGATGGAGAGGCCATTGAGCAGGGTTTTTCAAACTTCACAGCTTTAGGAGTTGTGGACTTCAACTCTCAGAATTCCTCCTCTAGTCATGTTAGCTCAGGAATTCTGGGAGTTGGTCCACAAGTCTTAAACTTGCCAAGTTTGAAGACCCTTGCCATAGAGGGACACTCAAGAACATGCTGTCATATTGGATTACAGTCTGGTTTGGACGCATTACTGCTTCAGACAGGAAGGTGGTGCAGAGTGGTAAGGATGGTAGAAAAAAATTATTGGCAGTTCACTCCCTTTTTGTTCTGACCCAGCTTCCCAAACATGACAACCCGTGAAGTGAACTCAAAAGATTCCTTTATTAGGAGTGACGGCAGCCCCAGAAAAAAGTTTATCTCTCAGTGCAGGCCAACAAGTCCATCCTGCCAGAAGACGAATAGCTGTCTGCCACAACTATTCATCTCTGCCCCCTGCCTTTTATCCCCAGAGCTAGGGTGGGGCCTCGCTTGCAGCACTGGCTCTTCCATCCCAAGGACCGGCCCATAGATTTCCACTGGTCTCCTCTTCTCTGCCTTCTGTGCATCTGCGTGTCAGGCATTGGAGCCAGTTGTTCTTCCTCTTCCTTACCAGCTACCTCAAGTCCTGGGGGCTGTTGACTCTCCATCTGTGGGCTGACTGTCAGCCCAGGCTCTGCCTCTGTCTCTCTGCCAGCTCCACTCCCTCTTCCCCTCGGAGCTCTTAGGTTGCCTTGATGCTGACTCTGACTTCCACACCTCTTTATGCTCTGATTCATCTGCTGGAGAGGCCAGCAGTTAACAGGCCACAGGAGATGTATACAGGATATAGCATATGAGTGTTGCTTGAGCAGGGTCCACAGGATTATCTGGGACACTACACATCCTCTTCACAATCTGGTTTTCTTGCTACCTTCTGGGAGGAGACTTCGTGGTATCTGAGGCAGAATATCCAGATTCAGACACAGTTTTGTTCCATATAGCATCAACTTTATGAACTCTCAAGCTTCCTCTTTCCACTATGAATCCAAGTGTCAACTAAAAAGATGGCAACTTCTAACAAACCTATGTACTTTTCTCTGAGATGCGGCTAGAGGCTTTTGATTTGAATGAGGGTGGATTTGTTGGAGCCCTGACACCAAGATGGACAGTGTCCCAAAAGTACTTTTTTTTCAAGAGGCAACTGGACTTTCTGGTTTATCTTTGAAGACCTTTTGCATCCCATCCAAGAAGCTTCTTGGATGAAAAGTGAAATGTCTTCAAAGAAAAACCAGACAGTCCAGTTGGCTCTTGAAAAAAAAGCATCTTTGGGACAACCAAGACTTGGATGACTGAGAATCTCCACAGACATTTAAAGATGGACAATGATTAATATTTATATGTATTTATATGTTAAGGTGTAGAGAAGTAAAGATAAACCTTCAAATGTTTTACAGATTAACAGAGTTGAAAGGGACCTTGTAGGTCATCTAGTCCAACTCCCTACCCAAGAAGGAGACCCTACACTATTTCTGACAAATGGCAGTCCAACCTCTTATTGAAAGCCCCCAGTGACGAAGCTCTCACAACTTCTGAGGGCAAGCTGTTCCATTGGTTGATTGTTCTCACTGTCAGAAAATTTCTCCTTATTTCTAGGTTGAATCTCTCATTCAGTTTCCATCCATTTCTCCTTGTCTGGCCTACAGATGCTTTGGAAAATAGCTTGACCCCTTCCTCTCTGTGGCAGCCCCTCAAATATTGGAACGCTACTATCATGTCTCCCCTGGTCCTTCTCTTCACTAGACTAGCCATGCCCAGTTCCTGTAACCGTTCTTCATATCTTTTAGTCTGTATGTAGCGTATGTGTTATGCATGTGTGCACTTTTGAGAGTAGGCAACATAATTTCATTTTTAACATGTGCCAGAGTGCCGAGAGAGAAAAATGACAATAAAGGTTATCTAAAATGTGGATTTACACTAAAACTGAATTGGAGATATAGTATAAGATGTCTGACTCAGAGCTCCACCAAGTAGAATGATGCTGGAGGAGACCATTGAAGATTAGAGAGAAAAATGTAGTTCCTATTGAAAGCAATCCCAAGGAACAGGAATGAGAACAAGCAGAGGTATTTTGGGTTTTTTACAAAAGAGATTAGGATACTGATGTGATCTGAGTAGGTTAGGAACAGCAAATAAGGCAACAGAATTTGGACCACTTGATGCTCTTGCCTTGTGAAGGTTTCAGTCTGTGTCTCACAGAAACTGAAGTCACAAGGCAAGAAAGGACATTTAAAATACTGAGTCTAACCTTCTTCTCAGGGGACTCAAATAAACCAGGGTCCAAATTAATTGCGCAGCAGAGGCAACCCAACCATGCCCTTACATACAGAAATTCACAGTGTTGTACAGTTCTTATTTTTAAAAGTTACTTTTAAACATTTGACTAGAATCTAATTTTCCGTGGCTGGAGATTATTATTCTATATCCTATTTGCCAGGACAGCAGAGGCCTTAGTCTTATGCAACAACCATTTAGATATACAAAGAGAGGTATCTTATTATCCTTGCCATCATCATTTTTCAAGACCAGATATATCCAATTCCCAGTCCCAGTCCCTTGATCACCTTGGTTGCCCTTCTCAGAATTTTTCCAGTTTGTCTGCATCCTTCTTAAAATGTTTTGTCCAGAGCCAATAGTATACTCAGGGTGAAATCTGACCAATATAAATAGAGAACTATTACTTTCTGGGGAGTTTTTTTTAAGCTTCTCTCCCTCTCTCCCTTCCTCCCTCTCCCTCTCCCCATCTCTTCTCTCTTCTTTGCCTCTCTTTCTCTCTTTCAAATATTTATTTGGCTGCACATCTTATAAATCATCCTACTACATTTTAGCCAATATCATTATTCATCATGGTTCAAAAAGACAAGGTGAAAGCATGTAAAACAATCTTGGGGATATACCTGATCCCAGACAGATCATTATAATAATGGAGAAATAATTGTACAAAGCTGAGATAATGTCAGAGAATAGGAGAAACTATTGTCAAGGTTAGAGTCAATATGAAGAAGTTCAAAACATGAATACTAATGCCATTAAATGAGGTGGGAATAAGGCTATTTAAATATAGCCCACAGCTAGTTCCAGTGTTCTATTTGTAGTGAGAAATAGTTCACCAATAACAAATATTCAAGACTGAAGATTTTAGCAGATTTTACCATGTCCTTTTATACCACACACTCACACAAAATGAACATTACTTTAAAATATTGTATGGCCCTTTAAAAACTCAAGAAATTACACCACAAGAACTCAAGATGTTGCAACACAGCAAATGACCAAGGATATCACAGCACAAGACCAAGGATACCACAGCAATAAGTCTCACAAGGTCATCACACAACCCATTACCCAAGCCGTTACAACACAGGAGGCTAATGGAAAAGAGATCAAAACATAAATGACCCAGGAGATTACAACGTAGGACCCAGGATACCACAACAAAAGAACTCACAAGCCCATCACACAACCCATTACCCAAGCTGTTAAAACATGAGAGGCTAATGGAAAAAAGATCAGTACAAAACAAACGACCCAGGAGATTACAGCACAAGATCCAGAATATCTCCACAACAAAACTCACAAGGCCATCACACAGCCCATTATACCAACATCAACTCCATCAACCAATCAAGAGGCAGCAGCACAGCCAACCAGCCCAGCACACCATCCCCCATCACCAGTATTTATAGAGAGACAGCAGCTCTGATCACACACTGCTTGCGCTGGCATGAAGCCGAAAGCACCAGCCTGAGGATGGCGAGTAGGACCTCGCCGAAACGTCGCCAAGATACTCTTAATCTTACATGGGAAAAGACCTGAACACACCTAGACCTACATATATTTGGTTATTCGGGTTTTCTCCATACGTACAAATTGAAGTATCTTGGTGACATTCGATAAATCTCATTCATCATCTTTGCAGGCTTGTGTCTTGGATCTTTGTGCTTTCTCGGAGTAATGTGAGCTTGCAGCTGCTTCTTCCTTTTAACTGCTAGTGGGGGTGTGACTTGGTTGGGTGGGGGCTTGGCTGTGTTCTGATTGGGTGGGGTGTGTTCTGATTGGTTGGGGTTTGGCTGTGTTCTGATTGGTTGGAGGGTTGGCTGTGTTCTGATTAGCTGGGGGTGTGTTCTGTTCAGGTGGGAGATTGGTTGTGCTCAGGTTAGTCGTGGTTGCTGGGCAATTTGAGCTGGTGAGCTGTGATCCTGTTGTTTGGCTTCACGTTCGTGGTGTGCCACATCTTCATGGTGGGCGTCCGTTCGCTTCATGTATGGGTCAGAGGGGTTTGAAGCGGCTCAGATATGTAGATGACACCTTCATAATCTGGCCACATGGGAAAGAAATACTGAACAACTTCCTCACACACCTCAACAGCCAACACCCCAAAATACAATTCACCATGGAAGCAGAAGCTAGCAATCAACTTCCCTTCCTAGATGTCTTAGTATACAAAAAATTCAATGGCTCCCTAGGACACACCATCTACCAGAAGAAAACACATACAAACCGCTATCTACACGCACTCTCACACCACCACCCAGCACAGATCAATTCCGTAGCCGAGACACTCATCTCCAGAACAAAATGCTTAGCCGATGAACAACACCTAAAAACTGAACTACACACTCTCACTAATGTAATAACAGCCAATGGATTCCAAAGAAAGAAGATTACCCACCTAATCCAAAAAGAAACCCCAACCAAAATCCAAGACAGAGGGCAAGAGAACGGCAAAGCCCTCCTCCCATATATAAAAGGCACTACAGACAAAATCAGCAAGATCCTCCAAAAACACAACATTAAGACAGCATTCTGCACAAACAGAAAAATATCCACCATCCTAAGAAACCCTAAAGACAGAATCGAGTTAGAAAACCAAGGAGTATACGAAATCCCATGCACCACCTGCCCCACCACATACATCGGACAAACCAACAGAAGAATAAGTGCACGCATTGAAGAACACAAGAACTCAATCAAAAAGAAGAACCGACCTCTTCCCCTGGTCCAACACCTCAAAGCCACAGGACACGAGATTGACTTTAAAAATACCAGAACTATCGCCAAAACCAAACACTTCAACAACAGAATAATCAGAGAAGCCATAGAGATAGAAAACTGCCCACACAGCATGAATAAAGAGATGATACCTCCTGCCTACCAGCCATTTGGAAACCCGCCCTCATGAACAGACAGTACCTAACATGTAGAATGACACCAGACCCACACCCACGAGGGCCACACAAGATGCCACCACCACACTTCCACGTAAAAATCAGACTCACACCCACACAGAAGATGAGACACGACCACGGACCAGAAGCCGCACTGCAGCTGCATCACTACCCACTTCAAACCCATCTGAGCCATACATGAAGCGAACAGACCCCACCATGAAGATGTGGCACAACCACGAACTCAAAGCCAAACAACAAGATCCCAGCTCACCAGCTCAAATCCCCAGCAGCTGGGACTAGCCTGAGCACGGCCAAGCCCCCACCTGAACAGAGCACGCCTCCAGCCAATCAGAACACGGCCAGCCCCCAACCAATCAGAACACAGCCAAGCCTCCAACCAATGAGAACACACCCCACCCAATCGGAACGCAGCCAAGCCCCCACCCAGTCAAGTCACACCCCCACTGGCAGTTAGAAGGAAGAAGCAGCTGAAAGCTCACATCACTCTGAGAAGCACAGAGCAAGAAGCAAGCCTGAAGATGATGAATGAGACTTCATCGAAACGTTGCCTAGATACTTTGAATCTTTATATATATATATATATATATATATATATATATATATATATATATATATATATATATATATATATATATATATATATATATATATATATATATATCAGAACACACATTCTGTTAACATGTTCCTGTCACCTTTGGAGAGCTAAGTTATTACTACACTTGAACAACAACACTTTCAGTATGTAAAGCTATAGCTACTGCTCATATACAGTATATTCATTTTTTTAACCATATTTGTAAATGGTAACACCTTACTGTCATAATTTTTTTTTGAAAAGAAAGATGTAACCATAGATTTGTAATGCTGTTCTCCAATGAATATCTTAACACATACAGACCACACATATACATATACAATATTTGGGGGTCTCGTATATTCCTGGTATTAATTACACACTTGTTCCCTTTGATATATTAGTAATTTGAAAGAGCTGACCAGCAAAGCAGAGTTCAGATAACAGACATTCCACATTTTAGTTCTAATAGTACAGAAATATATAATTTTCTTTGTTTTGGTTGTTGCTTAAAATGTAAGCAGTACTTGATTTCATGTTTCTATTAAGTAATGTTTTACAGATGCTAAATTACAGCAGTAAGCCAAGGATACACACGTGATATCCTCATAAATGTCAAATGAATTCTTTATGATTGGTGCTATTATAGCGAATACCAAACAATTTCATTATAATTAGCGCTATTACAATGAATACCAGAGGAATTCATGATAATTAGTAGTACTACACAGAATAACAAATGAGCTTCAAGCAGAAAGCTCAGTGAGTTATTCCAAGGAAAAACCAAGTCAGAACCTTTTCATGATTTAGTGCCTTTCAGGTGGACTTAGTAGAATTGTGGGGCTGAGACATGATAAATTTGGGTTATTTTCTCTGATCATATGTAATTCACTTTCTTATTGGAAAAATCTTCTGAACAGAGAAAAATTATGGGCCCAGAGTTTTTTCCTATCTGGATGAAACCCTACAGAAAAAAACTGTCCTTTATCACCTACTCATGATGGCTCATTGTATGTTAATATTTTTATTCTGTATAAACATATAATAAATACAGGGGTCAACTCTACAAGAAGCATTATTCAATAAGAACTGCCCTTAGTAGAAATTTGTGGAAAGAGTGAAAAAGTTATGACCTTAAAAATGTAAAAAATTGGTTCCACAGCATTCATTTGTCTAGTTCAATACTGTTGTCTTGGTGCTTGAAGAGATTAAAAACTCAGCCTCCCTCATTTCCATAGTCACTTTAATTTTAAGATACTTCTGTTATATTTAGCTACACATAATTTATAAAGCACAGATTGAGCCACAAATAGCAAGTAGCCTCTGAGAAGTTTAGTAGGATTCTGAAAATCTCTATCTACAGAATCTAGATTTTGGTAGTGATAATCTCTGAGGAGGAGGGGGGAGGAGGAGGAGGAGGAGGAGGAGGAGGAGGAGGAGAAGAAGAAGAAGAAGAAGAAGAAGAAGAAGAGAAGGAAGAAAGAAAGAAGAAGAAGAAGAAGAAGAAGAAGAAGAAGAAGAAGAAGAAGAAGAAGAAGAAGAAGAAGAAGAAAGAAGAAGAAGAAGAAGAAGAAGAAGAAGAAGAAGAAGAAGAAGAAAGAAGAGAGAAGAAAGAAGAAGAAAGGAAAATTTACATTTTTCAATCTTGTTAAATTGTTTGAGGTTTATAAAATCTAGTTATGAAGGGTTTCCCATTGTGTAAAAAAATTAACGGATTGCCTCAGCCTCTTAAGCTAGAATGTCAGAGAAAATGGAAGCTTTGTAGAATATTCTGTCTATAAATTATTGACTTTCTTGAAACGTTCCGATTAGAAGCCACTCTCCCTCATGAGGGGAATAAATAAATGGGAGAGATCTGCTGATTAACTGAGGCCTGTCAAATATTTCAAATGAGTTTTCATGGCAGAACTGAGGTCACTGGAGAAGAATTGGATCATTAGTAGGAGCATAGTCCTTCCTGGAAGAAAAATAGGTGACTGTAAGGTACATCAGTCTTGTATATCTTGTATTCCCAAGTAATTAAATTTAAAGAGAAAACAAGTAGGTGGTATTAAGAAAAAACAGTCTGGTCAAATTATAAAAAAAGGAAAATTAGCTGGCAGGAAAGTTTGATTATGTTTTTTCTTCTTCTTCCAATTATTATTCAATTCAATGAAAGAGAGTCTCTCTCACAAACCCACTTAAGGATAAAAAAAACTTCAGAAAATTCTCATGGGTAGGCTTAAAACTTATTTAGCTTTAGTGAAGAATGTTCTCATTTTCAAGGTATCTGTGTTTCTCCAATGGCAAGAAGTTCTGGATGGGGTGTGGAAAAAGTCATGTTGGTGGTTGTGATCTCATATTTGAAGCTCCATCACTTTTTTTAATGTGATGCATGTTAAAAAAGGAATTTAATGGAATCACATGGTCAACCTTCCAAGTTTTCAAAGGCTATATTCACTTCCTGTGGTTGACTAATGACATGTCACTAAGGGATAAAATATAAAATCATAGAATTATAATTCAGTGGTAGATGTATGCTGTTTAAGATGTATTGTTTTAGATTTGGTCCCCAGCATCTCCAAGTAATGTATATGGGCAAAACTCCCTAAAATCCAGGAAAAGTATGATCAGAGCACATATCTAATTCTATATTTGATGGATCCAATATAATGTAGCTTCCTTTGTTCTTAAGCCCCAGTGAACTAGTCTTCTCCCATCATACATTAAGAAAGGAGTAGGACTGACAACAAGAGGGACCTGGTGGCTCAGTGGCTAAGATGCTGAGCTTGTCAATCAGAAAGGTCAGCAGTTTGGCGGTTTGAATCCCTAGCATCGTGTAATGGAGTGAGCTCCCGTTACTTGTCCCAGCTTCTGCCAACCTAGCAGTTCGAAAGCGTGTAAAAATTCAAGTAGAAAAATAGGGATGACTTTGGTGGGAAGGTAACAGCGTTCTGTGTGCCTTCTTCGACATTTAGTCATGCTGGCCATATGACCACGGAGTCTTCTTCGGACAGCGCTGGCTCTTCGGCTGTGTAACGGATATGAGCACCACCCCCTAGAGCCAGAAATGACTAGCATGTATGTGTGAGAGGAGCCTTTACCTTTACCTTTAGGACTGACAACATAGAAACAATAATATGTGTTTAATTAATTCTATTTTATTAAATTCAGGGATTATGGGGAAATACATATGCCGTACATCACTTGAAAGATACAGGAAGTCTTCGGCTCCCAAAAGATGTCTCTCTACTAAGTCTTCATTTCAGCTTTGCTTTGAAGAAATGTCACACAAGCTCCCATGTTCAGTGTTTCCTTTCTGTGAACTTCAAGAAGATCCTGTTGGTGGAAAAAAGAACCTGTTTCTCCCACTTGGGAATCTCATTGTTACAGGTTTAGGTTACTCCTATTATTTATTTATGTAGTATAGCTCAGTTTCTTCTGCGATGACCCTTTACGGAAAATGGATCAAATAAAGGAATCAATAAAAATGACTTACACACCAGAGGCAAACATTTCCAAAGGATACATGTATTCAGCTAGGTTGGAGATGCAGATTATAAGTCATCTCAGGTTGAATACTTGAAGTTCTCTTCCTTCTATCCAGCAGAACACAATATATTTAATATATCACATAAGATTAAGCAAAACTCTCCTTCGAGCTGAGCTTCACTCCTGGGAACCTGGACTTATTTGTATATAGACTTATTTGTACAACTTTCTTGGCAATAGCAATAGCACAGATGAGGCTTACTATTGCTTTCTTTTTGGATTTTTTTTTTTTTTTACTTTATCATGACCCTAAGGACAAACCTGCTTGCATTTCACATATGCTAGAAAACTTGAATGATGTCACCATGATATAAAAACCTGAATCATGTCACCATGATTTTAAAAAAAAAATGATGTTTAGACTCTAGAAAGAGTGCAGAGAAGACCAACAAAAAAGATTAGGAGACTGGAGGCTAAAATATATGAAAATCAGATGCAGGAATTGGGTTTGTCTTGTGAAAAGAAAGTGTCATGCCCTTATTAGAGTCACACTCTGAGGGAGAGGAGGAACAGCCAACAGGGAGTGGAGGTGTAACTCTGGAGGTTTGAAAGGAGGCTGGGGAAGGGCAGAGGCCGTCTGGGCAGTCAGAGGAAGAACCAGGCCCATCCCCTCTTCATCCTAGGACACGCAGGGAGGAACGGACAAGGAAACAACTTGGCTTATGAGAGAGGAAGCAGCCATGACCCCCCTCATTAGTTGCAACTGGGGAGAATAGTATATAAGAGAGACAGTTAAAACACAGCATTGCCAGAAGCAAAGCGTGTTTTATTTTGGGCTGAAGTTATCTTGGTTGGCGTCCTTCCAACAGACTGTGCCTTGTTATCTCCTTGAAGTTGGTAATTACTTATCCTGGTCCATTGTGGAAATTCCTTCCTTGTTGTTTGTTTTAGTTTTTTATTTTACCTCTATCTGCTCATTAAGTTCGGACTGTATAGCTTTCTTTTGAAGACTACTTTTGAATAAGTTTTAACTCGACCTGAGAATTATTGAACTGTGGGGCCAAGTTGGAGGCATTAAAGGACAGTTATTTACGTTTTGGATTTTGTTACGTTTGTTATGGGTCATCACAGAAAGGCTAGAAGTGACATGATAGCGATGCTCCAATATTTGAGGGGCTGCCACAAAGAAGATGGGGTCAACCTAGAGTTTCGTGCTTGAGTAGACAAAGGGTTGGACTAGAAGCCCTCCAAGGTCCCTTCCAACTCTGTCATTACATTTTTAAGAAATTGGATGCACCTATTATTGTTTTTCTTCTGTGATGCTATTGTGGTTATATGTTTAGCTTGATTTCCCCCTTGGGATGCTACACTTTATTCTTTTTTTAAAAAAATTGTATTGAACAAACACACACACACACAAAAGACATTTTAAAACAATAGACGTGGGGCAATCATCCTGACACACCTAGTTGTCTTACATTGCTAATTCATATAAAGAATAATACATCTTTACATTTTATATACATAGTATATAATATATACATAATTATTAATCCTTGTTTATATTTTTTGATCTTTCCTGGTTTCCAACCAGTAATAAAACTTTCCCCATATTTTGTAGTAATCAGAATCATCCTTATTTTTTAATTCTTGTGTCAATTTATCCATTTCTGCGCAGAACCAAATTTTCCTAATTATTTCTATTTCACCTGGAGTTTCTTTACATTTCCATTTTTGGGCATAAACTAATCTTGCAGCTGTGATTACATGGATTATTAAATATATTATATCTTTGTTATATTTTCCCACATTAATTCCCAACAAGAAAGATTCGGGTCTATATTCTATTTTAATTTTGCACATCTCTTCTAAACATTTCTGGATTTTCTGCCAGAACATTTGGGCTTTCTTACAATTTCACCATAGAGGATAATACGTTTCATTTTCCTTATTACACTTCCAACATATAGGGGATAGATTTGGGTATATTTTAGCCAATTTAGATGGTGGATTATGCCATCTATAAAACATTTTATATAAGTTTTCTTTAAACAATGTAGCCAAAGTTATTTTTACACTTTATTCTTTATTGTTATTGTTTACCTATGTTTGCCATTTGAAATTCCCTCTGGGTGTGATATGGACAGCTATGTAAGTTAGCATAATAAGTAAATACATAAATGTAAACATTTGCTTCTGACTAGGGGTTTTAGTATTTGAAGTGCATTCTAGAGTGCATTTCTTATACTAAAAAATACACCTAATATTTTGAAAAGGTAGCCAGAACATTCAATGAAAAAAAGTATGGTCACTAACTGCTATAAGTTGAAGAATACCTGTATTCAGGGGTGGGATTCTACCTGGGCGGACCGGTTCTATAGAACCGGTTGTTATGATTCTGCCCAGTTCAGAGAACGGGCAAATCATGCCCCTGGCTGAGCCCTCCCCTCTCCACCCACTTACTCCTTACTGGCATGCATGCCATCAAACTTGCCTGCTAGGTTGCCATTTTTCCTTTGTTTTTCCCTGACCATCAGCTGTTCTTCTGTGCCAGGAGATTTAGATTAGTTAGAAAGCAGGAAATCGTTGCATTTCTGGCTTTCTAGCTAATCTAAAAGCAGAGCTGAACCTTCCATAGGATTGAAGCTTCTGTTTTTTAGTGCAGACCCAGGTAGCAGATTGCAGAAAAGGTAGATCTCTGAGTGAATCTGTGATTCTGCAAGCAACTCAATCTGCCTGCCTGCTTTGCTTGCTTTGGGGTAAAAGTTGCTCCTTTTTATATAAAAAAATCAATATTTATATGAATATTTATAATATTTACATACAAGCCACGCCCAGTTCAGCAAGCCACACCCACCCAGTCACATGACCACCAAGCCACAGTCACAAATTAGGCTATGCCCACAGAACCGGTTGTTAAGAAATCTGAATCCCGCCCCTGCTTGTATTGCATACTATTTCTTAACAGTATGTATGGTCCCGTCTACACGGTTCATGCTTTTAAAAACTAAATAATAATAAAGCAATGTAGGGAAAGAACTATATGTAATAAAAAAAATACATTTTGTCATTTGCCAGCAGAGATAACATACCAATACCCAGTATAATAAGCATTTAGATTTAAATTACTGTTATTTAAATTGAAATACACCGTCATATTTGAAACAGTAGGGATCCCAGGTACCAGGTTTATGCAACATTGTAACAGAGCATAATTTGAACTGAAATGTTGCCACTCCATAATTTTCTAAAGCGAATTTAAGCATTATACATTAAGCGTTCATGTGAACTGGTATGTCAAGCTCATATTTCAAGAGAGGCAACGCTGTTACTTTTTCTTTTCTGATACCCATTTTAAAAACCGAATGCATTTACATGAATGCTGTATATTCATATAAAAATGGACCGAGCAAATTCTCAGTTTTCTACCCAGCCAGATTCTGGATACCAGGTTGCATGATGCATTTACCAGCCATGAAGCCATGAATGGTGAACGGCCTCGAATAACATAGCATTCCCGGTTATATACTGCAAACAGCACACGTGAAGATTCAACCCCAGACATCAAAGCATGAAGCCAGACATTAGTGTTTAGATTTTTCGTTCAAATTTTTTTGCAACCAGTTCTCTGCCTGGTTGTTGGGTGGCCATGACCATGGTGGGCGTGGCCTAGTTGGCCTCCTGCACCACGGCAGGGGCGGGCAGGTGTTTTCGCCCTCCCGGGTTCCAGAGGCTCTCTTGCCTTCCTGACCCTCCAGGAGGCCTGTTTTCCCCCTTTTTGAGCCTCTGTGTGGGCCCTGCACTTACCAGGATCCAAAATGGGCCCCGTGGAGACTCCTGGGAGGGGCGCAGTGGGCGGGGGCCAGCCAGTCATTGCAACTACCGGTTTGCCAAACCAGATGTAAAATTAACATCCACCCCTGTTTAGAGGTATGTGTCAGAAAAGAAGAGGGTATATACTGCATTGACTTTTCTTTTATTTGTTCATTCATTTATTTAGTCAATTGGTTTGGCTGCCATATATACAACATGCATTTGCAAGTTTTCATGTACTTACACATCCAGTATAATTTATTAATTGCTTGGTTGTGAAAGCCAGCTACCACTTCTGCATAAATTTTGCATAAGTATCCCGTACATTGTCGTTATTGTCTGTGAATGGAATGGCCCATTTGACAGATTCCTCTTTTGAAAATTAAAGCCACTTTGGTCTGATCTATATGGAACTCTAGGATCTGCCATAAATTCTAGCCTCAGCCATTTGCTGCATTGCCAATGGAATTTTTTACGGTTTAAAAGCCATGGCCGAGATACAGAACACAAAATCAGGTATCTTTCTTAAAGTAGGGTAAACTGTTTTCATGATTGTTGTCAAGACAATGTATCCAAAAACCACACAGAAAGCCATATTTAGTGCTAATGAAATCAGTGATGAATGATTGCATGAACTGGGCATGGCTGGCTAGTCTAGTGAAGAGAAGGACCATGGAAGACATGATAGCAGTGTTCTAATATTTGAGGGGTCAAGCTATTTTCCAAGGTACCTGAAGGCCAGACAAGGAATAATGGATGGAAACTGAACAAGGAGAGATTCAACCTGGAAATAAGGACAAATTTTATGACAGTGAGAGCAATCAACCAATGGAATATCTTGCCTTCAGAAGTTGTGGGAGCATCATCACTGGAAGCTTTCAAGAAGAGACTGGACTGCCATCTGTCAGAAATGGTGTAGGGTTTCTTGCTTGGGTGGGGGATTGGACTAGATGATCTTCCAACTCTGTTAATCTGTATCTGTCATAAAAACTCTAGAAATACAGGAAGTCCTTTACTTACGACCACAATTGGGATCAGAAGGTCTGTTGCCAATCAAGATGGTTGTTAAGTAAGTTATGCCTAATTATACAACCTTTCTGCTGGTTGCTAAGTGAATCACAGACAGTAAGCAAATCCGGCTTCCCCATTGACTTTGTCAAGCTATCACATTACCTCAGGATGCTCAACCTAAATACATACTGTTTGCCAAATGGCCACATTTTGATCGTGTGACTGTGGGGATGTTGCCATGGTTGTAAGTGCGAGGACTGGTCATATGTTACTTTTTTCAGTTGTAACTTTGAACTGTCACTAAGAAAATGGTTGTACCTGTATTTTCCCAAACTTCCTTGTAGCAAGTTAATTAAAAACAAAGTCTCTTTGAAGTTATTCCTTCCTATCGAGTAGACTATACTGGCTCTTTTCACACTAATAAATTACCCCCTTGTCTTCTCACAGTCCCCCAGTTCTTTCAAACTGGGATTTCAGCCCATACTCACCACTACTGACATCATATGGAGCTAATCCATTAGAAAAGCCCCTAATGTTGCCATCAACAATGTTGTCTCTGGTTAAAAGGAATGGAGGTTACCATTATTTATTTATCATATCATATTATTTATCATAACGTAACACTGATGATCACTTATGATAAATAAAACCAACACAGTCCTGGGTTTCATTAACACAGGAATAGAATCAAGATCATGTGAAATATTAGGGCCACTTTATAATGCCTTGATAAGATCAGACTTGGAATATTGTATCCAATTTTGGTCACTACAATATAAAAAATATATTGAGACCCTAGAAAGGGTGCAGAGAAAAATAACAAAAATGATTAGGGGACTGGAGGCATGAAGAATAATTGCAGGAACTGTGTATGTCTAATCTAATGAAGAGAAGGACTAGAAATAACAAGATAATACTCTTCCAATATCTTAGGGACTGCCACAAAGAAGAGGGAGTCAACCTAAGTACATGGCAAGAAGGCATGGCAAGAACCAATGAATAGAAAGTAATCAAGGACAGAAGCAGCCTATAACTAAGGAGAAATTTCCTGACAGTTAGAACAATTAATCAGTGGATCGACTTGCCTCCAGAAGTTGTGAATGCTCCAACACAGGAAGTTTTTAAGAAGAGATTGGACAACCAATCTATTTGAAATTCCTGCCCAAGCAGGGGGTTGGACTAGAAACCCTCCAAGGTCCCTTCCATATTCTATTCTATTCTATTCTATTCTATTCTATTCTATTCTATTCTATTCTATTCTATTCTATTCTATTCTATTCTATTCTATTCTACTCTACTCTACTCTACTCTACTCTACTCTACTCTACTCTATTCTACTCTACAAATGAGTGAGAGAAGAAAAACAAAACAAAACTACACAGGCTACAGAGTACCTAAACCTTGAAAAAAAAGGATTTTCTTTCCACCCCAGACTTTAGCCTGCTGATTTCTGCAGATCCAAGTGCTGCCACAAGAAAAGCTCAGAGGCTAGTTCAAAAGTTGGTCACCTCTTGATTTCAGGCCAGAAAAGACGGATGAAGTGATCAGCCTTTGGGGCTCTGAAAATATTATAGGAGTGACAAGTTAAATACTGCAAAGATGAAGAGAAGCCCTCCCTTCCTCCCTCTGTGCATTGTGTGACACTTTGGCTCTGTGAGTAAGACAGGAAGTTTATTACTTTTTTACTCCCTAGTTTCCTGCTAGACAAATGCCTTTTGTTGCTGCAACTTTCACCTCCGCAGTTGGAGAACAAGCACGAGCAATAAGGAAAGCTACAGTGCACCAGACATCCAAGAGCAGATTCTGATTACATACAGATAGTCCCCCACTTACAACTATTTATTTGGTGGCTGAAGTTACAATGGCACTGGAAAAAAAAAACTTACAACAGGTCCTTGCATTAAACAACAGTTACAGCATCTCCAGTCATGTGACCAAAATCCAGGTGATTGACATGTATTTACAATAGTTACAGCATTCAGACTTACCATTTGCAAAAGAGAGAGAGAGAGAGAGAGAGAGACTGGTGGTGCAGTGTTTAGAATGCAGTATCGCAGGCTAATTCTGCTGACTTCCAGCACTTTGAGTCTCACCAGCTGAAGGATGACTCAGCCTTCCACCCTTCTGAGGTTGGTAAAATGAGGACCCAGATTGTTGGGGGCAATATACGACTCTGTAAACTGCTTAGTGAGGGCTGTAGAGTACTGTAAAGTGATATATAAGTCTAAGTGATATTGCTATTTGCAACCTTCCAAGCCAGCTGTCAACCTTGAAGCTGGCCTGGCTGAAGCCATCTTGGAGATTCAGTGCTGCCACACTGGACCTGAGGGATAGGGAAGGTGGGATTACAGATAGTTGGGGTTGTGTAGTCAGCTCCACTCATTCATGTCATCCAGTTCCCCTCTCCCACCCCAGCCAGGCCACCAGGGCGCAAAGGTTAGGGACATTGTTCTAGTCCAACCCCCTGCTAGTCCAGCCTCTGCTCAAGGAGGAGACCTTATACCACTTCAGACAAGTGGCTGTCCAGTCTCTTCTTAAAAACCTCCAGTGATAAAGCACCCACAACTTCTGAAGGCAAGCTGTTCCACTGGTTAATTGTTCTCTCTGTTCTCTCCTTATTTCCAGGCTGATTCTCTCCTTGATTAGTTTTCATCCATTATTTCTTGTCCTGTCTTCTGGTAGTTTGGAAAAAAAAGTTGACCTTCTCTTCTTTGTGGCAGCCCCTCAAATACTGGAATACTGCTATCCTGTCACCACTAGTCCTTCTTTTCTCTAGAATGGCCATACCCAATTCCTGCAACGCTTCTTCATATGTTTTAGTTGCAGGCCTTTTATCATCTTAGTTGTTCTTGTCTGCACTTTTTCTAAAGCCTCACCATCTTTTTTGTAATGTGGTGATCAAAATTGGATGCAGTATTCCAGGAGTGATCTTACTAAGGACTGATGTCTTCTGATTGTCTTCATAGGTCTTTGAAGTTATTTGCTATATTATTAATAGTGAAGGAGGATACCGCTGTTTTGATTATTGCATTCTGTTAAACCTCTTTCCATAACACTTATGCCTATCCAGCTGGCTATAAAAAGCAACCCAATGATAAAAGTCTTCTCATTGATGTCTTTCTATGGCATAAATTATGGAAGCCAAGAAGAGATGATTTAACAGTGAAAGTCAGAAGATTCTGACATATTCCCTGGCCACCTTCAAACTAACAAACTAAAAGAATGCTACATTTTTCCCTGGAGTATTTTCCCAAAATATTTTTAAAAAACCTGGTAAGAAAATGCAGAGACCTTTTATTTTCAACTAATAAAACTGAAAGAAGGTTTCTGTTGCTAAAAATAAAGTTTGGAAGACAGCTGACCTGAAAAATAGGAAGGGGGAAATGCAACCTTTGTTTCCTATCCCCATCAGTTATACTCAACATTATAGGGTTTTCTTTTTCAAAGAAGCAAACAAAAATTGACAGTAGGGTAGCAACATGCCATTCCCATATGTTTATTTTGTTTAATTAAACGAGAGATGTTGTCAGCTTAAATAACATGAGCCTCATTAGCCTTCTGAGACTGCATTTATTGAATAAGATTATTGGGCTTAAGTGCTTCTTTATTGCTTAATGGAAAAGACGTGGGTCAGAATATTGGACAACTTCTGCTTATTATACTTCAAAAATTCTTTTTTTTCCCCCATTGCAGTGACTTTGAAAATTAAAGGCTAGCTTAGATGGGAATCTTATTATACAGCTCTTTCAGTCTGGTTCCTGTCTTTGGCTAATGTGAATATTAATAATAATTAGCATTCTTGGAACAGAAAGCATGCTGCACTATTTTATTCTTTGGGAAGGGAGGGAGGGAGAAAGGAAGGAAGGAAGAGAGGAAGGAAGGAAGGAAGGAAGGAAGGAAGGAAGGAAGGAAGGAAGGAAGGAAGGAAGGAAGGAAGGAAGGAAGGAAGGAAGGAAGGAAGGAAGGAAGGAAAGAAGGGGTTTTATAAAAATCCTGTATTTTCTAGGGAAAACTCTGCCCCTTGATCTCTGGACTAAAATATTCAGCTAGGTAGTTAGGGGTTAAAATAGGCAATATGGCAACATGGCTGCACAGTCAATGTCATGTCTCTTTTGTACATGTGTCTTCATGCATGAGAGCCAATGCTTTGATTGTGCTTCCATACTGCCTATTTTTGAGCTTTCCCTGTAGCCTAGACTCATTTATCTTCTCTTGTTTGTTTCATCCAGCAAGATAAAAAAAAGTCAGTACCTGACTGGTTAAATCTAACTCTTTTGGAGTGTTTTTTTCTCATTTCATCTTTGCATTAAAGTAACTAATCTTTTCCTCATTAATCCAATTATTTTTGGTGGGTGAAAAAAACATTAGGGTTATACAAAGAAATGTTCTCTCCTGGATTTTTCTGATCAGTTCTTCTTTGGTATGATGAATGAAGTCTGATTGGTGCAGAGCTGTGTTTTGCCCATCTGATGACGAGGTTACAAGAAAAGTGTGTCATTTGGCGGAACTCTTGCTAATAAATTTTGTGAAGGACAATACATTCTCGCTAATAAGGGAATGTCAGTTTGATCTAGTGGTTAAGCACCAGGCCAGAAGTCAAAAGACTGAATTCTAGTCCTGCCTTAGGCATGAAAGCTAACTGGGTGATTTTGGGCCAGTCACTGTCCCTCAGACAAACTCACCTGAAGGGTGGTTTGATGTAGGGAAAATAGGAGAAGGAAGGAGTATATTTCGCATCTTGAGTTATTTATAAAGTAAGTGTCATGCCCCTGGTGGAGACTAACTCTGAAGGAGAGGAGGAACAATCAACAGGGAGTGGAGGTGTGGCTCCAGAGGTTGTGGAGGAGGCTGGGGAAGGGCAGAGGCCGGCTGAGCAGTCAGAGGAGGACCCAGGCCCATCCCCTATCCATCCTGAAGCACGCAGGGAGGAGAGGATAAGGGAGAGACGTGGTCTCCTCGGGAGGAGAGGGCCTTGATCCTCTTCATGGGATGCAGGTGTGACAACTGAATAAGAGTTTGGACCTGCGTACTGGCAAACGCTGGAAACAAAGCGTGTTTTATTTTGGTTTGAAGTTATCTTGGTTGGCGTCCTTCCAACAGACTGTGCCTTGTTATCTCCTTGAATTTGGTAAATACTTCTCCTGTTCCGTTGTAGAAATTTCATCATTGTAGTTTGTTTGGTTTTTTTTATTTCACCTCTATCTGCTCATTAAGTTCGGACAGTATTGCTTACTTTTGAAGACTATTTTTGAGTATGTTTTATCTCCAACTGAGTATTATTGAACAGTGGGGCCAAGTTGGAGGCATTAAAGGACATTTATTTATGTTTTGGATTTTGTTACATTTGTATCCCACCCTGGGTCATCACAGTAATAAAGGTATGATATGAAAAAATAAAATTGTCTTCTTCTTTTAATTACTCCATAATCCCTTGCAAGGTGGAGTCTGAACAATTGAATGGAGCTTAGTGTTTACTGGCTGGATGCCTTTCCTGTTGCCAATGAGGAATTTTATTTAGCAGATATGGTCTCATTGGGCCCAGAGAGAGAAATATCTACTTCTATCAAGAACCGATCTCACAGCCTCCTGATTGTGAGGAGAAAGCTCCACCTCTAGGCTACCTCACCACTCATATAAATTAATAATAATAAAATAAATAATAAATAATAAATAAAACAAAACAAAACAAATTATAGTCTTGCTTTTTTGGATATGGGAGTCTTTCTACTTCTGCAGAAATTGTGCATGTAATTTACCTAAAAATTTAGGTAAAATAGATAAATAAAGGAAGAAAAAATAGCTAAAGAAAGGGAGGGAGGTATATCTAAGATTTACAACACTAAACAAACATCACTGAACTGTCAGGAAAACATTGGATAAAAATTCATGTCATTACTAGAATGGTCTTACAATCAAAACAATGCCCTTAAAATAAACAAATATTCTACATTATCATCGTATTTTTTTTTAAAAAAACTTTATCTGTTATGGTGCTACAGCTTAATTGAAAATCTCACTAATGACAGATAACAATGTAAAATTAGAACATGCAATATTTGTTTTTCACAGATGGGCAAGCAAAGCAAAATAGTTATGCATTCTCCTTGGTAATAAATCAATTTCCCATGAATATACAAATTCACAAACAATTATGTTTATTATGTTTCTTTAATCTTGAGATCAGGTCCCTATGATGTGATTAATGGCAGATGTTCCACACATGTAAATAAAAAAGGAAGCTATTCAGCTGATTATACACTGCAGAGCTTGGCTTGCACAGAAGTTGGAAAAAAGTTGAGCTATAGAAGGGACCTCTGGCATCTATTCACCTAGCTTTTACGAAATATTGAGAAACAAAAATAGATGCAGTATTGAACACTGCAAACCATTCACCAGGCTATCCGAATAATGAAAGCTCAACCAGCTCAGTCTAGCTACATGGTAGTGAAAGCCAAATATGGCTCTAGTTTCTGCCTCAGTTTACCTTCCCAATCAGGAACTGAGTCAGAAGATCATTTAGAATAGAATAGAATAGAATAGAATAGAATAGAATAGAATAGAATAGAATAGAATAGAATAGAATAGAATTCTTTATTGGCCCAGTGTGATTGGACACACAAGGAATTTGTCTTGGTGCAAATGCTCTCAGTGTGCATAAAAGAAAAGATACATTCACTGAGAGTCAAGAATCATAAGGTAAACACTTAATGATAGTCATAGTGTACAATAAGCAATCGAATCATACTAGGAAACAGGCAATATAAAATGTAAGGATTCAAGCGACAAAGTTACAGTCATACAATCACAAGTGGGAGGGGAGGGGTGATAAGTAAACTACTTTAAAAGTAGTTTATTAGAGTACCCTGATAAAGTAGGGTCTCTCTATGTAAGAGAGAGAGAGAACCTCAAATCCCATGTTTCCTTTCTTTTTATAGTTAACACAACAAAGAAAATGCAAGAGAAAGTTGATTGGACAGAATAAAATTAACCTCCCCTTTGCATAGGAAATCAATTGCATGTAATCAAACAAATTACATATTTGCATCCCATAATATCACACATGTTCATTAAAATGAGGTCTGACGTCAGAAGGGGTGTAATTGTAAGGCAAAAAGATGTTTAAAATTCACAAAAGAGATAAGTCAGACTCCAGGTTGTACTACTAAGAAACTTTTCTTATCTGGAGCTAGTCTCCAGCTTGTTTATCCGTTTAGGAATGTTAACAGCGAATAAATCTGAACATCATTTTAAAAGAGAGAAAATAAATCAAATTAAAATACAAGGTAACTATGTTAGTTAACAAATAACAAAACCCATGTTATTTGCCCCTCAGTAGTCATTGATGTAATGATTTTCATTCCCACCCTCTGGTCTTCACCAATTGCTTAGAACGTATTGCATTTATATCCAATAACTCCCCTGAAAGCTTAAAACAGTGATGGTTGTGGGGATCTTGGGACTATAAAAGACTGTAGGCCATGGGTGTCAAACTCGTGGCGTCACATTGCCGTCAAGTGATGTTTCATGATGTGTTTCCCCTTTGTGGAGCTGGGGTGGGTGGAGCCTGCGCGTGACACATCCAGCCCATGGCCCATCAGTTTGACATCCCTGCTGTAGGATGATTGCCAAAGGAATTGAAGGTAAGGTAAACAACCAAAAGTAATAAATTGAGTCCAATGGCAACTTATACCATAAACAGCAACTTGGTCCAGGGACAAGAACCCTGAGTGGAAGTGTTTCAGAACATTTGCAATATCAGAACTCTGCTTCTGCTTTTCTCCCCATAAGATTCATTAGATTCAGTGGTGGTATTCTACCAGTTCAGCCCAGTTCAGGCAAACTGGTAGTAAAAATGCTACTGGTTCGGTCGAACCGGTAGTAAAAAGAAATGCTACCAGTTCGGCTGAACCGGTATTTCCCACGATCAGCTGGGCGATGATCAGCTGTGCCGTGTGATTTAGATTAGCTAAAAAGCAGGAAATCATCAGATTTCTTGCCTTCTAGCTAATCTGAATCATGCCGCACAGCTGATCCCCTCCCTTGCTGTTGTACTTACCTCGGAAGGCTTCAAAATGCTTCTTCAGCACCCAGGAGGCTTCCCTGAGACCCAGTAGGCAAAAAAACAGGGTATGGTGGGGGTGCTGCGAAAGAAAAAAAAACCACCACACAGCTACACCCACCCAGTCACATGACCACCTGGCCATGCAAAACATAGTCACCGAACCAGTAGTAACACTGGTTGAATCCCACCCCTGCAGTGATCATAGTTATATGTGCAACCAATGTGTAATAAACAGGGTGCACCCTCACTATAAAATGTCTTTTTAAAAAAAATTAATTCAAAGGATGGATGGTGATACATGCTGTGGAAATTTCATCAAGTTTTTGCAGGATTAAGCAGAGGTGATATTCAGCAGGCTCTGACCAGTTCTGGAGAACCAGCAAATACCACATCTGACTGGCCCCACCCCCATCTATTCTCTGCCTCCCGAGTCCCAGCTGATTGGCTGGGTCTTCTTTTGTTGCCCTGCACAGGAGAACGGAGCTGGAAAGCAGGTTAGTGGGGTGGGGAGGGAATGGGGATTTTGCAGTAACCTTCCCCTGCCATGCCCACCAAGCCTCACCCACCAAGCCACCCCGTGCCCACCAAGCCACGCCCACAGAACCGGTAGTAAAAAAAATTGAATCTCACCACTGGTTTTAAGAATGGGCTAGGATTAATTCACACAGCCCACATTTGCTGATTCTATCTGATCCGGGAGTGTATTGGACTTCATCTCTAAAGTCCAGTTATTGCCCGGAATGGTGCTTCACTAAGCTATTTGGAGAAAGTCACAAGGCCAGACTCTGTGTCCCAATTCTATGCTCCTATTTGCCATTAGGATGCCAAATAGACCAGTGACAACACTTTGTCAGGGCCAGCTGAAACCCAGTGAAAGAATTTTGCCAAAAATGACACGTATCCTGTGGAGAGGGCAAAAAGTACATTAGCCCAGAAAAGAATGTGTTAGAATAATTCTGAAATGCCTTTGCTTGTTAAAAGCTTCCTTGTTCCCTCAACCCGTGTTAGTCTGCGTTTCTGTGTGATCACCTAAGGGAACACAGGATAAATTTGGAAAGCTAATTTACTGAATGCTTTTAGGTCATTAATTCAAGCATAATTGGGGCTTGTTACCTTTTTCCCCCAGCACCTTTTATTCAACGGTGTGATCCCAGTTTTTCTTTCGTCGTCTCAAGCTTAAATACATGCATACTGAAATTTCACACATCTCGTGTTAGATTCAGGTGTTAATACTCCTGCAAAGAAATTGATTATTTTAATGTTTAAACACAGCATCATTTTGCCGAAATATAAAGACATGGGAGAAGGTCATAAGGTCAAAATCTCCCTCTGCAATACTGTTGAACGTCTTGCAGTATTGCTAATAATTTTGGATTGCAATGTGTGGGGAAGAAATATTTCAGCACAGGGCTGAATCCTTCCTTCTGCTCCTTCCTTCTATTGTCCACCCAACAACAGCCATGTATGAAAGCCAGCCTGCCAGCTTCCTTGTACTAAAGGTGTTAAGTTTGGAGAATAATGGAGACCAGACATCTGACCAGTGACTTCAACTCTTTAATAACAGGAATAGAATAGAACAGAGCAAGGCTATGGGCAGCAGTAGCCCCTTTTATAGGGTTGGCTGCTACCCTATTAACCAATACTAAGTGCATCAAGTTCAAACTAATAACCAATAAGAAGTGTCCTAAGCTTGGCCAATCAGAGGCTTGTTATGAACCAATCCTTGTTCATTGTTTAAGGACCAATCATATGTGCAGGCTTCCAAAACCTGCTTTGCATTTAGGTTTAGTAATTTTTATTCATTCACAACACCCTCCCCTTGGGTTCCGTTTGAGGGCTGTAACAAAATCTTCAAGGTAGACAGGCCGTTTGGTCTGTCTGGATGATTCCGTGGCTCCACCGGGTTTGTTCTCAAGTCCGGTTCGGTGGAGCATTTGGATGATCTTTATTAAGTTCCGTTTTGCTGCACGGTGATTCCGTGCTGCTTCTGTTGTTGTTGTCTCCGCCAATCAGTGTTTCTTTGGGGTTTCGCAGTTCGGTTTCCCCGTGTTCAAGTCCCATGGAAAAGTCAACTCCTCCCGTTTCAATCCCGGTACTTCGCTGGGCCGTAGGGTTTCCGTTGGCCTGCTATCCGTCATATCGAAGTCAATTTCCTCGATATTTCCTCCCCCTCAGTTGGTGAACCCGGGAGCCATGGGCGCTGGGTAGTAATCTCGAACGGAGTTGGTCTATGTGGCGTTTCCACACCCTACTGTCGTCTGTTAGCAGGCGGTAGATTTAGGCCCAGTGAGGTGGGTAACGGTTGCGGGTATCCATAAAGGGTCGCCGGAGAAGTTTTTGGCAAAGATTAAATCGCCTACCTTAAATTCCCGGCATTTGCTGCTGGAACCGAAGGCTTTTCGGTGCGTATGCGGGTGGAGCCGGTCGAGGTGCGATCGTAGTTTCCGCCCCATAAGAAGTTCGGCGGGTGTTTTGTTGGTAACGCTGTGGGCGTGATGTGCTGCAACAATAAAATTCGATTGATTTTCTCATCGATGTCGCCGAATTCCATTTTGTGGAGGGTCTTTTTACAAACTGTACCATGCGCTCTGCACGCTCGTTCGCCGCAGGGTGCGCGGGCGAGGTTAGCGCATGGTGGATGCCCCGGTCAGCAAGATATTGTTCAAATGGTAATGCTGTGAACTGTGGGCGTTATCCGAGACGAGGACGTCCGGAAAACCATGTGTGGCAAATAACCTGTTTAATTTGTTGATAACTGAGTCCGTTGTAGTTGTGCTCCTTCGATGGATCTCGAGCCAATTTTAATAGGCATCGACTGTAATAAGGAAAGTGTGCCCTTTTGTAGGCTCCGCAAAGTCAATATGAATACGGGACCATGGTCCCCTCGGAGTTTCCCATTCGGTTGGGCTTGCTTTAGGTGGGGCGTTGCTGGCGTCTTGGCAACATTGACAAGTAGCGACCCAGGCCTCGATTCTTTTGTCGATTCCCGGCCACCAGGCATAGCTCCGTGCAGTGCTTTCAACCGCACGATGCCCGGATGTCTGTCGTGCAATACAGTTCGTTGCAGTTTGCCGGGATTACGACTCTATCGCCCCACAAGATGCAGCCCTTTTGAGAAAACAGTTCGGTTTGGCGTGCTTTAAAGGCGCCCATTCAGGTGATAGCTGTTCTGTTGGCCAACCACGCTCAACCCAGCATAGGATGTGTTGCAGGACCGGATCTCGTTTTGTCTCGAGTGCAATGTCTCTACGCCGTCAATGGCGGCGCGTGTAGAGTCTCAATTTGCAACGTTGTGATGGTTGGGGCTGGATCTTCAACCGATTCTGGAAGCGGTGTTCTGCTCAATGCATCAGCGTGGAGAATTGATTTCCCGGGCGGTGTTGCAAGGTGTAGTTATACGCCGCCAAGAATTCAGACCAGCGGGTCATTCTGGGGGGACAATATATACGGGGTTGGTTTATTACCTGCAATAATCCCCAGTAGTGGTTTATGATCAGTAATTATTGTAAACGCACGCCCATACACATATTCATGAAACCTTTTAACTGCCGCCACAATAGCTAAAGCTTCTTTATCCAGCTGACTATAATTTCTTTCAGCTTTAGCTAAAGTTCGTGAAAAAATGCGACGGGAGCTTCTGCTCCGTTCGTATCGTGGGCCAGGATTGCTCCAACCCCAAAGGTGAGGCGTCACAAGTAATAGTTAACGGCAGAGTCTCGTTGTACTGCATAAGTACAGAATCAGAAGTTAGCAATTTCTTTACTTGTTGGAAAGCGTTTTGTTCACGTTGTCCCCAAACCCACGTTGCTTTTTGTCTAAGAGTCTATGTAATGGTTCAGCTACGGTTGCTTTATTGGGTAAAAAGACGTTATAAAAATTGATAAGTCCAAGGAACGCCTGTAGATCTGCCTTGTTCCTTGGAGTGGGGCCTTCTTAATTGCCTTTAGTTTGTCCTCAGTGGGATGGATTCCTTGACTGTCCAGGAGGTATCCCAAAACTCCACCCTTTCGGTACATAACTGGCATTTATTTTTTTTAACTTTGAGGCCTGCGTTTTGGAACCTTTGTAAAACTATGCGGAGTCGTTTTTCTAGAATGTCTCTATTCGGGCGGCGATGAGCACATCGTCGAAATACGGTACGATCCCTCTTATCCCTTGTAACAGCCTTTCCATTAAGCTCTGAAAAATTCCTGGAGCGACGCTCACTCGAACTGGAGCCGGTTGCATTTAAATGCGCCCTATGCATGACGATAGTTTGCGCCTCCGCGGTGGCCGGATCTACAGGCAATTGTTGATATGCCTGTGCTAGGTCTAGTTTAGCGAAAACCTTCCCGCCGCCCAGGGAATGGAGCAGGTGTTGCACTACCGGCACTGGATACGCACTTTGCTGAAGTGCGTGGTTTAGGTGGCCCGGTAGTCTCCGCAAATTCTCAGTGACCCATCAGGCTTGATAGGCGTCACTATTGGGGTTTCCATCGGGCGTGGTCGGTGGGTTCCAGCACGCCCTGTTCTATTAGCTTATCGAGTTGTTCATCGATTTTAGGTTTCAGGGTGAACGGCACCCGCCGCGGCTTAAGGTGGATGGGTGCTACCTCGGGGTTCAAGTTAAATGAGATCGGGGTCCCCTTGTACTTGCCTAGTCCGTTCGCGAAACGTCTTGGAATTCTTGCACGAGGGCTTCCTCCCAATCGTTGCTCTCGGCACGGTGGACTCCAGCTACAGTGATTCCAAGCAGTCTGAACCATTGAAGGCCTAAAAGACTAGGCCGGTCACGGTCCACGACAGTCAGTGGCAGTGCGACGGTGCGGTCCTTGAAAGAGACCTGAATCGGCGGGACCCGACAACGGGAATTCGGTTACCCTGGTAATCTTTGAGGATAACCCTTTGATGGTTTAGGTCTTGGCGGCGAATCGTCGGGATGAGCTGTTGAAGCGTCTTCCAGGACACCATCGAGAGGGATGATCCTGAGTCCACCTCCATTACACAAGGTTTGTTTTCGATAGCGACCTCTACTCGGATTTTCCCGGCATCAAGGGATGTAGCGTGGCCTATGGTAATTGTTTGGTGGGTCTCTTCCCGCCTGGTTTCTTCACGCCTGGTGGAAGTGGTGGACGGTTTTTTTCTGTAGGAGTGGCTTCCCCATTGGTGATTCAGTTTGTTTCGGGGTGTGCCGAAGAATTCTGAAGACTGGCATTCGGCCTGTCGGGGTTTGGAGTTTTGTTTGCTTCTGCAAACCTTTGCGATGTGACCTCTTTTCCTGCAAATGCGGCAGAGTGCGTCGAGGAATTTGCAGTTGGATCGTGGTGATTCGCCCCACATCCTGCACAAGGTCGAGATGAGGGTTGTGTGAACTGGTCTCGTTCCGTTCGGAGTCGGTTGACCTCTTCCTCATCGCTTTCTGATGGGGATTCTAGGTCTTCGTGATGAGTCGATACCGGGTGTCTCTCTGAGCGAGGCGAGGTATCTTTGGCGAGTTGACGTAGCGGTGCGTTGGTGCGGCGCATTGGGGCTGCCGACTTTTTGGTCGCCTCCGCTGCAGTGGCTTCTTTAAGGGCATCGGTGAGGCTGATGTCCCCTTAGCCATAATTTTGCTCTGGATCGTGCCGTCTTCTAGGCCCAGAACCAGGCGGTCTCGGAGGGCTTCTTCTAAATCAGAGAATCCGCAGAGGCCTCCAAGGTTGCAGAGGTCTGCGATGTAGTTGGCAAGGCTTTCGCCTTTCCGTTGGTCCCTCTGGTAATATTCGTATCTTCTGACTAAGGTTGGCACGGTGGGCGCTAGTGGGCCCTTAGCAAAGGCTCGAGGACGTCCCAGTCCATCGCTTTTACTTCGGCTGGCTTGGCAAGTGATTTTGCCATTTTAAACACGGTAGGCCCGCAGTGGGTTAGAAATATAGCTCTTTTTTTGCTGGTTGTAGCGTCTTTCAAATTGTTGGTCTCCAGAAACATCTGGAACCGATCCATGTATGACTCCCAGTCTTCGGTTTCTGGGTCGAATGGAGCGGGTGAGTACGGCACCGCTGGTCATGTTGCCGTTGATGGTGCGTGTTCGACCACGTGCTCTGTTGGTTGCTCTGTAACTCAGTCAGCTCTTCGGTCTCCGTATCCCACCTTCGTCGCCAGTGTTATGTTTGGAGAATAATGGAGACCAGACATCTGACCAGTGACTTCAACTCTTTAATAACAGGAATAGAATAGAACAGAGCAAGGCTATGGGCAGCAGTAGCCCCTTTTATAGGGTTGGCTGCTACCCTATTAACCAATACTAAGTGCATCAAGTTCAAACTAATAACCAATAAGAAGTGTCCTAAGCTTGGCCAATCAGAGGCTTGTTATGAACCAATCCTTGTTCATTGTTTAAGGACCAATCATATGTGCAGGCTTCCAAAACCTGCTTTGCATTTAGGTTTAGTAATTTTTATTCATTCACAACAAAAGGATGATTTGAATTAAAGTCCCCTAGTTTCTCTTCCTGACTTGTATCCCAATCTGGAAGATATAATCCCCTCTAATCACTAGGTATTAATACACAATTCTGCTGTAAATATAGAATAAAACCAAAATTATTATCTGGCTTTGTTTATTTAAAGATTTACCATATATTTTGCACTATAAGACACTCCAGACCATAAAACACATCTAGCTTTCGGAGAGGAAAACAAGAAAAAAAAAATCTGCCTCTGCCTCCCAGCCCCAGGACATGGCTCATCAGGGCTCTGCTCCATTGTGCCCACCACTGGTCAGCTGAGTGACAGCTGGATCCTGTCCTCCCATAGCCCCACCAATCAGCAGGCTGGCCGACCAGAAATGGGGCTATTGCTGCCTCCTCTGTGTCTGCTGCCTCCGCCAGGACACATTGGAGCCTTCATCAGCAATCCCCAGCTATCGTTGCCACTCCCTGTCACCGTCACCTGTTGGTGGTTGGACCGGCCTCCCAGAACACTGCCGATCAGCTGTTCCAGGTGGTGGGAATCACTGCCACCTATTGCCGCCGCTGTCTGCTGCTGCCACCTATCACTGCTGTTTGCTGCCACTTGCCGCTGCTGGCTGCCATTGCCGCCCACCATCGCTTGCCGCCACCACCTATCACTGCAACTCACTACCACCACCAAAAGGCAGTGGTAGCAACAGGCAGCAGTGGCAACAGGCAGCAGTGATCCCTGCTGTCTGGAACAGCTGATCGGTAGTATTCTGGGAGGCCAATCCAACCGGCAAAAGGCGGCAGTGGCAAACAGTGGCAGCAGCATTGATAGGCAGTGGCGATAGGCAGCAGCAATAATTGATGGCAGTGACAGGCGGCAGCGGCAATAAGCAATATTCACACCATAAGACACATGGCGGGAAAAAATGAGTCTTATCGTGCAAAAATTACAGTAAATGTTTCTCCTGTCCAGTCGTGTCTGACTCTCGGGGGCAGTGCTCATCTCTTTTTCTCAGCCAAGGGAGCCAGCATTGTCTGAAGATCTTTCCATGTAGATAGTATGATTATACATCAAGGCACACATTACCTTCCCACCAAAGTTGTACCTGTTTATCAACTCTCATTTGCATGCTTTCAAACTGCTAGGTTGGCAGGAACTGGGATAGGAATGGAAGCTCACCATATCCCTCATTACTTGGGTCTTGAATTGCCAATCTTCCAGTCAACAAAGTCAGCATCTTAACTGCTTGGCCACCGTGGCCTTTCTAATTTAAGGATTTAGGTAAAATTATTTATTTTTATTTATTGAACAAATTTACATTACCACTCAGCTCACGCATAGGTAACTCCAGGTGGCTTAAAACATTTAAAAATCCAGTTTATAAAACCCATTTAAAAACCTACTGTTTCACTTCCTTCGTGACAACATCATAATAAAATTGGCTGCTTTATCAAGTTTGGGAATCCATTAACAAAACCATGTTTTAGGCCTTTCAGCAAATTAACTGGGTGGAAGGCCAAGCATACCTCAGGATGATGATGTTTCATAGAGAAGGGGCTACACCAAGAAGGCCCTTTTAGATAGTCTCAGCAGATGTATATATCCCTAATTTATGGTACTTCTGTTCTGGTGGATATTGTTTCTGTAGGCTTACAATCATTCATGGGTGGTGCATTAGAACCTCCTGACCATGTATTATAGCTAGTTAGAACAGGGAAGCTGCCATTTCCTTACAATTTAGTGTGCTCCATTAAGAACAATATTTAAGCCACCTAAATTTGATCCTGCCTGCATTTGGTCAACTGGCCCTATAAGGGGACTGATGTGAAGCATGAAACTCATAATTCTAAACACCCAACCTGATGTTTTCAAATGTCTGCCTTACTCTATAAAAACCATAAGATTTGCCTTATGAAGTGCTCTGGAGAACAAAAGACCTCATAGACCCTTTTGTACAAATTTGAAAGCGAAAGAAAAGGGATTTTGTAGGCTTTTTTTCCCAGGGATCAATTGATTAGGACTCCTTTTAATGTCCCTAAATGATACTATACTAAGAGAAATGTAGGTAATTGAAATGGATCACTTAAAACCATCCATTACAAAAAATACATTTTCTTTGGTTTCCAGCAGAAGCTAATAATTCTCTGGAGGGAACTTAAATCTAGAACCAGATCAGACTGAATTGCAATGAGGAATTTCTTAACTAAAAGTTAGCAACTGTGTCCTCCAGAGGCCTTGAAAATGAAAAATGGAGCTTCTGTTAGCATTTTAATAAGAATTGGCTGCAATTAAGCTGATATCTGCCTATATATGGGCCACGTTCTGGTTTAAAATGGAACACTATTGCTTTCCCTCCCTAAGATTTATATTTTGAAAAAGATGTAAATTCTTCTGTGTGATAGCTTGTCAACCTTCTTGTAACAGGAAATCACTCCTGAAAGACAAAAGATTGAAAAGTACTGAGAATTGTCAATACTATTGATAGTAAATGTCAGGATGTCTACAATGAAATGCTGCCTGACATTAGCAAACTAATCTGTGATCCTTGTTTGACCACATGTGGTATACTTTCTTGGTAAAACATTACTTTGTGTTAGTCAATACATGCATAGGATAGAAAATCTAACCCCAAAGTAAAAGAAATGGGGAGGGAGGAGAAGGAGGAGGAGGTGGTGGTGGTAGTGGTGTGGTAGAGGAGGAGTTGTGAACTGAATTATTATAGAAACTATCATTGATAGCACATAACTTTGTACAATAGACAGAAATGCTAAACCACTTTCATCTTCAAGTAACCATCATTATCTTTTTTTTAAGACCCCATAATCTCTTATGGACTGGAGTCTTAGGCAACTGAATGGTGCCGAGTGTTTATTGGCCGGATGCCCTTCCTGTCACCAATGTGGAGTTTTGTTCAGCAGATATATTCTCATTGTGCCCAGAGAGAGAAATATCTGCCTTCACCTAGGATCAAACAGCCTCCTGATTCTGAGACTTCCATCTTCAAGTAATCTCACTGAAACACTTGCATTTTCCAACCCTAGAATTCAGGGACACAAACCTTTCCTAGATATTTATTTACTTATTTCAATTTAGTATGCAAAAGGAATCCACTGTCTGGCTTATTGGAAGAAAATAGATTGCCTTATGAGAAAGTCAAGATCAGAAGACTGTCTTTATCAAAACATGAATCTCATTAGTCAAACACAGATTGTATTGATCTTCTTAATCAGTGTTTCCTGATTAACATTATTATACTGGGTGAAGATTTCAACTAAAGTGTTTTGCCTGATAAATGTATTAATATTGACTTGCCCTTATATCCACCTCCTTGTTGTTCCTGTGTTTTTGACATTACCCTCTAACTCTACATTTATTGGCATGTGAAAACTACATTTCCATTAGATACAAATTCTGTACTAAATGGAAACAAGGGCCCAGATTTAAGGTGATTCTGAAAAAAAGAACCTTTTTATGAATGGATTCCTGACTAAATCAGCTCCACTTCTCAATTCTGTACCTTTGTTAACATGAGTAGCACAGAGGAGACATTCAAATGACCAAATGAAGTTCAAAATAAATAACAGACTTCCCTAATTCAAACTTATCAGATTTATCCATTAAGCTTGGGAAACTTACAAAGTGATTTCCTAGGACCATTTAAGCCACCAACTAAGCCATGCCCACAGAACTGGTTGTTAAAATTTTTGAATCCCACCCCTGATTATGCCCAAAGATTCCTACAACCCAGTTGTGAAGATCAACCCCCTCCCAACGGTTGTATGATTGCATGTTGAGAACTCAGCAACCAGCCTGCATCTACTGCCTTTGCAATGTCCTATGGTCATATCTTCCTATTTTACATTTTTGCTGAAAACCTGGGATAGTGATATGTTTGGTAGTGTTAAAGGTATTGTTGCAGGATGCAAACCATTTCAAATAAAGTTGCCTTTTGCAATTGACTGACTTTGTTAATGTAACACTATCAAAGTGGTGCTCCAGATGTTTTGGGTTTGCACCTGGTGCACCTATTACTGTTGGTACTACTTTCGCTTTATTACCAAATTTATTCACTGCCCATGTTGTGGTTCAACCAACTCTGAGTAACTTACAGTAAGATAAAATATACAAATATCCAACAATTCTAAATATAAATACAGGTTGCAAAAATTAAAACAAACTAGGATGCAGGTTGTTTATCCTGCCTAGAGGTACACAATCAGAAAGAGCAAACAATGACTGTGCCATCTATTCTCAAAACTAAACATAATATTTTCCTCCATCCATTGATGAGACAAAAATACTCACAAATACTAGAGAGAGGTAGGCTAACACTGAAAAACAAATTATTTTTATCTACAATATTCTGCCTAGGAGGTTTGGAATCTCCTTGGAGTATATTGTTCTGAGGATGCACATTGCAATCTGCAGATTTCTTCTCAGCTTTCAGTCTTGCTCTAATATTGATCGTCTGCCTAATATCTGATGTTTGAAGCAAGTCTTTTGAGAAAGCTTTGGACAATTGCTGGGCACAGTCTAAAAAGAAATGTCCAACAAATTACACCCCCAGGTGGAGAGGCAGCTGTCTTCAGGGCCTGAGCTGAGTGAGGGGAAGGAATAGATGGGGCCCATCCCAGATGCTCATATGCTCAGAGAGGAAAGGAGAGGAAAGCAAAGGGAAACAATAAGCCAGCTCTCAGGAAAATGCAGATGTAGATGCTAGCTAGCCACTTCCTGGCTGAGAAATAAATAGTAGGTGTTTGGGAGTGCCCTGTTGTCACAGACAACTGTTTTCCAGTGTACATCAATCAAGTCAGATTTCTTTGCCAGAACCAGGTTTGTCAGGACTAATTTCTCTGTATTTGAAATGCCAACTGAGTCTCCCTGCTGAGAAATAATAGGTCGTAGAATTTGCCTCAGCCGGGGTGTACAGGGATTGTTTCTGCCTGGCTTAATCATTGAAGGACTTTTTTATCTTGAGTTCTCATGAGAACAGAGATTGTTCGTGCCATTTCAGAAGGGGAAAAGACTCTAATTTGTGACTAATTATTGTTGCTTTTTGTTAGGAATCTGTACATCAATTAGTTGGGCTGGCAATATATAAACCAACAATGTATGTTTGTAGCTTTAAGACAAAATCACTGTATTGATTTATACTATATTCCGATTGGTTGATTATATTGTAAATTACCATAAGAGGAAGCTAGAGATCATAGCTTGGTCTCTCTGACATTGTGTTGCTAAGGTTCTCTGCTGTATTTATGCTGTGCTTATACCTTGATATATTTGTTTACTGTAAATGACAAAGGCAACTGGTAAGAAGACTTTGTAATTGGATATTCTTTGGACTGTTAAACATATATGACCTGGACCGTTTATTGGACTGTGCTATTTCTTAAAGTAAACTTTAACTCAATTTAGTGTATCTGTGTGTGGCTGAATTATTATTCATAACTACTCTCATAAACGTTTCCATGTGCATATATCCTTGTTACTCAAGGGTTATTCTGTACATATCATAACACTTTTGTCTATCTCAATAGTAGCTAATCTTTTTGTCATTGCATGCCGAAAGTGCATGCATGCGCCGTGTGCCTGCACCCATAATGCAATGCACATGCGACCCCCCCCCGCCCCTGCACAGGCAAGCACAACCCCCCATGCTCCCTCTGTCCCTTGCACATGTGCTCATGCCCCCCATGTGCGCCCCATGCCTCTGCGCATAGGCGTGCGTCTCTTGCGCAGGCCCTACAGATACTCGACAATCAGCTGGCTGGCAAGAGGCGCGCGTGCATCTGCAGTGGACCTGATCTGGGGTGACGGCTCATGTGCCATCAGAAATGGCTCTGCGTGCCACTTCCAGCACATATGCTATAAGGTTCACCATCACGAGTCTATCTAATATCCCTGCCCTGTTTCAAAAACAGGGTTGTTTTACTCATGAGTAAGTGGTTTCTCACTGCTCACGAAGGCTGCATCAGAACACATATTTATGACAGTCACAGTGTCCTAGGGTTACATAAACCCCTTTTTGCGACTTTCTGAGAAGCCAAATCAATGGGGAAATCCATTTCGCTTAACAGCCGTGTGTTACTAACTTAATAAGTGCAATGATTCATTTAACAATGTTGGCAAGAAAGGCCATGAAATGGGGCAAAATTCACTTAACAACTGAGTGAGTCTCACTTAGGAACAGAAATTTGGGGATCAGTTGTGGTTGTAAGTCAAAGACTACCTGTCTTTGAGTCTAGTGAAGGTCTCACTAGGCTGTAGAATGTTTGTCATTTCAACTGAGAAGTCATCTATATATATTCTACCTTCCTCTGAACCTGGGACATCAAACTCAATTTCAGTGAGGGCCACATCAGGGTTGCGTTTGACCTTGAAGGGCCGGGATGGGCATGGCCAGGTCACTCATGTCAGAGGTGCCTATGTTGGCCTGAGCGCTCTGCCAGCAAAAACGGGCTCTCGAGCTCCATTTTTGACTGCAACAACCTCTTGCAACCCTCTGCCAGCGAAAACAATGCTCAAGAGGGCTGCATGTAGCTCTCGCAAGCTCCGTTTTCAGCAGTGATGGCCTCCTGCAGCCCTCTGCCAGAGAAAATGGAGCTCGGGTGGACCTGAGTTCCATTTTTGGCTGCAGCAGCCTCCTGCAGCCCTCTCTGATCTCCATTTTTGCTGGCAGAGGCACCATGGGTCATTCCTTCTCTGTTTTCAGGGCAGCCAAATCTAAGCACCCCATGGGCCAGATGAGGCCCGCAGGCCTTGAGTTTGACACCTTTGCTCTGAATCCTTTTTACCCAAAAGAAGCAGCTCAATCAACCCCCTACTTTGTGTCTAAAAAAATAAATAAACAACAGGTTGTACAACTCAGCAGTTCACCTCTGAATCAAACATGCTTTTCTAATGAAAGTGCCAAGACACTGATTTGATTATTTTGTAAGGAAATGTCAGGATACTGAGTATTTAAGGAGATTAACTAGTTTTCAAACACACTTCCAAGTAGCAATTTCAAGTAGATTTTGCTGAACTTTCTGTTGCTTTATGCTTGGTTTTTAAAGACATGAATAGATTGTTTTCACAGGACAAACTCTATTAAATGCACAAATTCTGGACATCTTCAAAAAAAAAAAGTAAATGAACCTGAAATAGAACAATTATTCAAGAAGATTAAAAAAAGCAACTGTGCTATTTATCAATGTGAAAAAAGTTTAGTTTTTTTAAAAAAATACTTATAATTAAATGGAAAGGTGATTTGTTGTAGCACCTTTAAATTCATTGGCAACCCTCGAACCAATTTTTCACTCTGATACTTATTTTGCTGTTTTTAAATGGAACATTTTTGGTAATCAGTACAGAAAGAATGTAATTGAAAAAAAATCATGTTTGTTTTTTTAAAAAATTTCCTTTACAGTTGTCATTCAGTCTCATGGATTTAGCTAATTTAGCCCTACAGGTTCAACAAATATCCGAAAGAAATTATGTTACAAACCCATTTGGAAAAGATTGATTGATTGATTGACTGACTGACTGATGTGGTGGTTAAGATGCTAGACTAGGAACTGGGACACTAAGTTCTAATATATGGAATCCTCAATGCTCTCTGAGCTTGGTTGTTTTCTTGCAGACATTTTATTACCAAACAAGATAACATCATCAATACTAGAGTTCTCACCCTCCCTTAAGCATGAAAGCTGGCTGAATGACCTTGAGCAAATGTCATTATTCAGCCTAATCTAAAACAGGAGGAAGGACCATTCTACAGTATATACCTCAATGTCAAAGTCCCTTGTAGACAGAAAAACCTACGAGTAACAGTTAATAAACACAGGTTTCCAAAAAGGTAGAAAAAAACCAGCTGTATTTGATTCTTCCCAGACCCCTAAGCATTCAGGATTAATGAGGAGTCCCTCTGTACAAATATATACACATATACAAAATACACTATACATATAAAAAGAGCCATGGTGGCACAGTGGTTAGAATGCAGTACTGCAGGGCTTACTCACTGCTCACTCCAGAAGTTTGATCCTGACTGACTCAAGGATTCATCCTTCTGAGGTTGGTAATATGAGGACCCAGATTGTTGGGGGCAATTTCCTGACTCTGAAAAATCACTTAGCAATAGCACTTATATACCGCTTTATAATGCTTTACAATCCTCTTAAAGCGGTTTCCAGAATCAGCCTATTGCCCCCAATAATCTGGGTCCTCATTTTACCCACCTTGGAAAAATGGAAGGCTGAGTCAACCTTGAGCCTGTTGAGATCTGAATTGTCAAATTGCAGGCAGTCAGCAGAAGTAGCCTGCAGTACTGCACTCTCTGTCCCCCTATAGCTCATAGAGAGAACTGTAAAGCACGGTGAAGTGGTATATAAGTCTAAGTGCTATTGCTATAAATATACACAATATGCATATACATACATACATATGTACATACAATGAAGTATTCTTGATAATTCCCAATCTAAGTATGAATTGATGTTTCTTAGTAGTTACTAGAAAATATAACAACTTATAAGAAAAAGCTATAAATCTCCAAGGTTTTCAGACATCTTGTATAAGATCCAGATAAAATTAACAGTTATAAGCTCTGTAGTTGCACAGTGTAAATAAATAAATTAAAAAAGGCATTATACATACATATATTGTATGCCTTGACCTGGTATTTTCCTATAGGTTAAGAACTGGGCTGAGTGCAGTGGTGGGATTCAGCCAGTTTGCACTAGTTTGGGAGAACCGGTTATTAACTTTCTGAGCAGTTTGGTGAACTGGTTGTTGAAAGAAATCATTAGGGCAGAGAACCAGTTGTTAAATTATTTGAATTCCACCACTGGCTGAGTGCCTTCTGACCTTGAATGAACAAAAGCTGAAAAACAATCATATTTTTTCTACACGACTTCTCCCTTCTGACAAATATACAGTATCGTTAGACCCACTACAAGTAGTGCAGATGGGTGGCAGATTGATTTGTACCAAAAAGCAAGCGTTTAGAGGTGATTTTTCTTTCTTTCTTTCTTTCTTTCTTTCTTTCTTTCTTTCTTTCTTTCTTTCTTTCTTTCTTTCTTTCTTTCTTTCTTTCTTTCTTTCTTTCTTTTCTTTTTTTTTGAGGGATGAAGCAAGCTGCCTTTTCAATTTTGTGGGGATCCTGAGAATTTGACACAAATGAGGCTTTCTGCTGCACTTGCCAGTCAGTCAGTCATGTCAAATCCATGTCAATCACCGTCAATGAACGAAGGTGCAGACAGTCATCTTTCTCTTATTGTTTCTAACTTACTTCAACTTTTGTCCAGCTTTTCTGGATTTTCTGTTCCTGGGGTGATATGAGTGATTTTTTACCATAGGTGTCAGATTTGACAAACACTACCTAAGGTGCACAATAATTGCCTAGGTACATGTTGCTTGGCATGTTTCATTACTTAAATAATCAATGACATCTAAAATTGCACTTTATGGAATAGGCTTGATTTTGCACATTAGATATCCTGCAGGTCTTTTCCTTCCTAACTGTCACTTTCATAAATGCTATTTTTGTGTGTGTGTGTGGGGGGGATGTATAGATCACAGCATATGAAGCTGCTGCTAGGAGTGAGAAATGGGGGAACTTCAACCCCTTCAGATATTTTAGGTATGGCTAACTCTCAGAATTCACAAATCTTCAGATTGGGAGGACTGCTCCAAGGTCAGATTAAATGTTGCTAAGCCATAAATGTAGTCATGGGTGAACACCTTTACAGAGCTGTGAGCTGAATCTAGCAGTTTGTGAAAGCAAAGGCCCATGGACACCCTTGGAGTGGGGGAGAGGAGGAGGGGGGAGAAGAAGGGAGAGGGAAAAGAAGGGATAAGAAAGAAGGAAGGAGGGGGGGAGAGGGAGCAGGAGAGGGAAGAAGGGAAAATGGAGATGGAGGAGGAGGAGGAGGAGGAGGAGGAGGAGGAGGAGGAGGAGGAGGAGGAGGAGAAGAAGAAGAAGAAGAAGAAGAAGAAGAAGAAGAAGAAGAAGAAGAAGAAGAAGAAGAAGAAGAAGAAGAAGAAGAAGAAGAAGAAGAAGAAGAAGAAGAAGAAGAAGAAGAAGAAGAAGAAGAAGAAGAAGAAGAAGAAGAAGAAGAAGAAGAATTGCTTAATTAAACTCTTAGCCAGTATTTTAAATAACTGGGCACTGATTCCCTTCTCCTTTTGAGTTCCTTCAGATTTGCATTAAAGGTATGAAATAATTGTTCACGTTTTCTTGATATTAAAGCTGTGTCAACACTGCTTACCAGCTTTCTTGTAGATTCACATTTATTTTTCTCCTGGAGGGAATTCTTCATTTTAATTGTGAGGTTTTAATAACATTTCAGGTCCATATTGTCACTAACTAATTACTTTTCATGTTTTATAACCTTCCACAGTTTGAGTACTAAGATTCACAGTGCCTTTTTGAGGAAAAAAACCTGGATAATTTCTCAAAACCTTTCTCATCTTTTCCTTAAAAGTGTGCCATATGCTCAAGCAATCTGAAGTTCACTTTGATTTTTTAAAAAAAAAAAAAAATTCTTCCTGACATTTAATAAACTTCCTTATCTCAAATATTATCCTTTCTCAAGATATTGTATTCTATTGGGTATGTGGAAAATGGAGCTGGAATAGTTGAAAATAAAACTATATCTCAATGTCTTGCATTGGGCCTTCCATTTTCTCCCCAAAGTAGAAGACTTTTGATTCAGCTTGAAATGTGCAATGTTTTGTGTGTATGTAGCTCAAGAGCTAAACAACAGAATAAATAACAAGGAAATTAGATATAATTTGCCACAGTTTTCATTACTCACTTATAATTTAAGTTGCCAACAGCATTTTTCTTATCTCCATTCCATATTAGATGAAGGGGAGAAACAGACTTTCATTTTGTAGCACCCCTGCAGCTATTTTTATTGATTTAATTTCATTCATCCCAGAAATGACCACCTCTAGATTATTTGGGACATCTGATATCTAGCCAAACTTCTTTTATCAATTTTCAGGATGGAATGCTGCTGTGATACAAATCCGTTGAAAAAAATAATAATCTCCAAACATATTAAACTGAGCAAAACATCTCACCTCAAGACATTAAAGCAGCCTTTTCTTTTGCAAAGCTTATGTGGCTGCTTTGTCTGCAAGCAATGGTGGTATTCAGCTGGTTCGCACTGGTTTGGGCAAACCGGTTGTTAAATTACCCCTCACCCTCACTATCAAAGTGGATCCTAGGTACTGTGCTGCAATGGAGAAACAGGCAACAGAGCTGCCGGCATGAGGGAAAGAGAAGACCGCCTTCCTTCTTTTTTCTCCCTGCTCCTCCTCCTTCCCTCATGCTGGGATCCATTTTGATAGTGGGGTGAATGGGGTAATTTAAGAGCCAGTTCGCCCAGGGTCAGGTTGGCCATCATGGGAGGCTCATCCTGCATGTGCAGCGTAGCTGGAGGATGGGGATAGGCCACACACCCCACGCAGGGGTGGGATTCAAATTTTTTAACAACCGGTTCTGTGGGCATGTCTTAGTTGGTGGGCATGGCTTGGTGGTCATGTGACTGGCTGGGTGTGGCCAACTCAACATCACTCACATTGAGGCACGCATCTCCTCGCCTCACCTCTCATGACTGTGGGGATGCTGCAACAGTCGTAAGCGTGAAAAATGGTCATAAGTCACTTTTTTCAGTGCCATTGTAACTTTGAATGGTCATTCCACACAAGCAAAGTACCAGCAAAGGAGGGGGGAAAAAACTCCAGAGAAGTTCCAGAGACAGGAAGTCTAGTCCTGCCAAGAATGTAATAAGGGTTAACGGAGAGGCAGTTTCTGTAAGCAACACCAGAATGTTTCCTTCCTGCCTTCCTTACAGGATTAGGCCAATAATTTCTTCTAACAACCAGTTCTCCAAACTGCTTAGAATGTTAACAACCGGTTCTAGAGAATAGGTGCGAACCTGTAGAATCCCACCTCTGCTCCCACGACTGCCAACCTGACCCTGGGTGAACCGGTTGTTAAATTATGTGAATCCCACCACTGTCTGCAAGTATATATAAATGTAAAAATTAGCACTTTCAAGGGACCATCAGCAAAACAAAGTGACTATGCAAGCAGACATGTGGAGGGAGGGAGACAGCCAGGAACAGCTTTGGGATGAGCTGTAGAATCTAGGATGCAGGGGGAGAGATGGTTTCAAAGAGAAGTGCTTTGTTTGCACTAAGATGATTTCAAAACACAGTTATTTAAAAGAGGTTCAGTTCTGGTAAGATTGGTAAGATAACCTTTATTGTGATTTTTTACTGTGGGGATACTGGCACACATTAAAAATGAGATTTTATTGCCTGCTCTCAAAAGAAAGTATACATGTCTAACCATACACATACACAATGCACATATACACATGCTATAGACATACATATACACATATGCCTATACGCACACATGTGTGTGTATGGTGTGTGTGTGTGTGTGTGTGTGTGTGTGTGTGTGTATGTGTGTGTGTACCAACACTGAATCTGGATGTTCTTTTTTGGATACCATGAAGCCCCCTCCCAGAAGGTAACATGAAGAGGATGTACAGTGTCCCAAATAATGCTGCAGATCCTGCACAAGCATCACTTATGTGCTATGTCCTGGATAGAAGGGAGTGAACTGCCAATAATCTTTTCTACCATCCTCACCACTCTCTTCTTTGTTTAAAATTATGCTTCGTAAAAAGGGGGGCGGTTTAATCACAAAAAACTACACCCTCCCCCCCTCCACCAATAAAGAGCAATATGTGTGTGTACCAACACTGAATCTGGATGTTCTT